>NC_140926.1:22640348-22946621 GCF_045865225.1 Trachurus japonicus
AGTCAAGATGTCATAGTGAGTCTTGGAGGATGTGGAACAAAAGTCATTTTTCTCTGGATGTTTTTTTTTTTTTTTTGAGTTTGTGTCTCATTTTGATGATCAAGTCTAAAATCCTGAAAGAAAACTGGGTCAGCACACTCAAGTCTGACACAGAGCCTCAGAACTGGAATGTGATTTCAATGTGATAAACACAGACCTGCGTAAACCTCTAACTGTTAACAGCCCTGAGTCACCTGTGGCTTCACCATAAAAGCTTACAATTCAATAATACCCTCCACATACTTGTGTCTATATTCTATGTGGGGCTTTTTATGGTTTGGGGCATAAATACCATAATGTAGGCTACAATGTTGCTCTTACTCTGCTGGGTGTGTCAATAAGTGCTCACCAACAATGGCTATTCAAGTTTTCTCCTCTGCCAAATTAGGTTATTCTTTCTGAAGTGTGAAACAAGAGCTCGGGCCATCAATGTCAAGACACTAGATCAGTGGTTCCCAACCTTTTTTTGCCCGTGACCCCATTTTGACATCACAAATTTCTGGCGAGCCCGCAATCGCAGCCGTCAATCAAGATGTGCCAGCTCAGATATGTTTATATGCTGCATTTTATTTGAACTCGATTTATATTCAAGAAAGTGAAAGTATAGAATGCAGTTGTTTAAGATTGAGTGTGGTGTTCTTAATCATAATTTTAAAAGAATAATAATTAGTTAAAAACTTATCAGTAGCCTATCTTTTTTTTAATCAATGACTAAACATTTCAGGCGACCCCATTTGAATTCCAGGCGACCCCATGTGGGGTCCCGACGCCAAGGCTGAAAAACACTGCACTATCATACTGCGTCCACCGAGCAGCTCAACATCTTCAGGATAGAAAGGCTTCAGTCAGTCACTATTAAATGACAACAGTTAGCAGCTAGTTTGTTAGCATGCTGACTTTGAAAGAGATCGAACTGTGATAAGAGCTCATTTGTAGCGTTAGCAAAACTTACAAATAGAGCCCTAAAAAAGCTTTGGGGGGGGGTTTTTGCTTGAAGACAATAACTTGGCTCAACATTTTAAAAACCTTTCCATGATAATGTCTCATAGTCAGTTATGTGTCAGTGTTGCTGCCAGCTCATTTCTGCCGCCTGCCAAGCACCAAAAACTGTATTTACTGCCAGTTTAGGCTTTTCTCTCAACCTCATACTGCGTAATGCAAGCTGTCTGAGGCAGGTGGATTAAAACCATCACTCAGCCAAACTCTTCTGTCATGATAGTCATCTTCACCTTGAAAATGTCATTTGTTTATTTACGTCGACCCACTCAAGCACCAGTGTGTTTACCAGCCTCGCTCGGCGTCGTGCCCCAGATTTATTGACCAACTTACTCAGTCAGAGGTCACCACGGAGACAAGCAATTACCCGGGCAACCGGTACAACCCGTGACCTTCGATGTCAAGTTGCTACGGCAGCGGCAACAACAGCAGCAACACCGGGAGCAGCATACTGATAACAGCAAGCTGCTCACAGGCAGTGCCAAAAATCTATACCTCATCTTCAGGCTGATCTCCTGTTGGAAATGACAGCATGAGGGGCTGAAATAGAGTTTGTAGACAAAATATAGGACACAACTGACCACATGGTGCAGTCCAGTACAGGCACATCCCAAAGTGAGCACTCAAAATGACATGAACCAACATGTCTAGACAAAAGAATAACTGCAAACTCTGTGTAGCATTTGTATTTGTCTATTTTTAAAAGACACCACATTAAATAACTTGTACAGATAGCCTATATTAAATGAGAAAACCTACATTACTGTATGTTAAATCCTCATTTACATTCCATGATTTTTTTTGCAACACAACTTTGTAGGGACAACGAGGAGTTCTGGAAAAGCAAAGCGTTTTCACACTACATTTATGAGCCTCCACGCACCGTGAAATTCTTTGACCGGTGCAAGACAGACTCATGTTTTCATTCATCAAGAATTAAAGTCAGAGGTTCTAAGACGATCACATACCGTTGTAGTTCCGACCATAAACGGCGATTCGGCGGCGTTATTCTCATGACTCGCCACGAAACCGAAAGTAAAGAAATGCTGGTCCGCCACCACTAATAATAACAAAATAACCATAGAGATAAAACGATATATTTATCTAAAATGGGCCCATTAACAAGTGTGGGTAGCGTAGATTCATTCACAGAAACTCCTCGTTGTCCCTTTAACACTAAATCAAAGACAGCATGAAAAACATGAGGTGTGAAAACCTTGAACAACCAAACAAAACAGCACTCAGAGAGAGCCCGACAAAACGCACGCCCCTTCAAAAATGTTCCAGGCTTATAATAACCTTTATAAAATGCCTGAACCACATACAGAATTGAGATGATGAACTGCGTGGCACATATTTTAAAATCTGTTTGATAAAGAGAGGTGAGGGATAAATGTGAAACACAAAAACTGTTTTGCATCTGTTTTGTAACTTGACTGAATATTTTGGCCATGATTCAAGCAAAACATCTGCTCCAATGTGAGTTTTTTATAAAGAGAATATTCTTAGTTTGGGGCTGTTGACCAGAAAAAAAGTGAGCAATGCGTTTGGGCTCTGGGACCTTTATATAATCAGCTTTTTCGTAGATTTTATAAATAAAACATGTCAATTAATCAAGAAGAAAATGACAACAGAAAATGGTGATTAGCGGCTACCCTAAGAGAAATCTAATATTTATACACTGATGATATTTACGAATTCAAATCCATGTTGCTAAGGCAATATCACAAGCTCTGAGTAATAATATTTCTCTGCACAGAATATACAGGAAATTATACACAAAATGTTATTCTCATGCCACCACTGCAACCTCTTCTCATTATAGATTTATCTGCAGTCTGTATTTTGGCATGAAATGTATTGCAGCAGCTCTCAAAACCTGGACTTGAGCAGAGAGAAATAGTTCCTCTGTTTTTCCTCAGTGTTCATCGTAGTCCATTTTTCCTGGTCCGTTATAGCTGAGAGAAGAGTTGAGCAGCGCTGTCAACATTTACCGATTCCTTTGGTGGCCCCCTGACAACCTAAAAAGACAAAGAATACTTGTTAGTATGAATTACATTGAGGAACTTTTTAAATGTTAGGTGATGAAGAGGAGATTTAGTTTCAGTTTCCTCCTCTAACCTGTGTTTGTTTCTTTGGCTGAGGAGCAACAGACTTTGAAAGACTCGTACAATCCCTCTGGACCTCTGTGAAGATTTGATTGAGGTTTTCCACCTTCTCATTTTTCACCGCATTGATCTGTGAAGCCACAAATGATGTTACTAGAGTGGGCACAACATTCAAGGGAGCGTAGAAAATGTGTGAAAATATGGAGGAAAAGAATAAAAGGGAACACAAGAGAGAGAGAGAGATCTTACGTGTTTGAGTGTTGTTGTGACAGGTTTGGCTTTGTTCTTGTGCTTCGAGTGCTTGTTTGCCACTTGAAAGACATTCTTCTGTTTCTTCCCTTTCTGTTTATTCTTCGCCATGTTACCTGGGGAAGAGAAAGCACCAGCTGGCAGGGTTATTTTCACGGCAGAGTTTTCCGTGCCATGTGTCCTGACTTTCATCCTGTTTTCCTTTTCTTTTCTTTTGGCCTGCTTTGGATGCTGTGTCCACGTCGGTCGCACAACCTTACCCCTCCTTCTGAACAAGACACATGCTGAGGTTATTCCAGGTTCTCCACATGCTACCTTAACCCCATGATTAGCATATCAACACCTTGTTATACCAGAAGCTCACTACTTGAAACCGTAAACTGAAACACTTCTACGGGTTTAAGAGGTTTGGATTATGTATAATAAGTGCAACTGAAGTGTTTTTGATACACACATTTGATTTCTTCACATTTTCATACTGTCTAGACTTTAACCAGGTGTTGCACCATAAACAAAAACAAACCCTCTCTGTATGCAGCCTTGGGGGTGAAAAACAGGGATGTTCTTCAACAGGATCCTCGAGAAAAAAAAAAACATACATCTCTTAAAAACCTGAAGCTGCTGGCTCACAGCAGACCATCACCCTCCACTCCTGTCAGCCCACAACTAGAAGGTGAAGCTGCAGTGAGAGTGTGGAAAAACACTCCTGTCTGTCTACAGCACAGATGGTGAATCATATATTATGGTTTAAGTTTTGAGAGGCTGATGGCAGAGACTGGTATTAAACATACATCCGCAAATTCATGGCATAGAAGGCATGGCTGCTGCTGTATCATGAAGACTTTTCTTGGAGTGGTGTTGTAGTTTATTACCAGTGTAGTGGCAGTGCTAGTGGTGGTGGAAACACCATCACTGGTCACAGGGGTGAATATAAATGTAGCTCAGGTTGAGAGCACCTGCCAACTTAATGCAATATACTTAGTGGTGATAACAGTAATAATAATATACTTTATAAAACATATTATAATAAAATGAGAGATAGATATTACATTGGTGCCAAAATGAAACTGCTTGGAAAATGTATTAGGCTTCACCCAAACAAACAAAAGCAGAACTGTCCGAAATTATATTGCAGTTAAGTGTGAGCAGAAACAAGACAATTGGGCGGGGATATTGTTAATAGAGCTGCAACAACTTATTGATGGATAAATTAGTCTTTTGGTATATTGTTTTTATGATTAAATAATCATTTGAAAAAATGTCTTGAAGCAATATATCATGTTTGTTGTTCCTTGTTTTTCCCAAACACAAGGATTTGTCTCTAATTTTCCACATGCCACAGTAAACTGAATTGACTGGCTATTGGTAAGACAAACTAAGACATTTAAAGACATCACTTTGAACTGTGAGAAATAATTACATTTTAGTCTTACATCCTAGCTATACACAAAATACTAGCAGGTAGTACAGGGCTCCAGACTGCCCCTAAATAGGAGCATTTTGCCCCTAAAATTTGAGACAGTGCAAGTAAATTTTTCATCTACCTGCACATGTGCAACCAGTAAAAACTGGTGAAACATGGAAAAGAATCTGGTATCTGTCATTATGATGTTTCTACCACTGAAATGTCCAACACAGAAGAGAGTGGACTTCCACTAACATGTAAATCTAGGCAGAAAACTATGACATTAATGACACATTAAAACAGACCTACAAACTCTGGAGTAGTGAAAAAGGTGACAACATACAAAACTAAAACCCTCTTCATTCACTTCTACTACCCTGGTTGACATTAAAAAAAAAGGTGACTGTAGTCAAAAGGTGACGAGTTTACAGGTGTGTTAAAAGTTATCGTTACTGCTATAGAAAAAGACATTTAACGTTACGACTAAAACACTGAAAAGCATCCATGTTGTTGACAGCTGCAGTCTGTTTACACAGTAACACACGAATGAGTGAAGCTTGTTCGCTTGTTTTTTTCTCTGGAAGTTCAATAAAACTTCTTGGTGTTGTTAATTTGACCAAACGAGTGTGAACTAATGTGTGTAAACTAAACATTTCGGCTGTAAAACAGACCTGTATGTGAAGTGGTTGTCTTCTGTTGATATCCGCGTGTGCTGCAAACGTGCCTCCTCTGCTGCCTGCGTCACTAGCACGCGACAGTCGACGTACGTTTTACGTCAGGATTTTCTCCCAATGGATTTATCCGTATGATAATGATATTTGTTTGTTTTTTTTGCTGTTGTTGTGTTTTGTTTTGTTTTTTTGTTTTATATAATTTCCATGTTTCTATCGTGGTGTGGTTGTGACGTTGTGACATCGCCTCAACACAGTGTTGACTGGTTTTTTGTTTTTGTGTTTTTTATTTAACTTTGATCGTGTGATTATTTTTATTTTAACTGTACAACCAAAAAAAATAATAGCTACTTCCGGTATATCTCATCTTCAAAATAAATGTGGACTTTCAGTTTAGCTACGGCGACACAACATTTCACACAGCCACGATATTCTTTTGAGCAATTCCACTTAACTTAATTGGACTGAATTAGTTTATTTCCCCTACACACCTTGGAACGAAATAGAAAAATGAGCCAAAAAGAGCATTCTCTGCAAAGTCTCCTTGACTGCAAGCCTTGCAGTCTCATCGTCCAACAGCAGGTGGCAGCCTAATACCACTGCAGAAGTCATTGCACTCTGAATCTGTACTGAGCTGGTACTCTTTTTTTTCTACAGTCTATGAGCTGGACTGACTGCTGGGGTGGATTTAAACTGTCCTGGAGATTTTTAGAAGATATATGATTTGTTTTGCCTATAGGTCAGTAGAAGAATTGACTGAGCACAGCAGTGTATTGGCCTGACTCTGATGCACATCTTTATTTTACAGATGCAATTTAAGTGGGGCAAGTTTAACAATATTGACAGAAAACTGGGCAGAGAGCATTCATAACCCACATGCCTGTAAGTTAATGTTCTGATTAATATATGTGTCTCACAGTCATGAGGTTTAGCAGTGGTTCTGACTCAGGTAGCCTACTAATCTTCAAACATTTTAATGTGTGGTGGATGTGCATTGAGCCTGTGCATGTAGCCCCTCTCTTTTTCCCTGGACCTCAGCTTGGCTATGGCATTAACACTGCTGCAGCACACTGATAGACAAATCATGCACAAAGTAGACCTTTATTTTGTTATCATTGTTACTGAGCTGTGCAAGACCCAACCAGACAACTTTTCCATTCTATTTATGTTATTAAAAATGGTTTATAAACAAGTCAAACTCATGTGTTCGCCAAAATGATATGGCTTCTTCTACAACTGCACATGATAGTTCCCCGTGTTTTTGTTGTCAGGATCCTGCAAGAACCCTTGAACAAGGCCCACAGTCCATATATGTTCATATAAAGAGGCTCACATTTCTTTCTGTTTTTGGATCAAAGTCCACTGATACAATGGTTGTTCAGCGTCCTGACAAATATTTAATGGAGTCACAGTAATTCCACATTAAATACTTCAGGTTTCCCTTGAGTCACCTCAGTAATCCAACAAGTCATAGCCTGCATGTTAATGATTATTGTGTATGTCTGTTAATATACTAATAGGCTATAGAAAGTCAGAGGTCCTTTTAAAGTCGCAGTATCAAAGTGAAACGAAGGCTGCAAGCTGTTGCGTAATTCCGTTATTTCCTGAAATTACAGACGAGTTACCCGTTAGCTGAGCGCACGTTCGTGCAGAATTACGCAGCTCGTCGGCTTTGTCAATGGAGAGACTCCGCCGCTGCAGAGAGAGAGAGGGGGAGAGAGAGAGAGAGAGAGAGAGAGAGAGAGAGAGAGAGAGAGTCATTGATCCTCAGTGTTCCAGCCTTGCTGCGCATCTAAACTCCTCCCGATCAGTGCGCGGGGGCATCATGTGGCCAATACCAACCGCACACCGGGGAGCCTATATAAGCCGTGCAGCTGTCAGGTGGAGGACACTGGCTGCATTGCGCTAAGGGACGACTCACTTTAGGGAATTGCAACTCTTAATAGACACACATTCAGGCTCTAACAATGTCTTGGGGATACGCAGCGAACAACGGTGAGGCGCTCACGACTTGTGCTATCATATGTAGTGGATGGCAATGCAATAGTAGGCTACTGACAGCGCTGTTGCCACCACCAGACATGCCAACAGGCAGGGTGCTGAGAGAATGACACAGAGGACGGTGCATGCACGGGTCACTGCAGAGATTTCATTTAATTCTGCATATTTGGGGAGATTTTTACGCGCGTTCAAAGCACCATCCTCATCCTCATCCTCAGCCATCCTGCGCAGCCACAGCCTACATGTCATTGAATCAACCCCATGTGTCAAGGTGAACATACTAATAACCACAGTGTTGTGATTATATGATTTTAGGACCCGACAAATGGGCTGATAACTTCCCCGTTGCCAACGGACCCCGCCAGTCTCCCATTGACATCCTACCTGGTGAAGCATCATTCGACGGGGGGCTGAAGCCGCTCAACCTGAAGTACGACCCCTCCACCTGCCTTGATATTCTCAACAACGGACATTCCTTCCAAGTGACCTTCGTAGATGACAACGACAACTCAAGTTAGTGTTATATTATTATTATTATTATTATTATTATTATTATTATTGCATGACTCCAGCTGCTCAATGCTGTCTTGATATCACCTCACCGGTCTGTGATTAAGAAAATGGCATTTTAATATTTCATCTTAACATGGAGAAAACAGCATTTAAAATAATAATAATAATTTAATTAGATTTATTTAAATATATTATTGTTACTATTACAGTCTTTTTAGTAGAATAGAGGAGCTGTGACATTGCTGGACTCAGGTTTGCAAACAAAGGCAGCAGGTTCTCATGGTGATTTGCAGGGTGCGCAAACTGCACAATGCGGCATTCAGGGTTTTTTTCTATGTCCTCTATAGCCTCCAGCTTGAAGGCATGCACCGAAGTCAAGCATGTTAATATTATGTTAATGTTAATATGGTTGCATTAGTCATGTGCCCCAATTTCATTGAAGCATGTGGGGGTTTTAACTGGGTTTTTTTTTTTCAAACTGTGATTTTATTTTAATCAAAGAAGTGAAAAGGCTCCAGGAGCTCCATTCAAGGGCCAAACACAAAGCGTGCAGATACTAATTGAATTGGTAATGGTAACCTCTGCTAAACCTTTCCCACGCCAGTTCTTTTTTACTCTGCAGTGAGGTCAAAAGACAGAAAAACGAAGGTTAGTCTGCAAATAAACCTGCTTTTGGTTAACTATTGATGTGCCAAACTGCGTGGGAATGTGTGATTTTATTTATCTCTCCATGCAAAGCATTGTTTTTTTTTTCTCTTTTTAGTTTTATTGATTCTGTTTGGACCAGATTTTAATCCCGAAGGATACAAAGAAACAATTGCTTGAGTTTTTTTTTTCATGGTTAGGATTTTGGATTGGTTGTTCTAAGCGGATCTGATATAGGATAATGAAGAATATAGTTACATAATCAACAAAATCACATCACATGGCCTATTTCAAGTGGGCACACATCAAGATAAAGGGGAGAAAAAACAAAAGCAGGATTACTAAGAATCTGAACTAGGCATGTTGAAGTCTCAGAAGTCTGCTGTGGTATTCCACAGCTCTTATTTTCCACCCTGCACTTCTAAATAAAGGACGAGCCGCTGCCAGTCATCGTCATGGGTTTCATCCAGTCATAAATCATGCCAGGCAGGGAAAAGATGAATATCGCAGCAGGTTATATTTAATATCCAGTAATGTATAGACACCTTCACAGTAATTTGCTCTGGGATCAGATCTGCCCCCTCTAATCATTTCAAGCCGACTACTGAGAAACAAGTATCCTGTTTTGAAGGTGACCTGTATGTGGGTGTGTGTGCGTGTGTGTGTGCGTGTGCGTGTGTGTGTGTGTGTGTGTGTGTGTGTGTGTGCATTCAGTATCACCAGAAATAGAACAATATACGGGATTATCTGCTACTGTTCCAACCATGTTGTGTAGGCCTACTGCAAATAGGTACATTGTGTAACGGTGGAAGGAGGTCTGATGTTAACAATACCTGGACATGTAGCCGTCAGTCTGACCAGGTCTTACACAACAGGAACTGAGTCTGCTTCCATGAAATAGGAAGTCTGCCACCCTGACACATGTGTGTGAGAGAGGATATTAGTCCTTTTGCGGTAGCCTATGTAAGATGCATTAGATAACAGTTTTGCAATGTAAAAAAAAAAAAAAAGAAAAACTAGACAATTGCATTGTGCGATAAACTGATGGGAGATGTGTTTGTGTATATGTTTGTTCTGCAGCTCTGAAAGACGGACCAATCTCAGGTACCTACAGGCTCAAGCAGTTTCATTTCCACTGGGGTGCTTCTGACGACAGGGGCTCTGAGCACACTGTGTCCGGAACCAAGTATCCTGCTGAGGTAAAGATGCTCTGATGATAATTATAGTTGATGTAACAAGAGGAGAAGTGCTGTAGAGTTGAGATTAAATTTTGTTTGTATCAGAGGTTATAATAATTTGTCAAAAGAAAGAAATTTGTTTTTTTGCATTGAACCACACTGGCTGGAGAAAAGGCCTTGTGTGGTAACTTATTGTGACACATTTTCAATGAAAAGGTTTCTAAATTGTTGAGTCACATTGCTGTCTCATAGCATCTTTTTTTTCTTTTTTTTCCTTTCATTTTCCGCTAAGCATCTTTTTAAAGGCGCTATTTGTGGGCTAAATTTTGAAGATGCTACAAAACTAGGATTAGGATTAGCATTGGCATTAGCAGCGTAGAAGAAAAAATGTGATTCACTTTCTGATCACTTTTTCTTCTCTACGTAAGTTAGCAGGCTAACCAGCTAGCCCCATGTAGATTCCAACAGCGATTCACTGTAGCGCTCAACCTACCCGCTAACAATGTGTTTAACACAACACTGGCCAAAGCTCTTGACAAGCATCAATCACCACTGTCAAGAATCAATGTTCAGTGGCATAAAAACCCTCAAGCTAAATATTATATTTATTTAACATAGCTCAATATCAATATCTGTTAAATAGAGCATGACAGGATGTAGTACGAAGGCCTAGATTTCATCAATTTCATATCTATTTCATTGATCCCCAGCTCCATCTGGTGCACTGGAACACCAAATATCCAAGCTTTGGAGAAGCCGCCAGCCAGCCCGACGGACTCGCTGTTGTTGGAGTTTTCCTGAAGGTCTGTTGCAGTGATTCATGCCTATTCTTTAGTTTTAAAGCATTTAGCGCAACACATACATTGAGTTGCTTTAATAAATGATAGTCCAAGTACCATAATGCATAACACTGTTCGCTGATTCCATTCCAATTGACTGTTTTTCAGATTGGTGATGCAAATGCGAATCTCCAGAAGATTCTCGATGCCTTTAATTCCATCAAGGCTAAAGTATGTTCATATACAAACATATTTTCATGCATTTTATTCTAACAAGACATTTGACTGACCTGTTCTTCACAATCTCATACCTCTTGTACCCTCAGGGCAAGCAGACCACCTTCGCTAACTTCGACCCTGCCTCTCTGCTCCCTGGTTGCCTCGACTACTGGACATACGATGGCTCTCTGACCACACCCCCTCTGCTGGAGAGTGTAACCTGGATTGTCTGCAAAGAGCCAATCAGCGTCAGCCCTGACCAGGTATGTCTTCTCAGAGAGCCCATTTAGAAGTCCCAGGGGGATTGGCAGAGGGCCCACGGTCTAGAATAACCCCACCTGCAAATCCTCTCTATAACTGCGATCTAAATCAAGGGCTTAATTGTTCAGATTAGCTAGATGGTTGAAGTGAGCTCTGTAATGGGAGGAAAGGCAATACAGCAGCTTCTTTCACTCTTTCACACGAAGAAAACAAGAGCAACTGCAGGTTCACACAGACACCGGAGATTTTGCTTCTCTGTTTCTGAGTCAGTATGTGGGGTGCCAACAGGAAGTGGTCATCCCACACATGGTTCACAGTCTGTCTGTGACACAGCACAGGCGTGGGAAATCAGACTCTCACATATACCACGTATAAGTATGCTAGAATAATACCTGTCTTTGCAAACTATTTACCTCTAAAATTATACCCAATCACACCCCTGACATGGATATTTGACTTCTAACCACCCATTAATCTAAACTAACAGCCTCTGTAGTCAGGTTTGTGCCCGTGGTTGGAGTCTTTAGGCCATGTGAAAATAAGCACAGCCTAGTCAAATGTTTATTTCGTCAGTGAGTCGTTGTCTCATGGGTAAACATGAGGGACATGTGGATACAACCTTTAGACTCGGTACCATATAAGGCAGGTCAAGCAGATAAAGAAGCCATTCATATACAGTAATACAATTAGCTGATGATTTGGTATCAGTTATTGGCGAGAGTATACACACACCCGATGAATTAATTTGTCTCAGCAGTGACTACGTATTCACTGGCTGCAGCAGTGTAATAACCATGGTCCAATTCATTAGCCAGAGTCAATGACAAGTCTCTTAAATAGGTCATCTGACACCATCCTGCAGCTATTGTCTTTTCCTTCCTCCGCATGAAAATGTCAAGAAGTAGTCTTGTTCACTTCCTATCAAAGATTTGAGGAGAATGCAAGCTTATAAAGTCTAAGTGAAAGGGAACAAGTCAGTCTGGTTCAGATTCACCTACCAGAATCAGGTTTTTCATCATGCACCCAGCCCAGGCATGGTTTTACATTGACTAAAAAGATTAATTTTTACATTTTGGGAAAATTTTTGGCAAGGAGGTGTATCTTTGGGTAAACTCTGGATGTCCCAAATTTCAGAATGAAAGTCCATTTTTTGGACCCGTAATGCATTTTAACAACACCCATGACCCCTCAAGTGGACAAACATGTCTACCTCCGCCTATGGGTTTTTTTAAAAATGTATTTTAAAGTAAAAACAATTTAACTAACAGATATCACCATTAAACTTCCCAAGTTTATTACTCACATTTAAACAAATATTTTTTCTATTACAAGTTTTGTCAAATGTTATGTTTAAATATGTAAATGAGGCAATGCGCTAATTTCCAGAGCTGAAATCTGAACAATGGATAAAGCCCTTTCAAAAACAGTTTTGGGAGTAACTGATGTCTAAATTTTGCACCTATAAGACAGCTGCTGCCGAGTGTAGGTTGTGAATGTAACTCTGTGACTCAGCTCGGGGCGAGTGATGTGCTGTGTGAGTGACAGTCACAGGAGGTAATGACTATAACCTCATGAGTGTCCTGTGTCTTCTCCCTCGTCACAGATGGCCAAATTCCGCAGCCTGCTCTTCTCTGCTGAGGGGGAGGCCGAGTGCTGCATGGTGGACAACTACCGCCCTCCCCAGCCGCTCAAGGGTCGCCCCGTCCGCGCTTCCTTCCAGTAATGCCCCCTCCCCCCTCTCTTGCCCTTTCTGCCCTGTTGCCCTCTCCTTCCCTTCCCCCCTCCCTTTAGTTAAAACCCAGAGTTACCTCTCTTGCAGTGAGCCACACAGCACACATATCTCACTCCGTCCATTTGTAAAAGAAATCTAATTCCTGTTGCCCCGTTGCTCTCAGTGAGATGGAGCACTCACAGGACGTGCATCTCTGTTCGTTTGTGTGTAATAAGCCAGCA
The DNA here is from genome assembly GCF_045865225.1 of Trachurus japonicus. Classification (NCBI taxonomy): domain Eukaryota; kingdom Metazoa; phylum Chordata; class Actinopteri; order Carangiformes; family Carangidae; genus Trachurus; species Trachurus japonicus. The sequence continues at coordinate 22,653,366 of NC_140926.1, forward strand.
AACACAACCTGTCATAATTTATTCTATAAGGCAAACACTTCACGGTGGAGGTGACACGTTTACCAGGACTAAACATCTGGTGCCAGTGTTTTAAAAGACATTACATCAGCGTGTGCAAAGGTCCAGCAAATGCCACATAGATGAAAAATAAGAGACGAATTATAGTCATAATGGTGCTCTGAGGCCAGCAAGTAGCACAAAGCACAGGCAGGATGCAGTAGCCAGGGGGATGATGAAACTATACCACCATCTGCGAGGAGGATGGTAAGGTGCAGATAATAAAAATACACACACGCACAGACACATACGAGACAAGTGCGCTCCCGCTGCCAGTCTGTCTGTAATCTCCGACTGACTGCCAACCTCTGCATCACAGCAGCTTAATAAAATGCTGCAGCCGCCTCCATCACAACCGATTGACTCAGAAAATCCCCCTCTGGCACACGCAACATCGCACGCGCAGTCTCACGCAGACATGATGCCTATAGGCACTGACCTCCTTATTGATTTGAATTCAGCATACAGCAACAAAGGACATGAGGACAGACTGCTGCTAGTGCAAGCTGCTGAACGTCATGACAACGGCTTATTTCTCTGGTTTTACAGTCTAATCTTCACATCATCCCATGTTGTGTTTTTATTATTATTATTATAGATTATGTCGTCTTTTTTTTTTTTTTTTAGCCAGACAGCTTATGCAAAATAAGTCTTAAGTGATTCCTAAATTATGTTTTCTTACCAAAAACTCTTTGCATTTTCTGATGCCCTGATAATATAGCAATACAGAGGATAGATCCTCCTTTTCTAAATGAAATGTAATGTGAAATGAAAATCCCTTCATGTCTTGTTTTGAAACCTCAGTGTGTCAAGTGCTAATGCTTAAAACGCACAGTCGCCTTCTGGGCAATGCCATAGTGGGTAATGCACAAAGCCAAGGAAGGAGAAATTACCCTGCCAAGGCGGCCACAGAAGGAAAGAAGCTGCCAACAGATAAGATTATAGTGTCAGCCTGATGTCAGGCCCTGTATAGGAGAATAATTAACACAAGATCATGCGAGCTCCCCTTCAGCTTTGGGACCTCAAACATTAGAGATAAAAATGATGTATTTCCAGAAAGATTGTGATTAGCATTGGAAAACGAAAAAACAGCCTTATGCCAATCACTGTCCGGGCCGTCCCAGGAGTATGTGTTCTCATTCTATTTTGGAAGTGGACGTTTTATTAGTGAAATAAATATATTTTATGATGAACAAATGTCTTGTGTTTTCTCTGTTTACTCTTGTTTTGCTTGTTTACATACATAAAGACCTGCCTGTGTTATTTCCATCATTAGCATTGTGAGTTTAAGTCCATTAGATTTTCAAGTCTAATTGTCTAACATTCAGCTGTTATTGTAAATTCCCTTCAGTGGCTCAAACTGAGATCAGCACTATATAATTGTAAATAAAATGTCAAAACCAATAATGTGAAATCCTAGCTTCATCTAAATTTCTCAGGGGGTCATGCCTATGTTCCCACAGCCCTATGTTCCCTCAGCCCTATGTTCCCTCATTTCTAACTTTTGTTGTCACTGAAAATTAGGCCCTATGTTCCCTCAGCCCTTTGGTCCCACCATTGGTTGGGTTTAGGCAATGAAGAAAGGAGTTGGTTAAGTTTAGTAAAAAGACCAGGTAGAGGCTAGACAGGCCAGATAGGTAGAGTCCAGATAGGTAGAGAGAGTCCAGAGGGAACATAGGGCTGAGGGAACATAGGGCTGTGGGAACATAGGCACGCTCCCTTTCTCAGCATTTTTGGTTGCTCCATCATTTATTCCTGTAAATGCGTAATGGGTTTCCATTAGCAAATTCAATACTTTTTCAAAGGAGTATAAGTGACAGCTTTGTTGGACACTGTGCGTGCCTCTGTGTGAAGCTAATGTGGGTTTACCTGGTCAGTGAGATTAGCTTATCTTATCTCAGAGGTAGAAACATGCGTTTGAAGATAGAAGGAATGTCTAATTCAGTTTATGTACTTTGAAAGTCATTCATGTCCTTATTATAAAGAAATTAGCTGTTATCAGACTTCCTGCTCATGTTGGCATCCGTTTACAAGAACAAACAACCACAACCTCTGTAGCTGTTTGCAGTGGCAGGGAGAGTACACATGCACTTCTGGGAGTTAGATGAGAAGATGAAGCAATTATGAAATGTATAAATAATTATAATTCAGCAGTCCGGTTATTTTGCAGCAGTAAAATACTTCCAAAGTATATTTTTCATCTGGCAGCATATGAAGGTTTGGGACATTCAGAGACAGTAGCTGCTGTTGTTTAGCCTAGGACTTCCAGACCAATTCGTGAGTGAATAAACATGATCTCACTGGCTGGTTTGGTTCCCAGGTTTCCAGTTGCTGGGATTTGAATAAGTAAAAAGCACTAAACCTTCAGCGCTGGCGTATTTTGTCTGCACTGTAGTGAGCCTGACTTGATCTATATATATTTAACCCTGTTATAGTTTTACTTCCGTTATGAAGAGTTGTTACTACCATCACCGTCATCATATGGAGGGCACAGGGTGATGACCGGATAAGAAACCACTGCTAACAGCCAACGAGCAGCTGACACCTAAGTGTGGTGGAGATTTTAATCAGCTGTGGCATTTCTCTCTCTGTGAAATGTGAGCAGCGCTTGACTTCTCACGTCTCTTATAAACCCTCCACAGGAAGATGAGACAAATTTTAATCAACAAAACTTTTCTGCCTCCTCTGCTTGAGGGTGGGTGTTACGTTGTTTTTTTTTTTTTTCCTGTTTTCCAGCTGGTCTTCAGAGCGTCTTCAGAGAAATGTGTGTCTCTTTCATGAACAGGAAAAGCTGGCATGACCACGCAGATCCCTGAATAGAGCTGGACTTGTCCTCGGAACATCCTCAGTCCCTTGTGTGCCCTCGGTCACCCCAGTGTGTCCTCCGAAATATCAATAAAAATAAGAGCTATCGATTGGTGAAATGTCTGGCTGACTAACCCAGTCAGAATCAATAATGACTTGTATAACAAAACAAAAAAACCTCTTTGATACAAAGCAGGATGGAAAAGTTTGTTTGAGGTCACGTGTGATCACTAGTAGCTGCCCTGGGAAAACTTTCATAACCAGTCATTCCACAAGGTCAGCTATTTTGGAGCCAGAAGTCGACTATGGTCCAGGAGATTAATGGTCCATATGAGTGATGCCTGGATTCCCCCATTTACCTTCTACTGTAGTCAATCCTGTTGTAAAGTTATGAAGAAACAATAGTGCACTTTGCTACGCCAGATTTCACAGGTATGAAGAACATTCAGTTCTCAGATGTACTGTAACGCTCTTTTAATAAGAAAAAAATATCTTATATGTATTCGTTTCCTGGAATGTACTGCTGCTCTGCCTCTATACAGTAGTTTTCTGTTCTCACATTGCAGTAATACTGGTAGATTTATTACCTTAACGTTAGCACATCGTCTCTCCTTGATTAAAGGTTTGGACTTAAAACAAGAATCTTGCAAAATTAGTTTTAACGATGCATCTGATGGCTATTTTAAAATCATTGTGTTTAAAAGCTGAGGTTGGAGATGTACTGTAAGTGGTTTGCAAATGAAACTCGTTGGTAAAGTGACATTGGCTGATATAGCTGGAGTGTAAGCTTTGCCAAATTCAACAGAAAGGAGGACAATGTGACTGACGAGAGTCAAAACTGATGCAGGACTGCACAGTGGTTAGATACACTGTGGTTGATTAGATACACAGTGTTAAGATACACAATGGATGTGACAGTGGTGAATGGGACATTTTTTTAAATAAAAAAAACAGTAAACATAGTCAGTAAATGCTATACCTTTGGAATAAGACTGGCAGTTAGTGATAACAATACAGTAACTAACCATTCCCTCTAAGCGTTAAACTTTTCTTCTTGTGTTTTTGGTCTTAGAAAATGCCAGAAAGACGACCATCTGCCTCTAGCAGTACCTGCCATGCTAAGTTAAGATTGTCATGCTAAAATTGCTCTTCTGAAAAGGTGTTGAATAGAAGTTTTTCAGATTAGATTCTCCGCACAAACCAACTGAATTAAACATGTGAATAAAACCAGATGCTGCATGTCATCCCTGCTGCTGGGTTATTTAGCTAACTGCCATCGATCACCTTCATCTGCTGTTGACATTAGAGTACAGCTTCCTATTTCCACAGTCTTGTTATTTCACCAGCATTCCCATTGTGTTGCATCTTTTCACCCCACTTGGTGTTGTGACAGCTGGGTGAGAGGAAAAATCCTGCTGGGTGCCATCATGCAACACAGATGTGGCCACGCTCATTAGCATGTTCTGTGATGAGAAACCCACATGTCCAACCATAGTAGTAGTCTGCAGCATGGGTGTTTGTCAAGGTCAGAAAATTCAGTCATAACAGATTAGTTACACTGGCCTGAGCCACATGAAACACACGTGATGACGATGGTGCATTGTTGTTGTGTAAATGGATTTTATTGAAACATAAGGTGAGTGCAAACAAATCAGGGCCAATTCTTTATGGTCAGCGCATAACAGGGATTTGACACACACCATGGTCAGCAGCATGTCACACATTTCTGGCCCCCAGGCTTCTGACCAGTACTGCAGTTTGTTGCATAATCGAGCGTGTCAAGCGGGTGACATATATTAAGGAGACAGGAACTACACAACCATCCATTAACTGTGAGAAGCGAGGGCGAGGGAGTCAGAGGAGAAGGCCATCTGAATGCATACCACTGCAGTATGCGGTCAGTAGATCTGACGTTGCACTTCTGTGTGACAAACAGCCAGGACAAGCTCTGAAGTTAAAGATAGTCACATTCATTTCCACAGAAGGGGGGATGTATAGAATAAATTAATTAATAATTTTTTTTTTAAAAAGCCTATACATTATCTTCACAGGGATTGCCCATTTGTCACAGAACTGTGGATGTTTCCATGTTTTCTGACCATTTTAAAAGAGTTTTGCTAATGCTACATAGCCAGCATAAGCAATGACAGCTGTTCACGCAGCGTGCAAGAAGAAATGTCACAGGTTCAACTAACCCTATACTCAAACTTCATTCCTTAAGAGCTGTCAGTCAGTACGTTTACATGCAGAGCTTAATCGAGCTATGCTCAAAGTTCGATTTTGGCGTCAAGTCGGACTTCTGTCCTTGTCTCAATATACATGCAACTGAGAAAATCGAATAACTGACGGGGTCCACCCCCTCATGCGGCGTCACCCGTTGTTTCAGCGGGTTAATACGCCCCACTGTTGACTTTTCTGTCACCTCGTAAAAAACTGAATATAAACAACTTAGTAAGCTTATTAATAAATTCTCAACTGCAGTTCCCGACCAGACGCGTCAGTCTGGGCTGGATGCGCGGAGAATAGGATACGGGCTTCCTTTTTTCCTCTCGCTCTCTCTCTCTCTCTCTCTCTATCTCTCTCTCTCTCTCTCTCTAATAAAACAATCTGGCTGGTCGCGCTGTGTATGAAATGCATTGAATCTGCGCTGACGTTGGTTTTTTTTTCTTTACTTTGCCGGGTTCGGGCGGCTTCTCTGCTCCACTTTGTGCCGTCTCTACGGTTGTGGAGCATGCGCACATGCATTGTCCAGTTACACTCCGACTAAGGTGTATACATGACGGAGAAAATCGAATTCCAATCGCATTATCTGGGTGTCTTAATCGGAGTTCTCAACTCCGATTTCAGTCGGACTAAGGTGTTTACATGCACTTCAGTTATCCAGTTATAGTCGGATTAAGGCAATAATTCGGTTTTTTCAAGTGTCATGTAAACGTACTGAGTAATACACTGATGTTAACTTGCGACTTTTGTGTCTTTTCTCGACCTGAAATTAGCATGCTAAGCAGCTAGCCTCAGCCCACCCCATCACTTTTTTAAGTGTAGACTCCACTTTGTCTATGATGATATAGAGCAGCTCAGATGGTAGCTATATTATGACCTTATCTTGTGAATGCAACATTGACCAAGGCGGCAACAATCACCACCTGCAACTGGCGAGAAAACATCATGTTACAGCAGATTTATTTATTTATTTATTTCGGGCATGTTAGTTAAATCAGACTTCATCACACATCATCTCTTTTAATCTCGTTTAAGTAGCCTAATAAAGCAACATGGCCGAAAGGGAAAGCGGGAGAAGCAAAAGCTTATCTAGTCCCACCCCCGGTACCCTCAGAATGTATTCTCTTAATCAAAATTTAAAGATTAAACTTACAAATAGTCGTTTGAGGAAAACATTCCTTTTATGTCAACATCCATTTCGCTGGATGTGTGTCTCACTGACCTATCGGGAAGATCTGAAATCTATTATGACAGAGGTGTCATTCATTTTATTCTTTCTTAATGTTTCATAAGAAAATAAAGGTTTCAACACACTTTCCACCTTTCATGTGGCAATATGATGTGGTGACATTGTTTTCGCAATTCCTGAACCCAGTGTCAAGAATTCAGCAGAGTTATTGATCGATTTGTGAATCTGTCAGGGAATCGAGGACACCATTATTCAAAGTGGGGGCAGCCAGGGACCACAGACAGTAACATCACACAGTTGGTAGCCTACTTAAAGCAGAAGTAAGCGGAATATTTGTGTTAATACAAGTCTTAAATAGTTGTATCTTCCGACAGCAGTCACTTCTATAGAGTGTTTGGTCTGAAACACGGGTCTGTCAGTCACTCTGCTCTGCTGTAAGCCGAGGAGAAAACTTTCCTTGTATCCTACAACCTTTATCCAATGAGGAGAGAGAACGGCATAAAGGGGCGGTCCTCTGTGTGTGTGCAGCCAAGAGATACGCGTGAATGTGGTGACGTAGGGACGAGGGCGGGGAGTGCTAACTGCTAAAAAAAAAAACCTGGCTCACTTTTGGTTTAACACCTTATTAATTAATTTCATTAAAAATGCCTTTGTATATCACAAGTCCTTCAATCAAGACAAAGACACAGAAAAGAAATGAATGCAAGAAAAGGGGATGCTGGTGAGAAGACAAAAGCTCTGTGAGAGGAGGTGTTCTCTTGTGGTTGCAGCATCGCCTTCAGGCGTCAACATGGATGTGGATCAATGTTGTTTCCTGCAATTCGCTGCTGTTACTTTCTGAAAACACAATTTGAAGATAAAGCACAGAGGCAATATGAATGGCATATTCATTTCATATCTGCTGTGGTAACAAAGCCCCTCATGCTCACGTAGCCTACAGAAACTAGAAGTCACCGGTTCGGAGACAGAGCTCAGGAAGCCCTCCACTTAGCACTAAGCATTCTTCAAACTGAGAGTAAGAATGGCTCTATGTAAACATTTCAGCAGCAAATTTCCTCTGTAATTTCCTCCTTTAACTATTCATTGCCCTTTTATGTCAACATCCATTTCGCTGGATGTGTGTTTCACTGACCTATCGGGAAGATGTGAAGTCTATTATGACAGAGGTGTCATTCATTTTATTCTACTTAATGTTTCATAAGGAAATAAAGGTTTCAACACACTCCAACCTTTCACGCGGCAATATGATGCATGAGATACAGTAGATCTGATTTCAACAAATACAATATATTACATTTTATGGACTGAGCCTTTTAAAGCACATTGTGTATGCAGGTTCACAATCACTTATCACCCTATGTTGACTCTGAAACCTCCAGTGTGTTAGGCCTAATTCAATCAGTAACTTAACACTGAAGGAAGACCCATTGTATGACAACTTTGTTTATAGAGTGAATTCTTGAAAATTTGTTCAAATTTATCAAAAATGCATAGACTAAACATAAACCTTCACTGCTATGGTTGCAGCCAAGACACTTTTGGACGACAGGATATTTGCCTCAAACATCAACAACGGTGTTTTCACATGTTAATCCACGGAGATGACGCTAGTGGCCAAACATGGGCTCTGTCAATAAACAAAGTTAAAGTACACATTAATGAGGTGGGCCAACTCTATTTAATTTCTCATGAGGAAAAGCAAATAAGCACAAATATTTATTTTAATCTTGTCCATTAACTGATATCCCAAGCTAGCCTCAAAATTAATTCTTTCCCCCTCCCTTTTTAAGCATGAAGGAGAATTCACACTGGCTGTTAGCTAACCAAAAACTTTGAAAGGCCTTAGAGCAAGTGTTTCATTTGTCGATTCTAGGCTGAAACACAGTGATGCAATATGGTGGACCATATGGTGAAAGAGGACCATCACCCAGCTAAATACCCCCTGCCTTCACCCCTCCCTTTTCAGGCAAGAAAGAGAATCTAAAGTAGTCACCATCTGATATAAAATTGCAAAAAGCCCTTTATAGAGCCACATTTCACATGTTTCATTTGTCCAGTTTGACCTACTGTAGTAAACATAGTGGTGCATCACAGTGGCCTCCATGGTAAAAGACCTGCTCTGTAGATATAAGGAGCTACTGTAATTCCAACCTAATAGCAATAGTTTCAGGTACCTTTAGCCTTATGAAAACATACATATGGATATTACATACATTTTTTCCCCCCAAAAGATCCCCCTAAATCCTGCAAACTGGTCCTTAGATGCCAAATTGATGGTCTAATGTGTTGTTAGATGTAGCAACTTCAACGAACTGATCCCTACAAAAACAAGAGTGGAAAAAAGTTTGCCACTCTCGGTCACACATCACACTTTTCAGTGAGTAGCCTATAAATAGATTAAAAAAACACTTAACCTGACAAGTGTGTTCTCCTCTGCATCAGTGTGAATCTGTATTACGTATGGCAACTTTACATACAGTAGCTGTAACTTTAATGAGATTATGGGATAATCCTTGTTAAGGACTATCTATCTCTGACGATTAGTACGGGTCAGTACAAACTGTTGTGACATATGTGCCATCCACTGACACGCAATGCAATGCACAACATCTGTTTACGTGTCATTCATTCATCATTCCTGTGGTTTGAAAATGTTGACTGTGCATTTTCTGTTTTTGGCTTCCCAGCAGTACTCTCTGTGTGTTACCAAGCCATAATCCTCAAGATGCTTACTCATATTGATTACATCATTGGGCAAAGCAGTGATGCAGGATTTTTCCACTGTACTTTATAAGCTTTGGGCAGCAGCATTTCAAATGGGCACACTTCTTTTGGGTGTTTGCTCTGCGTGTCTTGCTCTTGTGCTTGTTTGCTGTTGATGACATTTTCAGTCATTGTACCTATTGCTGCTCTTGCTAACCCATTACTCATCGGTTTTTATTCCAAACAAATGTCCTTGTATGTGTTGTCAGTTGCTCCAAAGTAGCTAAGCAACAGTTAGCTGGAAATTACCATACCATTATGTGCACAAGTAACAAGATGCCTTGCTGACACAACTCAGGGAGAAGAAGGACTGAAAATTGAAATTTTGTGGCGACGTGACAAAACCACAAGACATGTTTGGAGTTTACTTTTTTTGCCAGAAGTAATTATAGTAACTCATGGAGCATACATATTCAGTGTCTGACAGTAACTCTTTAGGCCTACATTGTGTGCTGTGAAACATCCGCTCTGGGTTCAGCATTATTTATTGTTGAGAATTAAGTCTGTGAGCCTGTCTCTTATGAGGAAATGTTTCCCCCTTGTCAAAAAATGCTTGAACTGTGGGGAAGCCAGTGAGGGATCATCTCCCTGTCACTGCACTAGCAGCGTATACAGGTTGGTTGGTGGTGAGGGTAAGGCCCTGAGAATTTAAAGGGATAGTTCACCCAAAATTTAAATTTCACTCATTATCTACTCACCCTCATGTCGACTGAGGGCTGGGAGAAGTTTCAGAGTCCTCCGTGGCTTCTCTGAGTTACAGGGGGTCTCGGCGTAGCAGTGCATGTCCATATAACGGTTGCAAATGGATACCAACTGTCTTCGTAACAAAAAGACACACCAAAAAACATCCAAATACCTCCATGCTGCTCGTATGTAATGTCCGTCTTGTATTGAGCTTGAAATATAGACTTGTTTAATTTTTTTCGGGACAATTTCACATTTCGGGGCTTCAATACAAGACGGACATTACATACAAGCAGTATGGAGGTATTTGGATGTTTTTTGGTGTGTCTTTTTGTTACGAAGACAGTTGGTATCCATTCACAACCATTATATGGACAAATACTGCGGTGTGGACCCCCCCGTAACTCAGAGAAGGCACGGAGGACTCTGAAAATTCTCACAGCTCTTAGTTGACATGAGGGTGAGTAGATAATGAGTGAAATTTGAATTTTGGGTGAACTATCCCTTTAAGTCTGTGAGCCTGTCTCTTATGAGGAAATGTTTCCCCTTGTCAAAAAATGCCTGAGCTGTGGGGAAGCCAGTGAGGGATCACCTCCCTGTCACTGCACTAGCAGCGTATACAGGTTGGTTGGTGGTGAGGGTAAGGCCCATTACCCTGAGAATTTAACCATGTGTATCCGAGGAGATATAAACAGCTGCTAGCAACAGGGTTATCCAGGTCAACTCGGACATACACGGGTTCCTTCTAAATGTTTGATGTTAAACGAGTTTGTTTTGGCATGAAACACTTTCTTTGTTGTTGTATTTCTGGATTTTCAGGTTGGAACACTGTTGTGGGCATAAAAAATCGTACTCCTTTAATCAGACAGCCAAGTTTGAGTGTGAGATTGTAGCAAACATTGCCCATGCCAAAAACGTGTGACATAACACAAGGTATTGATGTTCTGTTTTTAGCTGTTTGGCATGAGGTCCCTCTGACTGCTATCTCCTAACTCGCATGTCAGTATTTGCCATTGATAACAGACAGAAAAAGGGGGCTGATAGCGGAGGGGTGTGCCACCTTTGGGGGCTGCCCCACTTGGCTTGTGCAGCATAGGAATAACGTTATCTAGGTCACCTACACAGAACTTCAGCACCACCTCCTCCTGCTGCTGCTCTGCTGGCCACACTGATAAGAATGAGTCTATTCAGTGTGACTATGAGGCTTAGTGAGAGTCTGCCAGACCTGTACCAGTCCCAGCCATTTCTATGTCCACTTCATTGTTCACTTTTTGACTCGCGTTCTTTCACTTTTTGTCCCTCGCTTTTTCTCACACACGCAAAGGGCCAAACTTCTTGAGGTGGAGAAACGTCTTGCCTGAATAGACAACAACAGTCAGTTTCATTCACTTTCTCATTCCTCCCATCCTTTGTCCCTTTTTTCCCAGTCACTCAGGCTGAAAAAAAAGTTTATGGTCTTCTTCTTCCTCTTAATGTCGCCGCTGTTATCCACTGATTTCCCCCTTTCATCGCTCCTGACCACAGTCAAATTAATCCAGCCGTGGGCCGGATTTCTGTTCATGCTCCTGTGCTTTCTCGGTGGTATGCTGGCTAGCGTTACCCAGGGGAGTAGGGTTTCCTGTAGAGCTGCAGGACGGCATGTCTCTCACATTACCACCTGTTAGCTGGTGCTTGGGAAGGTAGGGAAGTGCAGAAGTGGGATGACGCTCTGGCAAATTTTTTCCGTTCAGCTGTTCATGTTGATAAAAAAGAAATCCTGACGACATGAGTGATTTTATTTTGAAAAAAGAAAAAACTCAACTCAACTGGCTTTTCTTTGCTGTGGTCAATACATTCAACATGTTGGACCGTGACCGCTATTTGCACCCAAGGTGTGTTTGTGTTTGTTTTAGATTAGACATTAAAGATCTAATATTTGGTCTGGTTTACATCTGTATTGAATTACACAAGCTATTAGAAGATTACTTAATCTACCCTTTAGTCATCATTCCTCCTTGGAAATTATGTGGAAGTTCTTGAAGATACTGTGACTGTAAATACACACAAAAAATCCACCAGTGGAGTAAAATGTGTTTTTATTTTGATTGGAATTCAATGTGATTTTTATTGAATTAGTTTTTTAAAAGCAAGAAAAACATAGTGGAAATTGGAGAAAGTGCAGAACACATACAACAACTAACAACATATATATTTATATATATTCAAATTCAACAATCTGAATCTTCAACATGCACAATTTCTCCACTATGTTTGATACAAACTAGTTGAGCACTTTTCTGTAATCCTGCTGACCAACAGACAGACTGACAAGAGTTCTATCATAACCTCCCTGGTGAAGCTGACTTCATCCCCATTACCATAAAAACACATGCCAGTCTGTGGAAAATTTGTATAGAGAGCACACGCCTAATATGTCGCCCACGTTCATTATTTATTAGTTTTAACAACACATTGTATTATATTGAGTGTCATAAATACATACAGTATGCAGATGCTGAATATGTATTTATGTGTATGTGTATGTATATGTTTTTGCATTTTATATAGAATGTAAACGTCTGCTCAGTACAGAATAGATCCCAAAATAAAAATGTTGGCCTTGAAGGTATCACAACAGTTACGTAACATGTTACATAAGACCTCCGAAACAATAAAATGTGACTGAGTCGATTGATTTACAAACAGCATAACTCTAACCTTTTTTGACTTGTCCACTGCAGTCACCTGGGAGTACTTGATCTGATGTTACAAATTGATATTACAAGTCTGGAAACACATCAAACCCCTTTTTGTGGTCAAACACTGTACATTGTTCTCATTGGAAAAACGCAAAGATAAAGGCATCTAAGGGAAACAGACAAAAACAAGGGGTCAGCACTTATCAGAAAACTGAAACATCTGTCACCGCACCGCTACTGTCCATATTTCAAAAGAATCCCTATCATTTCAAAGGAGCACTTGTCTGGCGCCATGTACACGAGGAAGGAAATTCCTTCAGTGTAAACAGCAACATATAGAAGGAGATCACGCCTTTGATAGTCCAGCATAGCCCAAATAGCTTCAATGAGACCCTCCGAAGGAGAGGAAATGTCTGCTGCTGTGGCTGCGAGGGGTGATGAGGTGATAAAGTGCAGCAGCAGTGCTAGTGGCCCTCATCAGCTTTCAACAGGCTGGAGATGGAAGAGATTCTCAAAGTCCCATGACAGGTGATGCACATCACACACATGAAGCACATGTAACGTTAGCAAATATGTTCCTCAAGCTCCAATGCAAACTGATGCCAAAATGAAGCCATTATTTACAACATGCCTGGTGAGATTATTACAGCTATTACAGTCCTCTGATGTGACAACAGTTTGTTCCCATGTCAGTTAGTAGCCTAGACATTTCAGGGACTATATTTCAGTGACCGTAGAGAGGAAACTAGTTTTCAAAAACCTGTTTTATCCAGTTTGTCCTGAAAGCTGGCAGTAGCAGCCATTGACTATGATCTATCTATTCCAGTAGAAGGAAGTTTACCCAATATGTTACGTGACAATGCTGCAACTACAGTCTGAATAAAGTCCAGTATCTTGCGCAGAAGTTGGAAGATGGTGAGCGTAGGTGTGAAAGGAACGTCTGATTGATTTTACTTTGGAAAAACTTGCATCTGTTCCTGTTGTGGGTTTGAAACTCTTGGGGAGGAAAGTTGGTTTTGGCTACTGGAATAATCATGACTCTTTATTCCAGTCAGTGCTGACTTTTTCAGTTTCTCACCAAGACCACAAACTTTCCATAAACTCTGCCACTGCTTCAGTCGCCAGGAGCAGATGCTTTAGGTAGAGCGAATAAAATATGTTGGATGCTTTGCAGATTCATTCAGGATGAGCATTTCTGCATTGGTTTGCAGATCAATTCATTCCTTGGTTCCTTGCTGTGCTGATGGGATAATCTGGGTTAGCTATTTTTAGAAGACAGGATTAGTCCTTGCATGTGTTTGGGTGACATGCTCTTCAAACAGACATTTTATTCTTTAGCCAACTTTATACAAACATACAATTCATTTGATCAAATTGCAGTTCTGATGTGAAGCTGTTCAGTCTGGTCAGTCAAAATGAATTGATTTTTTTTAGTCCTCTTAAACATAATTAATAAAACTATGTGATTAAATATATCATTTATCACTGCACTGCATTTGTGTCACACCTACAGTATAACCTTATGTCAACTCTAACATAAAGCACTGACATGTTGCTGCTTAGGTGTAGTCATGTAATGGTTAATGGTTTACCAGGGTTCTCCCTCTTCAGACCACTGACAGAAGGTAAACATAGAGATAGTAGAGGTGACACCAGCGAGGGCCTGAGCTCTGGTCAGATTTTCAGCTTCATTATTTATTACCAATCACCTTCCAGTTTGTTTCACAACTGTGCACAAACAACCGTGCAAAGAAACATCATATCTGATGCGTCGCGAGGCGTGGTTGTCCTTTGTGTACTCCAGACTTCTGGCACCGTATGTTGGTTCTCTGATAACATACAGTTATTCTGATAACATACTGTATGTTCTTTTTTTGAGGACACGTAAGGGGGAGAAAAGACCACCCAACCCTACATTGACTGACTGTATCTGTAGAGGGAAAATGCGCCAGATGTCGCCACGTGTGTTTTACTGTAATTTAAAAAAAATAGATATTGAAATTATTATTTTCGCCTCTGATACATTGTCGTGTCTTATACTGTATGTCTTGAAATGTTTCTCTGTATGCTCCTATATGTTTTCTCTTGTGTATTTCTTGTACTTGATCTTGAATGTTTTGCATATCTAGTCGCTAAAAGTAACTAAATCAGGGTGTACCAGGTTTTATTATACTTTAATTGTTTCAATAGTCTCAGGTTTCACCCTGTGGTACAAGATGTGGCCCTGGAACATGTATGGATCCACCCAGCACAGGTGTGTGATTTGCCCCTTAAGACAGACTTAAGATGGCTGTGTAGGCCGAAACGTTTTCGTTGTTTTTGTTTCTTTATTTTATTTTATCACCATGCTTGCACTTTTTTGTTGTTTTTGATGGACCATTAAATGTTTGCTGCATCCATCAATCTCTGGTGGACATTCCCATTTTTGATCAGTGTGTGAGCTTTTTCCTCCTGTTGCTCTGAATTGGACCATGTGAATAAGAATTAAGTCAGTTTTAAAAAAAAAAAACATCTAAGATACATCTATAGCTCTTCACAAGCTTTCAAATATATTACATGATCTCCTTTAAGTCTTTTAGCTTTCAGTTTCAACATGATTAAGAAAAAAATCAACTGTATAATTCAATGGGAAATGGCCAAATGCTATATGATGATGAAGATCATGGATAGGAGCTGAAAAGTTCTGATGAACAGGGATGAGATGGCTTTTAATGTCCAATTCTAAGTATCAAAAATGCTCTCTCAGCTACAGTATGTCAAGTAGTTTGGTCATCGTCACGATAGTTCAGGTATATCAGGTATGTTTCAGTGATTACATACTGCAGCAGCGTCAGTGGACTTCTGTGTGTGAGGTAATATAGTATTTCACTGTGTTTTTACAAGATCAATATTTGCCTACTACTGTATGCAATAAAATCACATATTTATGTTACCCCATACCCCAGAATTTGCCTTGCATTTCTTGTAAACCATTGTCTGCAGTGTATGCTCGCACAGATTCGGCAGCATGTCTGTGCAGTCTAGCAAAAGCTGAACACAACTGAAGTGTCATCCTGCACAGTCCCCCGCCTGCAGGCCCAGTGGCTGTAGCAGAGAATACGAAATGACAGCTTCGTTGTAAATCTGGCAAATAGCACGACACGAGGAAAACCTCAGGGGTCAAGGCTGCCGAAGTGTGTGTTGGTGTGTGTGTGTGTGTGTGTGTGTGTGTGTGTGTGTGTGTGTGTGTGTGTGTGTGTGTGTGTGTGTGTGTGTGTGTGTGTGTGTGTGTGTGTGAATGTGAGAAAGAGCAAGGGTACAAGGAGAGACGCAGATAGATAAACAAAGATTGCTCGTGGTGCATTCATGGACACGGTCCAAAGTGAGTTCTGCGGAGCGTCACTACAGCTGTTTCTCCAGATGGACGTATCCTCTGTGCCTCTCCTGGGCAGGTGTTTGGTTCAGTTTATTCTCTGAGATGCTCACGGGAGCCTGATTCACTGACTGAGACACCAATCACATCTCTCTAGATATTAGCTTTACCATTTGTGTTGTTGTATGTAACAGCTTGCTAAATGCTGAAGCTAATTTTCACAAAAATGGCACATGACACTTGTGTAGTGTGTCAAGAGATGCTGGACGTGTCTGCTTATGATCTAAAGGTGCTACGTGTCAGTTTTGCTATCACTACATAGCCAACTTTAGCATCAGCTGCTGTTTACCAGTCATGAACGCTGCCATAAGGAAGAGGACCAGCTAAAGTAAACATGGGCATAAACAATGCAGCCTTTCAAAAATATCCAAAACACACAAGGAAGGGAGATAAGTCAACATTTTGTGGACATAAACTGTGTGAAGGAACAAGGGATGCTAAAAATAGCACATCAAAAATTATGTAATTCTCCCTTCTGTCCTCTTCTGATCACTTTGCAGATAGTGATGATTGCAGTTAATTATGGTGTTGACATCAGGAAGCTGGTGGGGCTGGGTGTCCTATCGCTGTGCCTCATGTGGGATACTGTTCCTCTTCCTGCTGCATATAAGCCAGCTGACCTGAATTCAGCGTCTGGATGCTCCTTTTTTTCCCTGCAGGGGGGTTCTCATCCGCAAAACCAAAAATAGTGCTTGATTTTATGCTCAGTTTTAGTAGGATTTATTAAAGGTCCACACCAGCCCAGTTCATTAATGGAAAGCAGACTTATATAGCTTGACATTTCCCTGACCTACACTTCTCATGTCACCACAATTTGCCACCAGCTCACAAACCAGATACTGACTGTGTCTCAGTGTTGGCAAAGCAAACACAAGCGCCTCAGGCATTTAAAGTAAAAACAGATTGGTTAATGGGCCAGCTGATTGCCATCACACTTCCTCCCCAGTGAGGTGCGGGGCAAGACTCAGGGGGGGCCGTCGTCAGGGCCTCTTATGCAACTAGACACAATCTGTCTGGAACCCACATATCATAACAAACAAATACTGAAGATGAGGGCACAGACAAAAAAAAAAAAAAGGTCAATAGGTGTTCAAGGATACTGATCGCACATATATCTGTTTGTACATCACATAGTGGATGGAGAGGGTCATGGGATGCAGAGATGCACATACCGTATAAAGTTTTGTTGTAGGATTATAATCTGCATGTGATTTCCAGAGAAAGACAAAGTGTAGTCACGCATAGTTTCCAGACAGAAAAGGTACGTAAACATAATGAACATTGAATAAATAAGGGAAACTTGTTCTAACCCACAACGAGCTAAATGTTTGTTTCAGAGGCTAATATTTTGAGTCACAACAAAAGTCTGTTTTCGGGCATTACAAGGATTACCTACTTCCCTCCTCTGCTTAAACCCACCAGCTTTTTCTTTAAGGTGATTATAAATGAACAAAGGTCTGCATTTATCAATAATTAAAGCAGCTTTAATTGTGTTAATTCAGTGGCGGTTTGCACCTGAGGCTTAGTTATGGTCTTGTGGATTTCAACCCAATCCAGTGCAGGACTCCATCACTGCTGTTTTCTTCCTCAGGAAACAATGAAAATCATTGTGTGAACATGCTCAGGTAGTTTGCCGTTCCATCTCAGTTCAAGTCAAGGTCTTTCCTTCAGTCCATCCTCAGAAAGTAGATCTCATTATCTCTATATAGCGCCACAACAGCCTTAATCCAAAGCCTCACTGCAAAACACATAGTCGCCGGCTGTCAGACTGCAAACTCACTGACCATTAAATATCTGCAGCAGAGTTTAACAGGTTTATCCTATTTAAATTTTAAACCTGATTCTGCCGGTCAAGCTGCTGCTTTTTTTCTTCCTCTTCTTTGGCTGGTGCAACCGAGCCTTAAACGTTTGTTTTATCAGATGGAAACACATGAAGTAACATTATGAAATGTGTACACTAAAGGTAGATGTCCTTGCACAACATTTCCTGAACAAAAAACAGCAAATTCAAATGGCGACACTGAGTAGCAGTTCATGTCTTAAAGGGATAGTTCACCCAAAATTCAAATTTCACTCATTATCTACTCACCCTCATGTCAACTAAGAGCTGTGAGAATTTTCAGAGTCCTCCGTGCCTTCTCTGAGTTACGGGGGGGTCCGTGCAGGAGTATTTGTCCATATAATGGTTGTCAATGGATACCAACTTTCTTCGTCCAAAAAGACACACCAAAAAACATCCAAATGCCTCCATACTGCTCGTCTGTAATGTCCCTCTTGTATTGAAGCCCCAACATGAGAAATTGTTCCTAAAAAAATTAAATAAGTATATGTTTTATGCTCCCAGTGTCTCAGTTCACTGCTCTTCCTGTGTCAGTGCAAATCTTGCATGATTTGCACCGGCAGAACAGTTTCTCATGTCACGGCTTCAATAAAAGAGGGACATTACAGACGAGCAGTATGGAGGTATTTGGATGTTTTTTGGTGTGTCTTTTTGGACAAAGAAAAGTGATATCCATTCACAACCATTATATGGACAAATACTGCTGCACAGACCCCCCCGTAACTCAGAGAAGGCACGGAGGACTCTGAAAATTCTCACAGCTCTTAGTCGACATGAGGGTGAGTAGATAATGAGTGAAATTTGAATTTTGGGTGAACTATCCCTTTAAGTCTATCAGCTTGGATATGAATTAAACATTTTAGACAGCAAGAAGTGAGATACCTATATCTCTGTAGTTTGCTTATTTATTTATTTATTGGTTTATTTGGAATGGGACCTCACATATTCATGAACATACAAAAAAAGAACAATTAATTGCTGTAAATATGTCGGATTTAGCTGCTAGAAGCTACACAGCTAGAAGAATAAGTTAAATAAATTAAATAGAATAAGTTGCATTGTGGGCAATAGAGGTGCCGAGTCTTGACAGGAAAGCAGACTGCATGAATCAAAAACCAATGGTATTGCTTGTTACAATGTTATTGAAGTGCAACATAAGAACAGTGTGTACTGTGCTCCAGTGATTAGGGTGATAGTGATGTCATCACGCTGTATGACCATATGTAGACGTTTAAATGCATTGTTTTCGATCAAACAAAGAGGATTAACATATTAAACTATTGCAGCGGCAACAGACAATCGACACACAACTTGATGCATCCCCAACAGCTGCATGTGTTTAAACTGCAGGTTAAACAATAGTGCAATAATGCTGCTAACTACCACTACTACTACACCCAGATGAGTAACTTGTGACAGTGGCTGGGAGGTTCAATACCAAGCCCTGTGGAGATAAGATATGGTGAAACATTATCGAGCTATGGCGCGTCAGAAAACGAGGTCAGCGCAGGAGTATGGGGTTTAAGATTCCCAGTGTGAGGACACATGCATTGCAATGTGGAAACAGAAGGAGAATAGCTGCTATAAATACGATCTAGTGGATGGAAGGTTACATAATCCAGAGACAGATATGGACATTATTATATGTCACATGATTGATTCAAATAAATCTATTGTATGTGTCCTAAATAGGTCAAAGGGCTCAAGGACTATAAATAATTTCCTATGAGTTTGAATACGACCATATATATGTATACTTTATACTTCAAACTATGGTTGATCATTTTGTTATATGATTTGTATCCTGCAGACCTTTGTACTATGATGACAGAGCTCATCATGTAAATTGTGTCCATATAGGGAATGGATCCAACAACAGGATAATAATAATCCATCATTTCACTGGCTGAAGATTAGAACGAGGTTTCCAAGAATCTGATGGCCTGCAGTCATCAGTGTCCTCCTTTTTTCCCCTTTCTCCATGCCATCATTTATCATAGGTCTTTTAAATATTCATGGGCCGTATGGGTACCATGAGGCAACTCTCAATATTTGACTCACCCAAACTTTCCAAGTAAACCTCAGTCATGGGAATAAGAAATGTAATAGATCCCAAAGCTGCAGATCGAACTGTTTCGTGAAACTGAAACAAACACAAAGCTTATTTGGGCTCCAGCAAATACGTGATTGTACAACAGAATGGGCCCCAGTGTTGCACAGGATTCCTAAGGAATTGTACATACAACATTTTCAGCAGATGGTCTCCCTCACAGATGGAAGCTCTCCCTCCTCACCTGAGGAACGCCGTCTGTTCAAAAACGCTGTCAGTCACGTCCAAATGAAATAGACGATGAACCGTCGATGAACAGAACAGCACTGTTGTATGTTCATCTGCTATTTAGTCCCTAAATAAATAAATAAAACAAGCATACAGACTCTGTCTTGTTTGACTCTTGGCTCCAGAAGACTTGAGGCAGCACACAAGGGAGGGATGGTTTACTGGAAGCCAGAAATAAAGGGTGAGGGGGATTCAGTGTACACACTGCATGTGCCAAGTCTTCCCTCAAATAACACAGTTTAATGTCCTGTAACTGGGAGGCACAGAAACAAGGCGCAGCTCCCTATTGTGTCCGAGTGGCTGAAAGCACAGAGGACGCCCACACAAGTCCCTCAATTTGGGATGTATGATAACAAGATGTGACTATGGCGAGGAGCCGTCTCGAGCCTCGTCTGTGCAGCCTGTCAGCTGGCGACATGGTGTCAGCAGCCTTTTCTTCTTGGCTTTTCATCACCACCTGCCACCCGCTCATCCCCCACTGGGTGTGAGTCGACTACACCAGCAAACAAAGACCTGACACGCACAAAGGATTTTAATATTCAGCCCACATCATCACACATCACACTCTCCAAACACACTGTTAAATATCATCCACAACTTACTAGAATCACCTAACCTCTCATCATTAACGTAAGTTTTATTAATGTGTTGCATTTCTCATAGTAAAAATGAAAGCTATGAACTAAAGCCATTGGAAACAGTGCTGAGCAGTGTTACTGCAGCCTTTTTCTCTTTCTACTGCAGGAACTTACAACTAGTACAATTTTCCCCACACAACAGGATAGAGAAATGTTCTGCAATACACAAATAACAACAGAAGTGTTTGCATGTGACAAAAAGAATGACACATTATACTCCCTGCTGACCATCCAGGCAGTCCTATAGGATCTAGAGTCCTATTGAACTCATTAGCAAAATGAAAAACATTTTCACTGCTATACACGATGATATATTGCTTGGTGACAAACTGCATTGTGGGTAATACATGTCCACTATATAGGTAATGGTAATTAATCCAAGCTGGCTTTTACCCCTTGACCTCTGACCTCTCATTTCTATCTGTGGTTGTGTTGTGAGAAGTTGACGTGTATGTGTTGTGAAACTGACAAAGCCACAGTTTATATGTGTTCGCTTAAGTTTTAGGGTGCAGTAACAATTTATAGTGTAGTATAGTATGAGACGACTGAAACTTGATTATGACTGAAATGTTTTGGAGTGCAATGAAATTGCTTTAGTTTGTAAAGGTTTTAGCTCTTTAGTGACCACACCTGACTTTATTTTTTATGAGGAGTCAACATTTGGACACTTATTATCCTGTGTGAGATCAATTCTGCACTTTTCATTAGTACATTGAAAAGCCTGGATTTTCCTATTTCACCAACAGATTACTAAAAGCCAAAGGCTTTAATCCAAAATGACTTGATTAGTTTTATGCCATTTGTGTTTTTTCACACCATAAATGATAAATGTAGAAAACATATTTGTATCTGAGGTTTGTTTTGGGTGATGCACAACAAATGTCCAAGTGTTTACACAGTAGCTCCCTTGGTGAAGATTTGTATTATGTTTCAAAAACCCTCAGGGACACACATTTGAGGACACAAATGGATATTGGTAGTCCTAGGCTGGAGTGTTTTTTTCTCCTTTGCATGAATTAAAAAGACGTGCCAAGGATCACAGTTTAAATCCAGTTTGTTACTCCCTCATTCAGATGCATATGAACCCTGTGAGTTTCTCCCCCTGCCTTGTGCTCTGGCTCAGTTTTCTTTTAAGAGTCCGGTTTTCTGTCCCTCCGGCTCTGGAGCTCATTTTCTATGAGTATGTCCGGTGAATAGCAAAGAGCTCCTCGGACTCCTTTTACAGCAGACCACTTCTCTCTTTTGACAATGACAAAACTGTGCAGAGGAGACGTGCTTCGCATGGCAACACAGAGGAACATAAAGTATTTGAGTCTATTAATAGTGCTTATTCCTCATCCTCTGCATGGAGAGTGTTTGCCTCAAAGATTTTGATGACTATTTACAATGTATGGGAACGTACAGTCAGTGTGAGAGGGGCGATTTATCCCCTGTTCACATGCTGCAGCAGTTGTTAAATATGTTTCTCCAGTACAGTATGGTGCAGTGTTTAAAATAACACCTACTAGTGGATACACCGCAGAGTAGAAATATGGCACATTTCCAGGTTTGCAGAGGGAATAAGAACAGTGCTGATCCAGTGATTATCTCCAGTAAAACTACATGGATGCACAATTTAAAAAAAAGAAATAAAAAATTCAATGAAGTATAGTACTGCAGCTCAGTGCACCCAGTGCAGCGAATCGTGGCTTCATTCTGTCAGTCAGGGCCTTTTAATCCATTTGATGAGAGTTTAAATACAAATTGGGATTATGTCAAATGTTATATAATATAATCTCTCAAAGGAAAACAGATGAAATCAAAGCCGTGTCCTGAAAAACTTCATTGGAATTTCATTTAACACACAGTGGGAGTGTCAAAAAGGGTCCAACTGCCTAAAACATCAACACACACATGCGTAGTACATACCAGACCATCGCTTCCACTCCTAACTGCATGGCCGTCACTGCACACACACTGCAGATGTGTAGTGCCTATACTTTCAGATATTTCCTCCACATACCATGCAAGAGTGCCGATGATTCTTCTTCCTGAAGCAAACACACGAGAACCCAAAGGAAAACACAGCTGTCAACTTAAACATTTGCCAGATCCTTCTTATCATTCTTCACTGAGGCCTCTTGAGACGCCACATATACACCCAGAGAGGTCCAAACTGCACACTGTCTGAATTATCAGGGGTAATATCCCTCACACTGATTATGTGTCCTAGATCCGGTTTGGAATGATTTGAGTAATTACAAACCAGAGTTTCGTACTTTATCACCATTTGCGTCGTGTAACGTAAACCACTTGGATTATGTAAAGTGTCCCCAATCCAGTCGCTCGTAATGAATCATCTGGACTCAGCTTGTGTATTTTTTTGGGATGCCGTCTGTCTGAGAAGCCTGTTGGGCATATGAAGAGGGCACAGAAGGTCACAGTCTTTTACTCTTGAAAGTGAGAGTCGGCCAAATGTTTTTCCGTGCCACTCATCCATCATGAACTCTGCCTCTGCCTTCAGTCTAAATGTGTTCTGTATGCTGTGTGTGTTCAGGAGCTTGCTGTCGTCTTTATATGTGAGAACATGTGTGACCGTAAAACGACCTCTCCCACCAAAAGTACAGGATGTGCTTTGCATTCCTATAATGTTTTGTGTAATTACATAATTAGCAAGTAATCACCACTCAAATACAGCAGGTGAGTAAACAAACTAAAACATAAATGAACATCATGAAGAAATCAAAATAGAGTACAAGGCAGCTTTGTCATTATGTATGCTGGACTGTATGCACAATCACCTATGAGCAGTAAAAAAATAAATAAATAAATAAATAAAACATACAATGGAAATCAATTCAAAATCTTAAATTTATCAACAAATTTCAGTTTCAATGAGACATGTGTTAATTGAAAGTAGGTTAAGCTAACTAGAGCTAAAACCACTAGAATGGGCTTTTTGTTTCAAGTTTTTACTCTACATACATAATGATGTTTACTTGAAGTTGTACTCAAACTCGCACATCTGATTTTCTGCCAACTTTGGGTTGGGGCGGCAGACACAAGCTGTAAACACAGCGCTGGCATACGATAAGTTGGTATAGTGAACAATCAATCAATCAATCAATCAATCTATCTATCAATCAATCAGTGTTTCTGGTCACAGTGTCCAATATTTACTTGTTTTTAGCTCTGTTTTTGGTCACCAACTGCCAGTTTCACTTTGATAACCAACACCAGCAAAGAGAGTTACATAAAGTAACCATGATTTCCAATAAAGAGGACATTCGGCTCTGCATCGAGATACAAATTCAGATAGGCTTCCCAGGGGTTATTAATGGTATAATAAGCCCTCTGGAATAAAATAATGAGAGAAACACTATTGTATTAGAAAATCAACCTATAACAAAAGTCCAGGCCGGACTTAAACCTGTGCCACTGAAGTTTCAACTCAGACTGTGTGGTGCACAGTTTACCAGGTGAGCTATCAGGACAACCCTACATGTCATCTGTTTGTAACGAGATGCAATGCTGCCTCGACTTTTGCTCACACGCAACAAAGCTGTGCAAAGCACCATCAATTTAAGTACTTGCTTAACAATCCCGTGAAAAACAATGACAGCCGGACATATTCACAATTTCATACACGCCCTCAGACACTGTCACAAAGTCACTTTTGGCCATTGGTTTACAGAAAGTGTGTTCTCACCCATAATAAATAACCTGGCAAAGCTCATTGTACATCATGGTGGGGAAAAGGAGGTTATCATCGGCAAATAGAGAAAAAAGATGGACACTGCAATGTTGAGCTGGAAACATGTATATATAGGCTAAGTACGGACATGAGGTACAGATAAGAAGAGAACAAAGATAAACCGCGGTTCTATTCATTAACATTATACCAGCGATGGCCTCAGCACTTCCAGGACATGCAAAATCATACAGACAAATAGATAATAATTTAGTTATTCAAATATTATGGTCATCATTTTTGATTAGCCCTGAATAGAGGCACATAGTGATGCTCTGTATGAGGGATGTTCAAGGCCATTCATCAGAGAGCTCGCAGCTGTCGTTACACTGCAGCTCCATCTGAACCCTGTTCGCTGTGGATCCAAGACTGTGGTCGCTCCAAGAAAACCACGTGTTTAAAGCTGAACTGATGATTGGTGAATTAAGAGAGATACGGAAATAGAATCCCAGCTGCTAAAAGAGACAGATGCCATTACAACATTGCTTACTCTGCCCCCACCTGATGGATTGCTAGATATAAATGTCACAAAGAATAACAGATAGCAAAGGTATATTTCCGTGTTGGTGCCCTGTAAGTCCCAATGTGAAGTATGTGAAGGAGTCAAGACAATCTCCAGGTGCAGCGATGTTCCTGGAACAACAACAGCACACAAACTGATAACATGAACAAAGGAGAAGACAAATGACAGCTTTAGCAATGCAGCCTGTTGTGAGATTCACATTTATTTTAGACTTAAAAGTCAGACCTTTTTACAGATTGAGAGAGGATATGTTTCACTCAAATTTTGCTTTTTGCTTGGATATTGGCCAAGGAGCCAGGAGCTCTAAGTTTGGCTTGTGCTTTTTTGTAATTAAAATGAGTATAAATAGATCTTTTAAACAATGGTTCAGTTTGTGTTTTATTTTGAATATCATGGAGCATGCCACAATCCTCAGAGTAATAGAAGAAGCCACAAAATAATAGAGGGTGTAAAAGAGATATTACAAAGAGGGTGTAGCTCAAAAATGTGTCCATTGTTGCTACGTTTTTGGTCTTCATTCTTTCTTTTCACTTTTCTCATTCTCCTCTCTTGGTCTTTCACCTTTATTGAATTCATTACTTCCGCTCTACGTCCCCCAGGGCGGAGCCACGGTCCTGAGTGCCAGGTTTTCTGAGGGATATGTCCCTTATGATCCCCAGTCCAACCCAGATGGTTCTTTACTTCTGGCTACCTGTTTTATTGTTTTTTCCTCACACTGCTTTCTTTCTCTCTGCTGGACCTTTTTCTTTTTTTGGATCAACTTCATTGCTTGGCAGTTCTCTTGAGTTTCCCAGCATCAGAATCACTGCAGTTTCTGAAGAAAGAGTGTTTTCATCTCAATCCTGTTGCAAGAATGGATTACCAGATGGAGGAGTCATGTATTTTTTAGATACAATAATCTAACTGTATAGCTCTTTTACCAGCTAATAACTTGACAAGAGATAAACTTTTTAATTTAAAGTATATTTTTAGAGGATATTATGTCCCCTTACATTTATTCATATAGTTCACTTACGTGCAAACACATTTACTGGAGGTCCTGGTAAGTTCATCAGTGTATCTCATGGATCAGATTTACTGTGGCTGCCGGGGCAGATACACCAGTTTTCACAAGTGCTGAAGAAGCCGAGTGTGAGAGATCACTGTTGATATCTCAGCGCTCAGTGTGAGATAAAGTTCACACCTAGTGAAACTGCATTATCGAAGAGGAAGCGGATGTTGGATCTATAGCAGAGAAGTAGAGAAGAGGTTACACTTTAACAGAAACGAGACACTCTGACTCTGGATGCAATAAAAGTCAAGAATATCGATAAGGTTAATGCTGCTGGTCCATGTGGGTGCATTGGTGTGTAAAGTAATATATTAGGATCTAGTAGCATAATGACATAAGTAGAGTGCCGTTCCCATATTGAGTATTTGGCAGGAGGCTGCATATGGGGTGACAGGTATAATAAATTGGTCATAAGGCGGGGATGTGTAAAGATAGTACAGGATTAGTTGTGTACATACAGTACTTGTGAAAGGGTACGGTGTAGAGAGATCATAAAACAATCACAGCACATGTCATTTAAAGAACATGAGGCAACAAGGCTAGTCTCTATTTAGTCTCTATTTACGAATGGAGAAGGTGTAGTAGACCCTCTCTTCAAAATAGTATTTACAGAGACCCAACAGATATCACAACTTCACTTCTTCAGCTCCAGCCACTCCACCACAGCCAGGCCCTTCCCCGTTCTCCCTGACCGCCATGATATTCTCATTTATTGAGATGCACCTGTATGCTTCCCATCTTATGAACTGCAAAATATTGCTGATATGTTTATAACTTCTAGTAACTGATCATATGTTTTGCTCCTCAGTCAGAAACCTTTGTGAAAATGTCAAATGTGGTAACAGTGACTGTGTCGTCCATATTAGAGTAGTGCCACATGACTGTTCCCTGGGCCCTGATGACTGTCTGCTCACCTTCAAAGGGCAACATAACCTAAATTCACCACAGTGCCATCTTGCATCAATCTTGAATGATCCCTTTGAAGAACAGACCAGAACGTAGTAATGGCTTCAGATTGGTTTTGAAACACAGCCCGACACCGACTCTGGTCTTTGTTCCCCAATTTTCTGGGACAAAGTGACAGAAAGGCTCATGTGATGATGCATGGTGCTACAAGGGTAAAACAGTGGATGAGTAAGTTAAAGGTCCTGAGAGCAATTTTTCAATCAGCTCCCTCCCATGTATGTCCTATGTCCACACAGTGTCCTTTCGAATAGTTTTTAATAGGTTAACAAAAAAGCCCTGAGAAACAATTTCATTTATTCATTTAATGTCATTTATTTATTATTGTAAGATTGTTAGGACTGTTAAGACTAACTTAGGCTAGTTTGTCTTTTTCTTTTTTTAGGTCATTCACCTATTTAACAACAAAAAAAAGTCAACAAGAAACTACTCTGTACTACATGGGCAATTGACGGAGCAATTTTCATTCACATCCATTGTCCTTAGAGTAGATAAAAAGGGAAAATTAAACCTTAACATCACTGTGGGTCAGCAAGTAAAAGTAGAGAAATTTAGAAAATTCAAATTAATCTAAGATTTGTGATGGGTCATTGTCAGAACATATGATCTCTCAAAAGCCAGATGTCAGGACACAAGATGCAACGGGATCTGTTGCGTAACATTTATGTCCGATTAATGTGTATGATTTACACACATGAGGGAGGAAACACTTTTCATTCCTCAAAGACTAACTGTAAAAACCTTTAAATGACCTTTGAGGTTGATTTCTCAAGAGAAAATAAAAAGCTCTGAGAAAAAGGCTCGAGCCCAATCGTCAAGGGAGCTGGTGTGGCCGAGCTAAATGGTACAGTGTGTTTCAGTCAACAGAGCAGTGGTCAGATGAAGGGGTCTGTCATCTGGTGAGTAACAACAGCTCTGTAAAAAAAAAAAAGAAAAAAAAAAGGCTGTAATCATGGAGGTATAGATTTGTATCTCAGGGAAATGTTGCAGCAGTTGAAAAAGCCATTACACGTCGGAGATTGGATCAGCCGGAGCAAATGAATGGCAGCGTTTATGTGTTATGCAACCACTCAAAGAGGTGAGGGAGGCTAAGAGGGCCAGAAACCAAATACAGAGGCATTGCTGGGGGTGGAGAGGTGCAGACAAAAAAAAAAGGCAGACTAAACAGAATGTGAGTGATGGATGGATCAGTGAGGGTTTGACTGTACAGTGGAGGTGATGGCAAGAGATGAGGACACTGGAGATGTTTATCATGTCCCACAGCTTCAGATCATTTGAGGTTTCTGCAGATGAGAGCTCAGACTGCTGTCGCCTGCCTGTGTTTGTGTGTGTGTGTGTACGTGTGTGTCAGGGGAGGCACTGAGGGATGTGACCTTGGAAAGATATTGTTATAATATAAACAGTAGCGCTGCTCGTTCTGCCAGCTGACCAGCAGCAGACAGCAGATAAAATGAGGTTTCTCTTTTCGTCCAACATAGTTATTCTGAAAATCACTATGTTTAGATGGTTTATTATGGAACTCCCAGTCTGTGTCTTGCAAAGTCATGACGGTTTAGAAAATGTCCTTCCTCATGGAAAGTCCTGTCTCAAGCTACATTTACATTTTTGAGATATTAAAAGTGCCTCTTCACTCACACTCTGCTGAGGGGGAAAACTCTTTGGCCACATTAATTCCCAGTCAAAGACAAGGAAGAGACGCATGAGCAGGATACACAGTAGTGACATCAATCATGGTCCAACATTTCTTAACTGTAACTTGAACTATCCAGTGCACTGCGCGCACACACACACACACACACAGACACATACGAGACCTTTCAATAAAGATGTCTTATACTGTATATGGCTGTGACACTTTGGAAAGGAAACAAAATTGATTATTTTTGAATTTGGGAGAATAAGCATTAGG
This sequence comes from Trachurus japonicus, assembly GCF_045865225.1. Lineage (NCBI taxonomy): Eukaryota > Metazoa > Chordata > Actinopteri > Carangiformes > Carangidae > Trachurus > Trachurus japonicus. Next base: position 22,682,169 of record NC_140926.1, read on the forward strand.
AATTTAAAGCAGAAGTAAGCGGAATGTTTGTGTTAATATAAGTCTTAAATAGTTATATCTTCCGACAGCAATCACTTATATAGAGTGTTTGGTCCGAAACACGGGTCTGTCAGTCACTCTGCTCTGCTGTAAGCCGAGGAGAAAACTTTCCTTGTATCCTACAACCTTTATCCAATGAGGAGAGAGAACGGCATAAAGGGGCAGTCCTCTCTGTGTGTGCAGCCAAGGGATGCATGTGAATGTGGTGACGTAGGGACGAGGGCGGGGACTGCTAACTCCATCGGCTGACAAGAAGTTAGCCAAAACCACCGGATCGCTTACTTCTGCTTTAAACAAGAATTTGAATTGGATCATGATGAGGTATTATAACATCACACAGTCTTTTAGATTGTCTCTATCCCTACAGTAAATAGCTAGCACAGCTAGAACAGATTCAAGCACTCCTTTTTGCCCCTCTCCATCCAGGCTTTAAATGCCACAGAGAAGAGGAGGTGGTTTCCCTGCCACATTGCTGCTTTTTGCATTTCTTGTATATACTTGTAGTTATTTATTACTATTTATTATTGCAATACTCTCATTATAAATGCACTTTACTGCTTTGCCTTTGCTGCTCACATCACGGACATCTTAAATGTTTTTACTATGTATGTCCTATGTTGTTTAAATGTGATGTTGAATGTGTGCGTGTGAGTGGGTACTTACTCTGATATTGGTCACATAACTTTATTGTTATCCCTTGTTGGTGAAAGTGATGCTGTTACAACCATATATTTTCTTATAAATATACTATTCTTTTGCATGAACAATAAAATAGCACCTTTTTGGGGAAAAATAATGTCAAACACATCATTAAATATAAGGTTTATTAGTGCATATTACATTATATCATATCATACTAATAATATATTTTTTAATTTGTGTAAGTAAAATATTTTGTAAGTTTTACCTTTGTTTACCTGTGATTTGTTGTTGTATTAAAATGTTTCTTATTTATGAATGAAACATTTTCGGTCATGCCCGTTTTCTTTATTATTGTCTTTGTTTAACATTAAGTTTGACATCATAGAAAAGTTAAATCAGTCAGACATGAAATATCATTATCAATGATAAATTTTTATAAGCTGTTATTTATTTGTGTGTGAATCACATTTTACACACTGAGAAGAACAGTATGTTGCTCTAGCTGCAGGCTGAGTTAGATCTCTGGATTTGGATTATGCTCTATACTCTTTGTTTGTTTTTCTCCCCTTTACAAAAATAAAAATGTGCATCCTCTCACCCACCATCTGCCACTGTAAAGTTAACAGTCCCATTATATCTAATGGATTGTTCTCATAGTTTATTCAGAGCATCCTCTTGCCTCTCCATTGTCTTTGGCTTCTGGGAAGCTGCTAATGCGGCGCCAGTAATAGCTTAGGTAAACTGTTATGTCTGATGATGTTTTTTAACCACTAATGACAAAACAAAAGCCCATCAACAAGAGCCAGCAGAAGGGACAGCAAACAAATAAGCACATGGATTGTTGACACAAAAATGAATAATAATAGAACAAAAATAAAGATAGCAGAATACTTATTTAGATCTCATTTGAATGATGTAACTCAGTTTGTCTTTTTACCTGTTTACCTGTCAAACCACCGTGGTTGTCACATATCTCATATTTCTATCTGTCTTACACTGTAAATGTGTTGCAACACATTACATGATAAATGACCACTACTTTCTTGTTAAATAAACAAAAAAAAAGGAAGCTGGGGGTAGTGGTAATCAGGATGAGTGCACACAAACTTGATTTACAGTAGAGTCCCACCAACTAATCAGAGTGGATCTAGTTCACATGAACACACACTTTTATCTCTCTCTCTGAAAATACACACACACACACAGACACACACACACACACTTTGCTGACTGATCTGCCGAAGAAAAAGGAAGGAAATGTTTGCCTACGCACAATCAGCTGATGACTGCCACAGTGTTTCCTGATCTAATGACCTGCCGTCCACAGTGTAATCCCTCTGTATGTTGTAATCGGGGCTGTAAAGTATGAATGAACCATTCACGGTGCTTTGGTGAACTTGGCAGAGAGCGCAACACCAGATTAAGCATTTCTCTTGTTTCCTGCAAATTATTTGCCAGAGTGAGACTTCGGCCAAGGACACGATTTACCCAAATACCAACCTGTTAATCTGTCTACAGACACAACACAGTCACTCTGGCCTCATGCAGGTGGATGGTCATTGGCTGCCACCTGCTGGAGAAACAACTGAAGCACAATGGAAGGAAGGTCGTTTAAACTGGTTTTTCTATTGTTTGACAATTTATGCTTAATATTGTTATTTTTCAATAATAACTCCTGGTTAATTGTTTACAATGTGTTGATTATACCATGAACATATGATAGTAAGTATTAAATCATTAAAGCAGACCTTTATGGTTGTGCTTATGTTATTTAGTTATTTTAGAAAGAAAAAAAAAACTATCCTGCTGTAGGCCATACCTATATACAAATACAGTTGAAGCCATTTCATTTAAGTCAACAATCAAGAAAATTAACAAGTAAAGAAAATAAGATGAGAGCATAACCAGCAGATTCAGGCCATAATGAAAAAACATCATTATCTGCAGTTTTATACAGAGCAGTTAAACTTCCACCTCAGTGTACTACAACATCAAACATATTGATGCATGAGTTTACTGAACTAACATTTGTGCTTTATGCTGCTACACTATGTGCTGTTGAATGAATACAAAGTAAACAGAAAACTCCTTGGACCTTCTGTTCTTAGTGAAATAAATACGAGATGAGTCCTAATACGTTACAATGGCTTTTTTTGTTTTTGTTTCATTGACTAACTGTATTTCACAAACCTGTTGTGTTCTTTCCTGTCAACACTGTAGGAAGTGAGGAGTAGATTGTGAAATCACTACTTCTGCAGCACAGTGCTGAATCATGATTTCAGTCGGGTGTGTTGTCTGTTCACATTGTTCGGGAGCTCCTGCTGTCAGACATTCACTCTCCAATACTGACACTAGGTGGAGCACCCAGGTATAGATTTGGAGACAGGTGCAAGTCTTTTACTGAGGAATTCAAATACAAAGAAACTTGACCAGAAGTAACAGAACAGAAACCTGAGAGACTGAGAAAATTCAGCTCAGACCTGCTTTTGTACAACTTTGTATACTGGCAAGAAAAGGTCAATGAAGTCAGACAAGTCAAGCTAATAGACAAGGCAAGGCATGTAGTGCATTTCATACTAAGGGGCAACTCAATACAAATACAAATACAAATTTAAAAAATTTAAATAAAACCCAAACATTAAACATACAATTAAAAGCAAGAAAAAAGAATGAATAAAGTACAAGAAAATAAAATAAAAACTATATTAAAGCCCCTGTACGGAGCTTTTAACTGGATACGCAAAAGCCTCTGGTTTCTGCTGATGTGTCTCTGTTACCTATAACAGCAAATGAGCCCATTAGTGTGAAGATACGCTATTTCTAAGTAGTCTAATTCTATACCTCTGGAAGGCATGGTCGGGTCGGACCACTGACGAAACGATACAAATAGATACATTACGCTGCTAAAAAAAAAAAAAAAAAGCAAGTCCTGTCTTCTTTCCGACGTTTCCAAAATAAATCTACACGCGCCGGCCAGACAAACGTCTTCATGACAGTGGGAAATGCAGTCTTCATTCTGCCGCTTTCGTCCACAGGGGGCCGCCAAAATCAACACTAAATGAAAAGTCTGTACAGGGGCTTTAAAATAGAGCATAAAATATGGGTTTGCAGCATGAAAGATTGATTTGTATTTCAACAGTTAAGAGGACTTACAGTGCAAATCCAAGATTATGATTTAAAGTTCTTTAAAAGAGCTCAGCTATGAGCACATGAAAAGAGAAATTTTTTTAACCTGGATTTAGAAGTGCTTACAGTTGGGGCTGATCTCAGTTCTGTCGGTATAGTTCGTTCCAGTTGTGTGAAGCGTAACAGCTAAATGCTGCTTCACCAGGTCTGGTTTGAACTCTGCTCCACTATCTGACCTGAGTCAGTAGATCTCAGAGCTCTACTGGGTTTATACTCTACTAACATGTCATTCATGTATTCTGGACCTAAACCATTCAGTGATTTGTAAACCAGTAGCAGAACTTTAAAATCTATTCTGTAGCTGACTGGGAGCCAGTGTAAGGTCTTAAGAACCGGGGTGATGTGATCTGATCTCTTTGTTCTGGTTAAAACTGGAGCTGCAGCGTTCTGAATGAGCTGCAGCTGTTTGATACTTTTTGGGGGGAGACCAGTCAGAAGACCGTTACAGTAGTCAAGTCTACTGGAGATAAAAGCATGAATCAGCTTCTTCTGATCAGTTTGGGACATAAAGCCTTAACTCTGGATATGTTGAAATTGCTGATAGAAGGCTGATTTGTTGACTGATTTGATACAGTATGACTGTTGAAGGTCAGATCTGAGTCTATCAGCACACCAAGGTTTGGTCTTTAGTTTCTAGAGACAGTGACTCGAGGTGTTTACTGACAGCAACCCTCTTCTCTTTATTGCCAAAAACAATAACCTCAGTTTTTTCCTGAATTAATTAAAGGGAATTTTGGTTAAACGCAACACGGACCAGAACTGACACCTTGCCTGAGTCAGTGTTCAACCTTATGTCATTTAAAGGACAATTCCAGGCAAATTCAACTCGGGGCTGTATTTTCCTAACAAAAAAATGTTTACTTCAAGCAAGTCAAGAGTTGATAGTCCTGTGTTTATGACACAAACGGGAGCTTCCGACTGCACGTGAACACACCGAGCGCGTCAACTTGGGTCTCGTGCGAGACTTTGAATTAGATCTAGTTTTACAAACATGTCGGCTTGCTTTAAGAAATAAACTTCTCAGTGCATGTTTGAGTTGCCATCTGACGTTGTCTGTGGAAAAGAATTGCAGTTTTGAGGGATGTAAACCGCCTAAGCATTGCTGCCGTGGCGATGCGGGCACAGACACAACTACCGCAAAACTTCTTTTAGACCTAAAATGATAGGAAAATACAGCCCAGAGTTGAATTTGCCTGGAATTGTCCTTTAACACTCTAATAAGAGCTGTTTCTGAACTGTCGTGAGGTCGGAAGCCTGATTGAAATTTGTCAAAAAGTCCACTGGAGTTCAAGAAGTTGCTGAGTTGATTAAAAACCACTTTCTCAACGATCTTCGCTATAAAGGGAAGATTTGAGATGGGTCTGTAATTGGTTAAAATGGTAGTATCCAATGTTCTCTTTTTTAAGAGTGGCTTGATGGCAGCTACTTTTAGGGGTTTAGGAAACATGCCTGATTGAAGTGAGCAATTTATTATTTGCTGCAGATCTGTTTGGACAGAGGGAACAATCGTTTTTAAAAAGTCAGATGGTATTGTGTCGAGACAGTATGTCGATGGTTTAAGATGCTGAATTGTTTCTTCTATATGGTTTTTTGGTAAACTGTATTAAATTCTGACATCACAGTTGATTTATTCCCAGGCGGTTTTAGGGATTGCATCCTTTTATTATTTTGTTGTTTTGTGTTGATATTTAACCATATAGATTTTTTTTTTCCATTGAAAAAGCAAGCAAATTCCTTGCATTTTTCTGTTCTCTGGGGTTGTAAGCTTATCAACATATAGCAAACAGAGTGCGAGTGTTGTTGATGGTCTTATCAATAATTTCAGAAAAGTGTTGCGCCTTGAGTAACTTGTGGTTAAAATTTCAAAGACTTTGTTTGTAGAGGTCATGTCTTGGGTAAAAAAAGAGGAAAAAGCACTGAGCTCCGCGAGAGTAGAGAGAATGAGAAGGGCGGGGTGAGCGTGAGAAGACAAAGAGAATGAGTGCGTTGTAAGTTCGGTGGTTAGGCGCCTACGTAGATAGCGGCCGCCTGCAAGACAGTGTGGCGCCAATGAAGCTTAACTTGAGATGAACTTACCGTAACACGTGCCATAGTAAAACACATCGAAGACGGGGATTGGATCGACGTAAGACCACACCATGATATCTGGACTAATCACAGGGTTTAAATTGTAGAACTATCATCGTCACCTCTCATTTTAAAAAGAAGGTAGGGCTTATTGATGAAAACAAAGTCACAGAGACAAAGAGTTTAGTCTGGTCCGGACAGGCTCGGGTTTATGACCATTTTTGTGGTTAAACTCTAATGCACCGAACTTTGTCTCTGTCTTTTCTAATTATTTTTTTGTGAAGTATATTAACACTTTGATGAGTATTTTTCTGACTCTTTGAACATTTTGGATGCTTTTATTTGTATGTTTGGAAATAAAGATCCTCGATCACGACTGGCCCTGTTTTGGATCTTAATTTTTTACGATTGTGAGCAGCTGAGGATGTGCCAGCGCAGGCAAGCTGCAACTCATCACACTCGTGGCCACAAATGAGTGCACGCCCAGGTAAGATAACTAAGAAAATATATGCTTCAGAACCTATCTGAAAAGTGAAACTACCAATCTGCCATAAAGCACAATTGTTAAAGGTATAGTCTGGAGTTTTTTGCCCCAAAATAAACACTCGACTTAGGCTAAACAAACGAATCTGTCTAAATCATCACCTATGGGACTCCAAATGAAGAAGTGGCAACTTCAGTGTGTGCAACAACAAGAGCCATTGGACAAACCCAGCACGAACCAGTGTCCTTTATGGTTGAACTGGCCGGCAGACTGCCAGACCTCAATGAAGGAGTACAAAAATGGATCATGAAGCTAGAAGAAATACAGCAGGTGTGAAGATGGCACTGGGGAATATGAAATCCCTATTAATGCATGTGCTTGGAAAGCTAATGACAGAGGAAATTAACAAACAGCCAGTGAACAAACTAGCCCAGCTGCAGCTTCCTGAACTCATCGAGCAGAAGAAAAAAGAAGAAACACAAGCTCCAGTGGTGACAGAGCCCACCACAGCCAACGATAACGGAACCACAACCACCTGTAACCAAAGCCCCAGTTCAAGCCACTAACTCTCTGCTATCAAATCCAGTGGCTGCAGCAAGACCAACAAGTGCACCATTTATACCTGTGCACACAACACAAAATGGAGGATATCAGAATCCTCCAGGAAGATGGAGACCAGGGCAAAGAGGAGCCCTAACAAGAAACCAAAGGAGATTATATCGACAAATTCAGTCTTATGGGGGACATTATGACAGCTCATCTAATGATGAACTATGTTGGCGATGTCAACAACCAGGACATCGACGTAGAGACTGTCCCACAAGACCACGCACAGACCTAGCTACAAATTGCCAATAGAGGAACCAGGAGGGTAACTAACAGTGTCAATAAAAAATCCACTCAATCACAAGATGAGCCCACTGTCAGTGACAATTCAAGATCAAGAAATTCCATGAGACTACTCGAGCAGAATATCCCTAAAGAAGGAAGGAAATGACGAATAAATTCTATTGGACTTCACACATGACGCCTGGAACAAAGCAAGAGAAAATTTTAAGTCAACACGAAAGTCAAAATCAACACAGAAAGGAAAAGTCAAGCAAACCAACAAGCTCCAAGATAAAGCCTGGAGCTCCAAATCAAGACAATATCTACTGAAGCAACATGCCAATGAAGGTAAGTCAACAGTCGCAGGACTGTTAAAAACTGGAGTGTCAGTAAAAAATAAAGAGTAAATATAAAACACAATATTTCCAATCAGAAAACCACAGACTAATGATTATAGACTAGTACATGATTTTTGAGCTGTCAGCTCTATTGTGGAGGCTGAAACATCCATTGTCCTAGATCCTCACACCGACCTTCTCAAACATCCAACCTGATGTTAAAAGGTTTACAGTATTTGCTTTGTGTTCTGTATTTTTTAGTGTTCTCATTCACCTAGATTTGCAACATTTTTTTGCACTTACCTACAAAGGACAACAGTACACATACAACAGACTAGCACAAGCTCATGTAGAGAGTCCATCATTGTTTAACAAAGTATTGACATAAGACCAGCAGCAATTAGATTTGGACACGAGCATATGGAGGCGTTGAGGGTGGGGCTCTTATCATGCATGGAAAGTTTGAAGCAGTTTGGATGAAGTATGTGGGGGAGAGAGCTGCTTGAATATACATGGCGATGGATCAAACATGCCGGCGCCATAGCGGCGACAGCCCGCGCCCCTTGAAGTAGAAAAAAGCTTTTAATAACATTCTGGATGAGCTGTAACCAATTTGAAGTCGATTGGACAAAATCTCTAAGACTAGTTGGTTAAAATACAATGTGTGGAAATCACGCCAAAATGGCGAGTTAAAATCAAAATGGCTGACTTCCTGTTTGGAGTAGACAAATGGTGCAAGAGACTTTTATGTGCGCTTTGACAACTTACACATGTGTACCAATTTTCATGTTCCAACTCCAAAAAAACCCTATGGGGAGGGGTTTCTGAAAATTTCAAGACGGCACTGTAGAGGCATTTGGCCCCGCCCATGGGCGTCGCCCATATCAGATCTAAGAGCTTACCACCCTTGACCTGTCTATTAATTATCATGATGATATGACTTTATTAAAGCCATCAAAGGGGCAAACGTAATTTCTTGGCGAAGGACGACAGTCGCCACGCCCCCACACGGATGCCATTACGTAACTTCATAGTCTTCATGTGGTTGCTTCACCAACTTGTTCTGCATGTTTTAAAAGTGGAATGAAGTTGATGGGGTCAACTATGTGGCATCAGTACATGTTAACGTAAAAACTGAACACTTCCTGTTACCACTGGGGGCCGCCATGAGTAAGGTGGGACGTTAATACATTGGGACGTTCAGGGCGGAGCCACTGTCATGCTCAGCAAGTTTGAAGTTGCTTGGATGTGGCCGTTGGAGCTGTTCGAAGTGGCGAGGAAACGAAAATTTGCCAAAATCCGTGAGGCCCTAGAAGCCATGCCCTTTGACCTACACACCTGCAGAGCACAACTTTAGGTCAGCATGGGGTCTTGATGGTCTGTAGCAACTTTGAAGTCGATTGGGTGAAATCTCTAGGAGGAGTTCAAATAGGTCAAAAGGTCAAATCAAAATGGCCGGCTCCCTGTTGATGTAAAGGTATAGGTTGCATTGACTTTTTTGTAGAGCTTGGTGTTCTACATATTCCTACCAATTTTCGTCCGCCTACGCCAAAGTCACTCTATTCATTCTTGGCTAAACAAATATTCTAGGGGGCGCCATTTCGCCATTTTGCCCCGCCCATCTCCAACGACTTTAAAATATCTAATTTTTCATGAGGCCTGATGTGCATGCCAAATTTGATGCGTTTTGGGGCATGGTAAAGGCTCCAAAAATACGATTTTATGGAGAAGAGAAAAATAATAATAAACATAGTGATTACAATAGAGCCTTCGCCGATGCTTGTCGTCGCTTGGGCTCTAAAAAGAATCTGTAAAGTTAAATGCTTAAACCAAAGGAGGACACAAAGTTGGAAAAAATTATATGGACGTACGTACTTTTGTCTTTGGGAATAGCAGGATACAGTTGTTCATGGATTAGTGACAATGATGAAAAAGCGTCACCCCTGCATGCTCTTATTAGAGCAGCAGGTCGAAATTATAACACAAAGCTACAATTGAATAATGTCGCCAAAACAGCTTTCCAAATGTTAAAAGGGGATCTGTGCACTGCTTTTATTTGTATCATTTAAATGTTGGAAATAAAGATCCTCGATCGCAACTGGCCCTGTTTTGGATCTTAAATTTTTTCTCCAACACATGGTGAGTTTGAAGTTTAGTTTCGCTCTGCTTTCCTGCATTCTGCCTTAAAGGCCTTTACTATAGTGTCCATGACATTTGAGATTTTACAGTTGAAATTATCCAGGAGTTCATCAACTGTCTCTGCACTCACAGTTGGTGACATAGCTATAGCCACCATAAACCTAGCACTGGTATTCTCATTTATGTACCTTTTCCCTAACAGACACAGCAGTTAACTGAATTTTGGAATTATCTCTAAGTCAAAAAACACACAGAAATTATAGCTGCTGCGCAGCGATGGGTCAGGTCCGGGCTACTTTTGGGCAAATTTAGGCAAGTCTGAGCAACAAACAGGAGAATAGGAAGACAAGACAGTTGACCTTATAATGTTCAATTTGCACCAGTTGAGGATTGAACCCACAACCTCTGGAACCATAGACCGGTGACTATCGCACTGAGCTAATTGACAAGTGGCATTCAACAGTGGCTTCACAAATTGAGTAAGCCATTCACTGTCGTGTGGGCAGATTTGAAACCACAGTAAAAAGAAAAATCAGTTTTTGAGGTAAAATAATGATATGTATTTGTCAAACATCTACTATGAGTCTAAGATGTTAGGAGCCTTCGCACATGGTCCAGTCCAAGCTATTTGGATTTTTAAGTTTAGAGGCTTGCTGTGATGCCACCATTAGGACAATTGTCTTGTGTTTCGTATTGAGGACATCTGACATTATGATCTGTCATCATCATCATCATCGCCCTTGCTGGGTCTCGAACCCACAGCCTCTGACACCAAGAACCAGCTCCTAACTCGCTGAGCTGATTGGCTGGTATTAGCCAATCTTAAAAATTCAGTTTTTGAGATAAAATTCTGATATTTGCCAAACTTCATCAACCATGACTCCAGAATATTGTCATTTTTTTTCAGGAAGATTGAAAATGTATTTATCAAGAATTTGATGGTATATGTTTACAGTAGTGTTTACAGTCAAACGTTTTCATGCACTGTAGGCTCAATTTTTGCTTAATCAAAAATCCGAGAAACAAGTTTTGTGGAGGACAGTCTGGAGATGCTCTGTAGCAAGTTTGGTGACAATTGAGCAAAAATTGTGGGAGGAGATACATTTTAAAAGTTTTACAGTTATTGAAAAAAACAGAGTGATGGACTTCATAATTTGTAATGGGTTTAAGTGGGCAAAAGTTTCAGCAGTATTGAGGCTACATTGTGGTGACGTTTCAAAACTTTAGCATCTACCGTTGGTTTGGTAGGAATTTTTAAAGTTTTTAAATTTAAACGCTTATTGTGCCCCCCCTAGGAGGGGGGGCACATGTCCTTGGAGTTGAGTGAATCTGGCATGGGACTGGACCTTTGTGCAAAGTTTGGTGAGTTTTCGCCCATGGGAAGTATGACTTCCTTGGAAGAAGAAAGAAAGAAAGAAGAAGAAGAATTCCTAGGAATACAATAGTGTCCCGGCAGCTTAGCTGCCCGGACCCTAATGATCAGAAAGACCAAGTCCTTGACATCAATAGAAGAAATGTCAACACATGGAAGAGTACAATTACTTTTTGTCTTGACTGAACACAGCCCTAATGCAGTCATTATGAACTGTTGGATGTGATGTGACAACTTGTTGAACCGGCTTTGACACCAGTGGCCTTAGTGCACAATTCTCGGGAAGAGTTTTACAGTATTCATTCTTGTAGAGCTGCTTCAGATCAGAGGGGGGGATGTGATCAGCTTTCTACAGGTCATCTGTACAGGTCACAGCTCTGACTGGGTCAGTCCAATAAGATGTTTTCCGATAGTCCAATAAGATGTTTTCCAATAGTCTACAAAATATTCTCAGTGGTTTTCAGTGTCCAGTATCAGCATGCCCTTTTGGAAAACTTAAGGGGCACAGTGACATTTTTTTTTTTTTTGCTGAGTAGCAGCTCCCTGAGTGGTGTCCATGTCGGGACACCATGCTCCATGCACCATAATGTATTACAGACAGGTTCCTTTGCTCCTTGTGCTGTCATACTTGGCCTACTTTTTACCTTACAGGACAGGACATACTGCTTTGTCCTGTTCACCTCTAAGGAGGTGTCCATAGAACCAAAACATCTCCACTGTTGTTTTTGCTGCTGTTATTGCACAATATTGCACACATTCTTGTAGCATAATTATTGTTATTTAGCCAATCAACACCCACACCATTAACATGAGCAGATGTCTCATAGATAACGAATTCGTCCTTTATATCTTCTTTTTTCAAATGTCAAATTAGTTTTAACCATCACCTCCAAAATTATTTTATTGATAAGATTCCAGGTTAGATAGCTCCAGTTAGATTCTTAATAACAAGCACTAGCCTACTTTATAAGAAAGAAAGAAAGAAAGAAAGAAAGAAAGAAAGAAAGAAATGTAGACATGTAGAAATGACAGGTCTGGGCTCCCCACCCATTCAGTGTAGCCTGTAGAGGGCGGGGCTTATCTTCGACTCTAACCAATCAGCGTTACTCGAGAGCGACGGGCTCGTGGCCGATTGGTTTAAATCCCAGTCGGTCAAAGATTACGAGATTACATGAAACCACATTTCCGCATCGCCAATATTCAATCTTCTGACGTTGTTTGGGGAAGTTTAAAGAGTCGTAGTTTTGACCAAAACTGAGATAATATTTGTTATCACGTCCACTTCCCCCCCGAGCTGAGTGACATCATAAGGAGCCATGCAGACGATGAGGTGAGGACGCTTCTTCTGTTGTGAAATATCTTCTACACGTCTATAACGTTACACGTTGTGTAGTGTTTATGTTAAAGTGACAAATAGTCTGGTGTTGTTAGTTTGTTGACGCAGTTTCTTTCTCTCTCTTTGCCGCTATGTGAGGGAGTAACATGTGTTTCTGTAAGTATACTCTGTCATGACAAACTCGCTCTGTTGGTTCCTACAGTTAAAGCTGATTTCTCAATCTCCTCAGAAACTTCTTCTGGCCCTGGTCCTCTGATGCAAGACTGGATGGCAAAACTGTGCTCATCACCGGAGCCAACACCGGGATTGGCAAAGAGACAGCCATCGACCTGGCCAAGAGAGGTTAGACACTGACATTATGAATGAAAATGATCAACTCTTGCTTCACCCAGGACCAGCCCTGACCTCGGACTTCACTTTTCTGCTCTGTCATGCTCACGTAGCCAAAAAAAATTCCAGCAGTCTTTTGTTTTTTAATGTCCTGCAAGGAAATGTTGACTTTTAGCCTAGATAAGGGCAGCACAAACTTACTATTTTAATGAAATGTTTCCGCTTGAGTCACCTGCAAACAGGACTCGTTACATTTGTGCACACGTTCAGAAAAACAAACACACCTGTAGGCTACCACACTTATTTTCAATGCCTGTCATTAATAAATCTAAAAATAGCCTACTGTCTGTCTGAACGGATTATTCTGCTTAAAACTAATGAATACGGTTCAAATGCCCCCTTAATACCCCAAACTGTACAATAAGATCATGAAAGTTACTTGGAAAATAAAATATTCCAAATGTGGAATGGGATTATGATTGGGATGATGATTGGGATGGGATGATGATCTTTATTCTTGGTAAAATAATAACAGCTGGGAACTCTAGTATAGTTTTAGTAGCTACAGAATGAAATGTGCAGTAGTAGGCTAGGCTACCTAGCTGGATGTTTTGCAAACATTAAAACAGAGCAAACTGAGTTTTGCATGCACTTGTGTAAAAAGTTTCTTTTTACACATTAAAAACTATTGACTTAAAGGGATAGTTCAACATTTTGGCAAATTGGCCCATTGCCATAATCGCTATAGTCATAGCAGTAGGTTCGTTACCTTTAATTGTCGGTGCAAGCTGTTTTCAATACGGCGGAACGCAGCAGCTGGCTGCTCAGAGCTACGCTATGGAGGCTAAGGGAATTTCTTGGTTTCCCTCATTAAACTCATCAAATTCAACATCCCAAAACTCCACAGCGCTTTTGTAGACAAGTTGTGAGCTGCACAACCACCACGCTATGAGATAATGACGGAACGATACGAAACGGAGCCGTTTTCGAGGTAAATACAGGGTAAATACGGAGACTACTTGCTGAAAAACTGTCCCTGAACGCAACGCGCATCAGCGGTTTTGTATGAATTTACCTCGAAAACGGCTCCGTTTCGTATCGTTCCGTCATTATCTCATAGCGTGGTGGTTGTGCAGCTCACAACTTGTCTACAAAAGCACTGTGGAGTTTTGGGATGTTGAATTTGATGAGTTTAATGAGGGAAACCAAGAAATTCCCTTAGCCTCCATAGCGTAGCTCTGAGCAGCCAGCTGCTGCGCTCCGCCGTATTGAAAATAGCTTACACCTACAATTAAAGGTAACGAACCTACTGCTATGACTATAGCAATTATGGCAATGGGCCAATTTGCCAAAATGTTGAACTATCCCTTTAACAGAAAAAAAGAGATGTGCTGCATTCCTTCAAGCATTCTGGCATAAAATTACTGATACTAATGAAAACTCTTTTACAATTGTGTAAAACACATTAGATGTAGCATTTTCTTGTTTTGACAGGCCTGAGGAAGCCCCACTCCTGTTTTTTTGCAGTTAAAGGTTATACAGTTATTGATCATCTCTGAGTCATCAGCCATCTGTTGCATATGACATTTTATCATTATATCCGCCACCTTCCACTGCCTGACACATTCTAATTTGTTGGCCTGTCACACATCACTGCATTGAATAAGATGTGAGCAGGCAACACTACACTGTACAAGGTGTTTGACTCAGCCACAGACACCAGAGCTTTAACCAAAAGTGATTGATTTTTAAGGTGTTGGTGACCAGAAGTATTAATTCTGAACCACCAGTCACATTTGGGTAATGACTGATTGGTGGTCTATTGGGTCATCAGTCAAGAAAAGTGTCAGTAATATTCTGTAGTCTCACATTCAGCTAACTTGCTGAGAATTAGAGGATTAGTACCAGCTAATCCTTCTCCATCAAACCAGTTAGTGTTTACTCTAACATAACACACACTAAACAACACTAATTAGTTGTCAACACTTTGTACAGCTTCCTGCAGCACAAGCTCTTAAAACTGTTCACTATGGTATTAAACTTTTGGGCAGAGAGTCGTATAGTAGATGAGTATAACTCCAGCATAGCTGTAAATGTTGCTCATGTCCATCATCTCATATATTTGGATAAGGATGGTAGGATGTTTTTTGGGGGTTTTTTTAGTGTTTGTATTGTGTTTTCCACAAAAAAACAGTTTTTCTGTGTTTAGTGGACTTGGATGAAAGCAATTTCCCAGGTGCCCTAGATATCCACAAACTAAATGTGGCTCCATCGTCAGGGGAAACTGACTGACTGGCATCCTGAGAGCATCTTTAAGTCCTAATGTGACTTAGAATATGGAAATGCCAGCAGTGAGTGTGTTGTATTTAACTTTAAATTTCAATTTGTTTAAATTCAGGCATTCAAGTCTTCCATATTTCACAGTATTTGAGTAAATACACTTGAATATGAAATAATTTTAACCTCTTCTAGATTAAATTTAAATAAACAGACTACAATGGTGTTATAATCAAGAGGCTAACTCCTGAAGCTGCTTAATTCAATCTAATTTTATTTATAAAGTGCTCTTCATGCAATAAAAACTTTTTTTTTCATGCAATGAAAAACATGCAGCACAATGTGCATGAAAGTCACAGATACTATCCTACATCTTCTTAAAACTATTCATTTTCCATGCAGCTGCCTCAAAAAGTAGTGTGATCTCTGAAAATCGGCAGAACAAGATAAACAACAATGCAAAAAACCTCAGAATAAAGTCAATGTAAGTAGATTAAAGAGGGAATGTTGTGTTGATATTGAATACTGGTCTGCAAATATTGAGCATCCAGTAATACACACATTCTGCCATGAGTGGGTGCTGTCTACTCAGTCACCCAGCATGCATCTGTTCTGTTGATTGTGCATGCTTTCAGATAATAATTATATTCATAATGACATTCCTTCTGTTGTGGAATTTCATTGATGTTGTGTTTCTCTGACATTCAGGAGCAAAGATCATCATAGCGTGCAGAGACATGGAGAAAGGGCAGGCCGCTGTGAAAGACGTCATCCAAAGCTCGAGCAACGAAAACGTCGTTTGTATGAAACTGGACTTGGCGGACAGCAAGTCCATAAAAGAATTTGCTGAAGCCATCAACAAAGGTAAACCTGGTAGTTCTTTAGAAAACCTGCACACGGAAGGGTGTTAAAAACCACAGTGTTGTAAACTTATTTTTTGTTGATGTTCTTTTACTGTAGGAGAGCCGCAACTCAACATCCTCATCAACAACGCTGGCGTGATGGTGTGTCCTTATGGGAAAACAGCAGATGGCTTTGAGATGCAGATCGGTGTCAACCACATGGGTAACTAATTAAAAACATTTTTATCTCCCTGGTGAGGAAAAGGATTGTTTAAAATATTAAACTATTTTGTACTGGATTTTCTGTCATGTTGGACTGTCAGCATCAGCAAATCGCTGCAGCTCTGATTGCTTCTCTGTTTGCTGCTTTCGTAAACACAGTTGAACCAGTCACGGCCCCTGCTGGGAGCTACCAGGGCCTTCAAACAAGTCCACTAGGAAGCATTTATTTATTTATTTTCTTTAAACCTCCCACTTGGCAGCTTGTGTTCTCTCCACTTCCAGTAATAGCTTGAATTGAGCAGCGACACTTTCTTCATGCAGCAGTTTTTAATAGATTCACTGGGGGACTGTAATTTCAAACCATAAAATACATGATAAACAGACCGTTAAGAGCAAAGTGGATATGGGAAACATGAGTGGGCTCTATTTTATATTTTGTGTCAAACCCGTCCTTGTCTGTTTACAGCTGTGTGTGTTGTGCTCCCAAATTTGGCGGCAGTATTCTGTTGCTGTTAAATATTGATTGGTGTTGATATTATCCGAAGCTGCTGTGCTGATGTCAGATAAGACAAATTATCCCACAGTAAGATAAAGACAACAGTTTAACAAGCTGCAGTCAGAACACTGTATTCTGCCAACGTTTACAGACCACAGATCTACTGGCTGAGTTTTAAAGGTATAATGTGTAGGAATTCCCCCCATCTAGCGGTGCGGTTGCGTATCGGAACGTATTCTTGATGCTGCATTCACGTGAAATCGGGCAGACGTCAGACAGACAACAGACGCTGCATGTAACAGGATAAACAAGCGTCTATGTAAACAAGTGGTCCGACAGCCACTGAACGTAAAAAATGGCGATGCAACATGGCCGCCTCGGTTCGGTGCGTCACCCACTTATGTATTTGTAACGACTTGTAACAACTCATTCTAAGGTACGAGAAAGCTTTCATTTGTATGCGGGTGTGATTCCACTTCAGTGAAATACGTATTCATGAAAGCAATATTTGATTTTTGCTAATAAAAAGCCAAATAAGTTACATACTGGGGCTTTAATTCTAATTTTAATTAGAGCCACGGGCAATCGCACCGGGCACTGGTCCCAACAGCGATGAAATAGCTGCAGGGACCAGTGCCCGACAGACTATTAAGAATGGAATAGATGGGATGTGAAACGAAAGACATTTATTGTGAACAAATAATATTTTTGGCGCTTAGGCCCCAGGGAGTAGATCAGCTTAGAAGACAGATTGATGAATGTGAAGCTTCTATCTGAAGAGGACTTCCCCCGGGCCCAGACACTGGTGGTGGTAGAGATGATGCCTGCTGATATGGAAGCCTCCGGACTGAGATGGAGATGCCTGGGTCCTGATTGAGGAGGTGAAGGGGAGGAGGTGGGTCGAGAATTTTCTGCGGGCTGGTTGACAGCTGAATGAGAGTAGAGAGAGAGCACTTTTAAACATGACAGCTGAAAGCTGATTGGAGGAGGAGAGAAGGTGGCAGATTGTGATTGGATGAGGATGAGTGCTGAGGGGTGTGTTTCAGAGAGAAGTGGGAGAGAGGAAATGACTCAGTGAGTGCTTGGAGAGATAGTCTTCCTGTCTGAATTTTGGCTAAGCTTCATGTGTTGAAATTACAGTCCTGAGTAAAAAATAAAGTACAGATTCATGAACCAATATTTTAAGCGTTGACGATAAAGTCTCAGTTGTCAAAATTGTCTGTATTATCTGACTTGGTGTCCCCAGTTTGTTTGTGACCTAAGGCACAATGCTGAAGTATGTTCAACCACCAACATGTTTTTCTTTAGAGGAGCTATGACTTCTCTCTTCCGTTATGAGCTGACATGTGAGGACCATGAGCATAATGATGACAGAGTGTACGTCTAACCAAGGAACTGAAATTTAATTCCATGATAAAGAAAACCAAGTTTGTTTTTTTTATCATTTGAGGTGTTATACACGCTTGTCCATGAAGTTTATGGAAGGAATAGGGGTAGGAATAAATTTTGTTTTCAGACACATCACTCTCTTTATTCCTATTATAAAGGTTAATTGTGGTTTAATTTTCACAGTGATATGTTGAGAAGAGACCGATCAATAAAGTTTTAAAGATATACACTTTATCTATCAAGAATTAATCACATTGTTACAATCATTTCATGAGAAAAGGTTAAAAAAATGTTTTATTCCAACTTTATGGGCAACTGTCTATAAGGTGCTATATATAGTTATGTGCTGTCATTCAGCCAGTTTTACTCTGAATCAAAATGTCTGGGTCACTGATTTTCCACAAAATTGAGCCAAACTCTTTGAACATATGTTGAACCCCCAGCATTAGGAAGTTTTTAATATGGAGGAGCATCTTTGTAATGCAAAGTTTGCTCTGGATACGAAACAAAAAGGGACATTGTGTAACTTCTCCTGTTATCTATTCACTATAATCGATTATCGATTATTTAGTTCAAAAGTCTGTTTTTCATTGATCAGTAATCCCCCCCATCAACAAAGTGAAGTGTTCCTTTCAGCTCTGAATTTGCTGTTCATATCATTCATCATTCATATCATTCGGCTCAGGTGGAGGTGGCGTCTGTGAAAAGTCACCGTGGTAACGCAGTGAGGAGGAATGGAGCGTTACACTGATGCTGCATTCACCTGCAGTCGGGCAGACGGCCGTCGGTAACAAACCAGATGTCATTTTAGACACAGAAGTCGAGAGAAAGCCGGTAAAACGTGGGTCAGGTAAACAATACCACATCGCCATGACAACATATTGTCACGTGTATTGTTTTGCCTGGTGCTGACAGACCACTTGTTTACATAGAGGCTTGTTTATGCCGTTACGTGCAGCGGCTGTCGTCCGTCTGCCGTCTGCCCAATTTCACGTGAATGCAACATGAAAAATACGATTGACGGCCCCGGTTCGAATCCCACACCGAGCGAGCGGCCCTATCCTGAGTGTCATTCCCCCCCTCTCTGCCTCCCATTTCCTGTCTCTCTCTCAACTATCCTGTCCATTAGAGGCAAAAAAAAGCCCCCAAAATGTACAAAAAAAAAAAAATTCTCAGAAGCCTTCTGTCAAGTTTATCAAGTGGATAATTTTGCTTGATTTATGCTACAAAAGGAATGCAATACCTTTTTTTCTGTTCTGCTTTCTTAAACTTGATTTTCGTGTTCCTTTTGTTTTCTAGGTCACTTCCTATTGACACATTTGTTACTTGACCTAATTAAAAAATCTGCACCGGCCAGGATTGTCAATGTCTCTTCTGTTGCTCATGCCTGGGGCTCCATGAACCTAGAAGACATCAACAGTGAGAAGAGTTACGACAAGAAGAGAGCCTATGCCCAGAGCAAGCTCGCCAACGTCCTCTTCACCCGCTCCCTGGCTAAACGACTAGAAGGTGAGGATCACATCTTTGTTTCTCAGGTATTTTATCCTATTTGACTCAATGTAGCCAAACTTTATCTTCTATTATTTCCACCACAAATCCAGTTTTGACCATTTACAGTTCTATTGATCAGGCTCTCACTTTGTTTTATTCAGGCACAGGTGTGACAACGTACTCTCTCCACCCTGGAGCTGTCCGGACTGAGTTATGGCGTCACCTGAACGGCCCCCAACAGTTCTTATGGTTGATGGCCACTCCCTTCACCAAGAACTCTGTCCAAGGAGCTCAGACAACCATTTACTGCTCCGTGGAGCCGTCGCTGGAGAAGGAGAGCGGTGGATACTACAGGTCCTACTTCCTAACATACTGCAGAACAGATTAATACAGTCCATCCAAACCAAAACATTTCCTATCTAATAGGGCTTTATGATCTGTGAACTCCCACTTTCGCCAAACCTTTGATTCAGATAAGGACAAACTCCCTCACAGTTAAACCTTTGAACCAAAAAACAAGGGAGTGGAATACCAGTGCAATGAAAATATGGAGGACAATATTTATCTATTGTGATGAGTTAATCTGTTTCCATTAAATTTCAATTTGCTCCTCTCTGTGTTTACCAACAGTGACTGTGCTCCTGCAAACTGCTCAGCAGCGGGAAAGGACGACGATGTGGCGCAGAAGCTGTGGGAGCTGAGTTGTCGTTCACTCTCCATAACGTGGGAATGAATCAACAAGCCATTTTACAGTCTGATGGGTTTCTTCACAAATCAGTGGAGTTCATCTCATGTCATCGAAATGATGCACCAACTGTTGCAGTTATATATATATATATACATATACAGTATATATATATCTGTATATTTTTCTAATGGTGTGTTTTGCACATCGTAATTATATAGTACTTACACTCCACAGCACTGTTTCTAAATAAGAAATAACAAAGTATATACATGAAGTTTACGTCTCCAATCTTCTACAGAAATGAACACAGGCTCTTTGTGAGACTTTCACACTCGTGTCAGCTTACACTTTACTTTTATACTTCACTACTTTTCTACTTATCACAGATGATTTTCTGTACTGCTGTTTTTTAAACATTAAATACATTGTAACACTCACACTGATATTGTTCCTGTTCCTGTTTTCACATGTTTGGTGCTTTCGTCCAGCTACAAGGAAATTTCATTATATGTCCTTTTGATACGTTTAATATCTGTTGGTGTTGCTCATCTGAGGTTGTTTCTGTTGTTCCAGCCTCAAAAAGGTAAAATTTCTTCCTCATTAAGTCAACCGGGTCATGTCTTTTATTACCAACAACAGTGGCTCTTAGTACTTTGACAAACACTAATAAAAACACCCTTTAATAACTTTAATACCACTATAAGATCTGTGTGTGATAAAGACAATAAAACAAAGATTACGGAGAAATACAATCACAACACTGAGAATTTATAACGGAACCAAACTACTAAGATGAGACTGCAGTGTTCATTAAAACTTATTAATAACTTACCAAACTTAATCTTCTCTTAAAAGGTGATGCTGTTTTGATTTATTTTAGGGGAATTACTGATTAAATCTAGAATAAGTTGTTAATGGTAAAATATTACAATAGACAAATAAAACAAAAAAGCTTGTAAATCTTTTTTAAAAATATGCTATGCATATATTGATGTATGCTTTGAGTATGTTTGAAGTTACACAACTTTACATTGTTGGTGGTATTTAGAAGCTGATGATTGACAGGATATTTCAAACACATCTAAAGGCTGTGATAAAGCTTAATGTGCTCCGGTTTGTTTCAGTTTGTTTTTCCACATCTCCATTCACCTTGACCTTGGCCTATAAATTAAGACACATTCTTACTCAACGTGTATTATGTATATTATGTAAGGTGTTCAAATATTAATAACATTGTTGAGTACATAGTCTATTTTTTAACAGCAACTGTTAATTGAAACTTTGTAAAGTTTGGTTAATTATTATAATGATTAATGAATTCATGAAGTTTAAGAGGAACTAGTTAGATTATTTGAAACCAGATGAATAATTATACACTGAACTTCTTGTATTGATTGGTTGATTATTAGTTATGGAAAACTGCAATAAGCTACAACACAACCTATAGTCACCTCATACTTGGATAACATATTGATTTACTCATTGAATTTGGTCTAATCATTTGCAAGGCACCATAAATGTGTGCACTGAGCTCCTTCATCTCCATGGCCACGTATACAAGCAATCATTAATGTTTCATAAAGAAAAGAGGCTGGCAATAAGAATCTGCTGCAGGTCCGGTAGTGATAGCATCACTGGAGGAGACGGCAAACGGTATGGATGTATGGATGACCTGGTGCATGACTACACTAGACTAACTACACAGTTTTACTGAATAATAACTACAGTATATTCATATCTGAATGTGATTGTGCCTGGAGGGAAGAGGGATGTTGACATGATGGTGCAGTAAAGATTTTTGATTTTCTGTCGTAGTGATGTAGAGTCAGGATGGAGGAAGGTGAGGCAGACAGTATCGCAGTGGTGGGCATTGGATGCAATTTTCCTGGTGGTAAGCCCCATGATCTGGGAACTTTTTCTTTTTAAATTTCTTTTCTTTTCTTTTCTTTTCCATTTAACTTGTGTATATGGAATCGGACGATTACAAAATGCTAAATACAAATAGTGGCCACTTTTCATTTTAAATTTACATCTATGTATGTTTCCAAACAGGTGAAGGTCTTGACAATTTCTGGAAGGTTCTTGTGGATGGAAGAAACTGTTCAGTGCCAATTCCTAAAGAAAGGTTTGACCTGAGCAGCTGGTATGACCCAGACGACAACAAAGCGGGTAAATCCCGCACAGCCAAGGCTGCTCTTATTAATGGGTAAGGTCCTCTTACCTTACTCCTTTACCTTATCTCAGTGTTTACATTTTTTGTAATGGGTAAAAAAAAAGGAGGGTTTTATTGTTTCTTGTGGATTATGATAGTCTTTCATACATAATTGCAGTCCAAAGCCCTTTACAGAAGATAATCTCATCAAAAACATCACTGGACATGAGGGGTAATGTAATAAATAGCAGTGCAATAATATAACAATGGTATAAAAAAAAAACGTATAAAAGAAATGAAAGATTTATCAAGTAAAAGCAAACTAATTTAAAGCAAGATCATAAAACTGTTCCTTAATTCTACAGTCAGGGGTTACCTGTCTGATTAACAAACCTTGGGTGCATTAAAACAAAAGGCTGCTTCAGCAAAAGAAAATGTATTGCTCATTTTTGGAACATCCAGCCCCGCTCTGTGCCACCCGAGAGGACAGAATGGACCATGATAAGCAGGCGCTAAACCACGAAAATATTCTTAACTCTAAAACAATTTGTGATATATGTGTTGGTAACAGAGAATATAAGTCTATAGAAATGTTTCTGTATTCTCTTTTTCCACAATTTTTCCAAGTGTTGAGTGATTGTGATAAGGTCAAATGTGGCTCGTTAATGATGTCACTGATTGTAAATTGACACCAGGTGTGTGGAGTACATAAAAACTTGGGTTTGAGGTGTGTTTGAAGAAATGTGATCTTCTCATGTCTTCCTTACACGCTAAAACACAAATACAGTGAAAAGGGATTAAGAGATGTGTGTAGAGAGAGAGACTAATCCCAGTGTTTTTGGTCCATTGTTTTCAGGTTTAATGAATTTGACCACAAGTTCTTTGGCATCAGTGACAGTGAAGTGGAACAAATGGACCCTCAACAAAAGCAGCTCCTTCAGTGTGTTTACAGAGCCCTGGAGAACGCTGGGATTCCTCTGGAGAAGGCCAGTGGGACCAGGACAGGAGTGTTTTTTGGTGAGGCTGCAAAAACCTTCTGGCTTTTTCTGACTAAATAAAGATCACTTTCTGTATAAATGTTCACTGGAACAAATTTAATTGAACAATTTTTATATTTCTATCCAATTTTTAACACAAATACATCACACTTACAATAGCAACTTTATTCATTTTTTAATTTCTTCTTTCTTCTTTATGTAGGTCTAATGAACAGAGATTATGAAACAAATGCTGCACATGTGCACCCAAGTGTGATCAACCACTGGACTGGCACGGGGCTGGCTATGAGTATAGCAGCAAACAGAGTCTCGTACATCTTCAACTTTACTGGGCCCTCACTGTCCATAGACTGTGCCTGCTCATCCTCCCTGGTGGCTCTTCATCTTGCCTGTCAATCCATTAAACAAGGTATGTATACAGAACACATATCTACTGACAACTTTGGAAAGCAACCTATTATACACCTCTGTACTGTGATTTTTAGGCTTTGTGTTAAAAAGGCCATTAGATTATTATGTAGTGTGCATAGTCAAATCTGTTTTATCTTATCAGGTGATTGTGATATGGCTGTCTGTGGGGGAGTCAGCTGTATCATAGAGCCCAGAGTATTTGTTGCTCTCAGCAAGGCCAAGATGATCTCACCTGAAGGGACCAGCAAACCTTTCTCCAACAGCGCAAATGGCTACGGCAGAGGAGAAGGCTGTGGGGTGGTTCTCCTGAAGCCTCTGAAAAAGGTCAGAATGTGTGGAAAGTGATGACAATTTCCATTCCTTATATGATCAAATAAGACCAATGCCAACTGATAACTTATTTCTAAGTATTAACCAGTCTGAAAAACACCTATAAATTTAAAGTTTAATTGTAGGCTACTAGTTCCTGTCAACCCTGTTTCTCCAAAACACATTTATATATGATTTGAACAAGGATTAAAAATCACAATTTTATTATGTTTTGACTTGTTGCACAACAGGCAATACAAGACCATGACCATATCTGGGGTATTATCAGCAAAACAGCCGTCAACCAAGATGGACGCTCAGTCACTCCAATCACCAAACCTTCCAAGACACAACAAGAACAGCTGCTGAGAAGAATCTACTCAGAGTCTGATCTTGCAGATGTTCAGTACATAGAGGCACATGGGACTGGAACCCCAGTCGGAGACCCAACGGAGGCAGGAAGCATCTCAAACGTCATTGCTAAAGCCAGAGCTCCTGGTTCAGGTGTGCTGCGAATTGGCTCTGTTAAAAGCAACATTGGACATACAGAATCTGCTGCTGGAGTAGCTGGACTCATTAAGGTTCTGCTAATGATGAAGCATGAGACCATTGTTCGCTCTGTCTTTTATTCTGAGGAGACAGCCAGTGTAGATACCAAAGCCTTAAACATTAAAGTGCCAGCAGAAGCAGAAAAGTGGGAAGCCTCTGGTGCGCGAATTGCAGGGGTGAACAACTTTGGCTTTGGGGGTACAAATGCACATGCAATTGTCAAACAGTACAAACAGCCACTTGTTAGACAAAAGATTGACGAGACACAACCAAAGTACTTTGTCATTTCAGCAAATTCAGCAAAATCTCTCTCTCTGACGATGGAAGACACCATTAGACAGCTAGAAGCAGATAGTAAAGTTGATCTAGATTCTCTGTTGTACACCTCAGCTTGCAGAAGAAGCCATCTCAAACACAGATACAGAAAGGCCATCATGGTATCATCTGTTGTCGATCTTAAAGAGAAGCTAAGTGCTGCTGTAAGCAAAAATGTCAGCCCATGCTACTTGAATCCGAGGTTGGTGTTTGTATTCTGTGGAAATGGCCTCACTTACCATGGCATGTGCAAGCAGCTACTAAAAAATGAGCCTGTGTTTAGAAATAAGATCAAAGAGATCGCAGAGCTCTTTCAAAGGTTGAGTTCACTGAACATCCTGGATACACTTGAAAGTGAGTTTGAGAGTAGTGACTTGAAAAACCCAGAGGTTGTACAACCTTTACTCTTTGCTATCCAGGTCGGCATCTCCACTCTGCTGAGACAATGGGGTGTGAAGCCAGATGCAATCCTTGGACACTCTGTAGGCGAAGTTGCTGCTGCTCACTGCTCAGGCCTCCTCTCTCTTGAGGATGCAGTGAAAGTCATCTATGTCCGCAGCACCCTCCAGAGCAAAGTCACCGGTGGGAAGATGCTTGTGATCAGCAACATGGATGTATCAGAGGTAACTGCTCTTCTCCCTCGTTACTCTGGTAGGGTCTGCCTGGCTGCATTCAACAGCCCACAGTCTTGCACCCTCTCAGGTGACGCAGATGCAATCAAGAGCCTCCATGAGGAGATGAGAACCACAGCCAACAGTCTGAATCTGTTCCTCCGTGTGCTGGATGTCCCTGCTGCTTACCACAGCCACATGATGGATCCAATTCTGCCAGAAATCAAGACCTCAATTGGCTCCTTACAAATGAATGAGCTCAACACTGAGTTGTTCTCAACAGTAACAGGCAAAGAAATCCAACAGGGAGATTTCTGCACAGGTGAATACTGGGCGAGAAACATTCGTGAGCCAGTCGCTTTTGAGCATGCAGTGAGATCTGCAGTTAAAG
This sequence comes from Trachurus japonicus, assembly GCF_045865225.1. Classification (NCBI taxonomy): domain Eukaryota; kingdom Metazoa; phylum Chordata; class Actinopteri; order Carangiformes; family Carangidae; genus Trachurus; species Trachurus japonicus. The sequence continues at coordinate 22,708,071 of NC_140926.1, forward strand.
GTATGAAGAACAAAGTCTTTGTAGAGGTAGGGCCGCGAAGGGCGCTACAAAGAAACATCATGGAATCTCTGAGTAACGACACAGCTGTACTAGCCTCAGTGCTGCCAGAGAAAGACCACGAAACAATCATGTCTGTTGTTTCCAAGTTGTTCGAACTTGGTGTTCAAGTAGATTGGAATACCTTCTACAAAGGATACAAGACAATGCCACTGCCTTTCCCGAAATACAAGTTTGATTGCTCAGACAGAGATGTTATCATTGGAGCAGCACAGACAAACACAGCAAGCAATCATCCTGTGCTCTGTCAAACAAGTGAAAGCAACATTTTCAGCTGTGATCTGATGTCCAACTCTTCTTTCTACCTGAAGGAGCACAAGCACAACGACATACCCATCATCCCTGGTGCCTTCTACGCAGAGTTGGGTTTAGCCGCAGTTATGGCCAGTTCCAAGCCAAAAGTAGCTCTTAACTCCCTACAGCTCAGTGTCAGTTTTCACAGCCCATGTGTTTTGACCCTCAATTCACCTGATATGAAGGTACAACTGGATCCAACAGAGAAAGGAACTAGTTTCAGGGTATTCTCCCCATCAGCAGTTTATGCATCAGGAACAGTTGTCTCCCAAAAAGTGAGGTTGATTGAGGAGCAGCACATTTCACTAAGCTCTATCTACAAAAGATGCAAATCCATTGTGAGCTTTCAGGAGTTCTACGGGTATCTGTTTCAGGGAGGTTTTCAGTACGGAGACGTCTTCCAGAACAAGGCAAATGTGCACTACGGAAAGGATCTCAAAGAGGCTTTTGCAGTTGTCTCAGTTCCAGAGGAACTGCGATCTCAGTTGCATGACTACTGCATTCATCCTGTCGTGTTGGATTTTCTGATGCAGCTTCTCCCAATTACAGTGGAGCACATTTTCGCTGGTAGACCAGGTTTTCCAGCCAAAATAGGACGTTTGACAGTGTTTGAACCTTTGCAAGAAGAGATGATTGTCTATCTGAGAGCAATTGATGTGGGCATTGATCACCTTGAGGTTTGCGGCTGCTTCACAGATAAAGAAGGTAGAGTGTTGGTTGAAGTTAAGCATGTGATAATCAAGTATCTTGGCAGCCGCTCTCATGTGGTTGAGGAGTACTTCTACCATAATGCCTTCAGTGTCCTCCCTAAAAGAATCCCATCTGCTCCACTTCCTAAAGCTTTGGTTTTCTGTGACCGTATTGGGATCTCTAAAGGCCTGCAACAATATCTGGACCCGAGATCTCAGTACATTTCGTTCACTCCTTCAAAAGATATATTGAGCCATGGCTTCCCTTCTTTCTTGGCAAAACTAGACATCACAGACATTGAGAAAAACTTTGATGAGGTCTTGTTTTTGTGGGGCAAAGAAAACCTTACTTCTCTGGCAGCTGATGCTGTCCTGCAGAATTTGGTGAGCTGCTGCGAGACTCTCCGCCAAATAGTCCTTGAGCTCAAGCAAATTAACTTCCCACACTCCATCAGAGCAGTAACCTACTGTTCATCTGACATCACAGTTGACCACATAAATCCAGGGTTTGCTCTTGCTGGTATGACAAGATCATTTGCTGCAGAGATACCAGACCTTTCATTTCAGCTGATTGATATTGGTTCAGTCTCTGCTGAGGACATTGCAGCTCTGTCTGAGGTCTTACAATCATGTCCTTGCAGCAGGTACCCGGAGTTGGTGGTGAAAGATGGGCAGATTCTGAAACCCTCCATTGTCCGTACTCCACCTGAAATCACTGACAGTTCAGGAGGAAGTTTTACCTCCACAATGTCTGAGCCGTGCATCCTCCAAACAGCCGATGCACATAAGATTACACAAGTGAGTGCCATTCGCTTTGACGAGGAAACCTTGCCAATCAGTGACACATATGTTGAAATTCGACCCAGTAAAATATGTGTTCATTCATCTGATTACTTCCCTGTCAGTGCCTCACATTTGAAATTTGGTGAGACGCTGTACTGGAACAAACAGTCGTCACAGAATCACAAGCTACTGGCTCTTGATTTCAGTGGTACTGTCACAGCAGTTGGAAAAGATGTCAAGAAACTGAAAGTGGGAGACCACATTGCTTCCTGTTATCCAGTACTGGCAGCAAACAAGCTCAGGGTTCCAGAGGATGTGTGTTACAACACCAAACGATTCCCATTCCTTCAAAAATCACCCTGTGTTTCCTACTTTGTGCTAGCATGGGAAATCCTGCAGCGAGCCTTGCCCAGAGGCAAACATCACCTGGGAATCATAGCCTCCATCTCTGACTCAGCTCTGGTGAAAGTCTTGACACTTGCGTCTTATAAATCAGGCTGGAATGTGGTTGTAGGGGCACAGTGCAATGGCTCTTTTGTAGATGTCTACCAAATTGATGTATTTGTTGTCCTGCCTCCATTTGATGACTCCCTGATTGACAAAATTTGTGATTGTCCAGGTGTCAAACGTGTTGTCGTCATCTGTGACTCTCGGACACAGGGTTTGGTCACACAGGACCTGTTCCACAGTGTAAAGGACAATGTTCATGTGCAGACAATTCAAATTCCAGTCATTTTGCAAAAGGGATCCTTGAGTGCAAAAGGCCCAAACATTCATCAGTGGCTGAAGTCCTTGAACTTGAGTGCAACATTTGCTCTTAAAAACTGCACCTTTCAGACCATAAAATCTGACAGCATCAAGAGCTTTCATGTTGAGAAACCCAAGTCATACTTCAACACAAAGAAACTAGCTGTTCTGGCTCTAGAAAAAGATGCCAGCAGCACAGTGTCTGAGATTCCATTGCTGCCAACAAAAAAGCAGCTTTTCCTAAAGAGGGCAGTGTACATAGTGGCAGGTGGTCTTTCCGGTCTGGGGTTTGAAACTGTGAAGTTCATCTCACAGAGAGGCGGCAAGTATATTGTCATACTCTCCAGAAGCAAGCCCAACCATGAAGTCCAGCTCCAGATACACAATATAGAGAAACAGTGCGGAAACTGTATCACTAGCATGGAGTGTGACATATCTGTCTTCGAACAGGTGCGCAAGATTATCAGTGCCATTGGCCAGAGGTTCCCTGGCTGTCCAATCAGAGGAGTGTTTCACAGTGCTGTTGTCTTGCATGATGGGCTGATTGAGACCCTTGAAAGATCCCTATATGAGAAGGTTCTCAAACCAAAAGTGAATGGTGCACTAAACCTGCACCATGCAACGCAACACTGCCAGTTAGACTACTTTGTGTGCTATTCCTCCATCTCAGCCTTTCTGGGAAATGCATCACAAACCAACTACGCAGCAGCCAACACATTCCTTGACATGTTCTGTCAGTACAGGCGCAAACTTGGGCTGCCAGGGCAATCCATCAACTGGGGAGCTCTGAACCTCGGTCTCCTACTGAACAAAGAGCATTTTCAGCGATTTCTGGAAGCAAAAGGGATGATGGTGTTAAATGTGGCTGAAATTCACAAAAGCCTGGAGCAATGTCTTATGCTTAATCGACCCCAACAGGCTGTTTGCAGATTTCATTTCAGAAACATCAGGTACAACGTCCTTTCTCAAAATGTGGCCTTGACCATGCGCCTGTCCACGTTAGTTGAGGAGGCTTTCCAAAACTTCAAAGAGGCAGATTCTCAAAGTAAAGAAGCTGAATCTGTGTCACCAAAAGAGTATGTCTTCTCTCTCCTGAGCAAGACCATTGGCATGGATCAGAGTGAGCTGAAAGATGAATCGCTTCTCTCATCCTTAGGTATTGACTCCATGCAGGCCATGACTCTGCAGAATCTGATCTTTCAGGAGAGAGGTGTGAATGTGCCTTTGGTGAAACTGTTGGATCCCAATGCCACAATATCATCAGTGGTGGCTATACTGAGTGGGGAAAATGTCACTGATACCCCAGTGAGTAGTTATCACACTGAAGAAATGGAGGATCTTTTGACCAGATTGTAAAAATGACAAAGGTTTTAATTTCTGGACTTTTTGTATAATGTCTTGTTTATTGTTTTCTTACTGTTGAAGCTTTACATTACTACATTTTGTTTTACATTGTTGTAACCATACAATGTTATTTTACTCACTTTTTTGGAGCTCAATATTGAAGGGGTGTTTTGTATCAGTTTCAGTCATTCACTTTATTGATATGTTCATGAAGAAAATATCAAAACAGTGAGCATTTCAATTCAATGTAAATTGTATAAACTGCAACATATTCAACAGTGAATAATGTTTACAGAATATGGACATTCATTTGTGTTATTTTATTAAAATTCAATCAATTTTAATCTTTAGAGCCAGCTTAGTTTTTCCAAGTCTGTGATAGGATCCTAATCAACTTACTTTTATCAGCTTGTTTTATATTCAATCTTCTTCGCAAGTCATGGAAAGTTCTTATCACTAATACTGTAGCTCAATGATTCTGGCTGATGATTAAGTTTATGTTGATAATGGAAAAATGAATATGACACAGTATTGTGGTATGCCCTATAAATGTGGGTGGCATGTATAATTAGCCGATTCGACGAATCTATTACATTAAGTGGACAGAGACATTGTTCTCCTGGAGGACACTGCACTTCAAGATAAGACATGCAAATAAAACCAGAATGGTCATGATAATTTATTATAAAAATGTTGACACCAATGTTTTCCCACTTAAGAGTTAGAAATATTGCTTTTAACACTGAAAACTTTTCTGGCCATCATTATAGATTGAAAATGTTCACCAAATATTTCTTACATCTAGGCAACATGTAGCCTATGATGTTTTTGTTTCATTATGACACTATAAATTAAGCTGCTGATTTTGATTTGATATATTTGGTTTGCATCGATGCATTGACATATTTGGTTTATTCTTCTATGCTTACTTTTTTTTTTTTTTTTTAAAGTCAGCTTCAGTCTGCAACATTAATGTTTACCATCACCACAGTAACACATTCTCAAAATGAAGGTTGATTTAACAAGGAGACTAAAGAGTCGTTATTGAACATTACAGAACAACCAGAATGTAACCCCCAGATTTTACAAACTGGAAATTAATTGTAAATGATTTGGTGCTAAAATGGATCAGTTAATATCAATTGTATCAATATTAAATTATTGCAACTGTTACAAGCAACCACAAGATGTCACACTTACCCTAGTCTAGTGTATCCATGTGTGCTTCAATATGCATAGCTAACTTATGTTTACCAGGAAGGAATTTATTAATAATCTGAATCTTCAGTCAAAGGTCAATGTCTGAAATCCTATCCTAACTTTTGACTGAAGATTCAGATGATTAATACATTCCTTCCTGGTAAACATAAGTTACCTTAATGCCATCCATTATCATCCACAACATAATCTAAAGTCTGTAGCACTTCTTGACATCACATGAACTTTATCTTACCCAGGAATCAATAATGATTTTCAAACTTGATTCTAATACCTTTACTTCATAATGTCAGTCATCTTGAGGAATGATTTCAATCTTGTCAAGCTAATAAAGCAACAATGGATGAAAATCCACTGGGTGTAAAATGGGGACCACAACCTGTTATAAATCAAAAACTACCCCAAATTTCTAGTTATTCACCCAAAGACCTTCACACAAAACACAATGAGTTCATTTGACACTTTATTCAAAACAGCTGCATAAAGTAGGCTGTATGAATCTCTGCTTGTGCTTGTTCATGTATTTTTATCACAATTTTCTCAGTTATTGTCTCAGTGTCTCCACAAGTTATTTGTCCCTCCCTGTATAAACAGACAAAAACCTCCAAATCAAATATGATTGGTATTGTGTTCCAGTCTGATTAATTAAACAAACAATGTCACAACTCCTAGGCTCAAAGCTCTGAGAAGATTACACAGACTCTTTTCACAGGGACGATATATTTAGAACAGATTTTCACACTTCGAGCCCAAGCTGTGGATGTAGAAAGAGCGCACACTAGTTGTTTTGACGCTCATCGTCATTATAATGGAGGCGCTGTCCCTCCCCTTGTTATTGCTGCCATTTCTGAAACAACCATTTTGTGCCCTAGATGTCTAGACAGCACCATTGTCTGCTCCACTCTGCTCCTTGTGCCAGGAGTAAATCTCATTAACAGTGAGTGGGATTGGCAGGACACTCACGGGCTCTGCGTGAGCACTGCATGCTAAAAATAGAGAAAGGTTGTGATTACTATATAAATCTGTGATTACAACTGAACCAGTGTAAATTGATGCCATTTCCACTGAGGTGCTGATAGTGAGGCTCATAAGATAAAGCATACTTATCATAGTGAAGGCATATTTTCCATGTCAGACGAGCCGTGACATGCAAATACTATGACGTAAATCCACTTCACGATGCAAATTATGCACCAACACAGTGATTAGTTATCACAGCTTTTTTTTGCTCTAGATGTGTTTTAATGCAGAACCACTAGATGGCAAACTAGGTTTGTACATTTCCATGAAGTAATCAAAACCTCTACTTGAGGCTTACAAATACATAAGTACCGTATTCTCTCTTGAATGGGCTCAAAATGATTCAGGCTGTGGGGCTACGGTGCTGGTGCACAGTTTTACCTTTTGAAGGCCGGGTGGTGGTTTGAGTTTTGGAGAGAAATACATCTTTAAATCAGTGTCGTCAGCTGTGATTCTTCCCACTGGGTTAAGGGTTTGTCTGTCCGTCAGTAGCAGACTGAGAGATTTAACAGACTGTCAGGGACTATAACTCTTTAGTCTGCAGATAAAATAACAAAGCATGGATAAACAATGACAAGCTAAAGTCTTTTGAATTAAAGACACATGCACTATCATCAGAGCAGTGCCTCCCAGGGTTTAGTGTCCATTTCGCTGGCACAGACACTGCTGCATGGAGAGGCCTAAATCTTTGGAGGCCTTGGGAGATTATTATGAGCTGTTTAAATGTATGTAGCTTAGGTTTGCACAGAATTTATCTTTTTCATTACATTTCTGTGTCACTGTCTGTACTTTTACCCGCTTGCTTTCCTCTATTAGCTTGTGTGTTATCCTACTGCAGACTTGTATTCACTGTGGCTCACTGCCAAGCTCTAAAGACCTTCATGGTGGGTGATGAATCTGGAGGTTTTAATTGTAGCTTGCCAACCGCGCTTTCTGCTCAACATGTTTTCTTATTAAGCAACTGAAGATATTGGTGCTTTACTGACAAAGATTTTGCCAAAGCAAAATCCAGTTGGTGAAGCCTCTACTTCTCTGTTAAGGTTTTTTTCCACCACTGAAGCTCTGAATGATGCTCCAAACAGACCCACAGCAGACCACAACCCCTCCTTATTAAGCTACAAAGAGCCCTTTCGCCTTTAATGAATACATAAAACAGCCAGGCCTTCTGGTGCCCGGTTCTGGTCTAGGTTCTGGTTTTAGGATAGTGACTGTTGCAGTGTTGTGGGTCTGAATCCAGAGCTTGTCTGTTTGGCTTGGGTTCATGCTGTGATAAATAACACACACTAAACACAACTATCCAAATATCCTCAGAACAGAAAAGAAAGAAACAACCCATGGGACCTGGTTATGCACAGACAAAAAAACATGGTGAGAAGGTGACAGGTAGATTATGACACATGGATTAGTGAATGGACCTACAGGGCCCAGGCCTGGGGGCCGTGAGACCAGAGCCTTTTTATGAAATGGTGGTTAAAGCAGAAGTAAGTGGTCCGGTCGTTTTCGCTAATGCTGCGTTCCAGGCAGGCTTTTGAAATCGTAAATTACAGCTTCAAGTCACAACTTACGACTTTGTAGCGTTCCAGGCAAGCCACTCGTGTTTTTCCGACCAGTTTTACCGGTGAAAGTCACTATAACGGCCACTCGTAACTTCCGACCGGTGAACTCGTACCAGATCGAACTGGTACGACTTCACGGTCGGAAAAATACGAGTTTCCTTGAACGCACCATAACAGTCCTCGTCCCTACGTCGCCACATTCACGGCGTCCCTTGGCTGCACACACAGCCCTGCATGCCGTTCTCTCTCCTCATTGGATAAAAACTGTAGGATACGATAAATGTTTTCTCCTCGGCTCAGAGCAGAGCAGAGTGACTGACAGACCCGTGTTTCAGTCCAAACACTCTATGTAAGTGATTGCTGTCGGAAGATATAACTATTTAAGACTTATATTAACACAAATATATCACTTACTTCTGCTTTAACATTTTATTGTTGAAAAATCAATCAAACAACCACAAATAGTCACAAAATGACAACGAGACAAAACAAAATCACAATAATGAGAGGGGAAATGACCACAGAGAAAGGCAAAGTCAACACAATATTGCACAAAAAACACGACATAAACTCAGGATTTTAACTGCTTGTGACTGACGGAGGCTGTGTAAACTTCTAGCTGGTAGTGAATTATGTAAAGAGTACGAATGAGCAAAATGTAAGAATCTAAGAGGATGGACCAGTCATAAAGCAGAGTGTAGGTTGGTTTGTGATATGTACAACAGATCCTAAAAGGAGTGGTATATTTTAAAGGCACAGACTTAAAAAGAAAATAAATATCTACTATATTTTTTTATAGGATTTATTGTGATTTTTTTTTTTCAAATGTTCTGATTGGCAGAGGGTTTCACATGTATTCACATGTGTTTTCTCAAGTTTCAGTTCATTGAGCTGTTGGAGATAAATGTCGTGTGATTCAGTTATTTTGTGCCAGGTGCATTTACATAACTTCATGAGCTAAAATTTCGTATGCAAGCTGGTTCCTATTAAACTTTTGAGCTGAATGAGCCGGTGCGGTGCCAGGTCCAACAGATGTAGCTTCAGGCTCAGGAGGTCTGTCCTCCCATCCCCACTCCTCAACCAATAAGAACATTTGTTTATGTAGCACATTTCAGAAATGCAAAAACACAGTTACAAAGTGTTTGACGCGTTAGGACACGATGAGATACCGATGGAACAGCCCCCTCTGCCAAGTGAGGAATGAGGTGGAGGATTGTGCTGGAAGACATGTCAGTTGGCTTCACTGCAGGATGGGCTGGGATGGGGGGAGATTTCTTATTTATCATTATGGAGAGAAAAAAGGAAGATGGTGAAATCCTCCTCTAAATTAAGAACCTTTAGTTAGAAGTGGAAAATATGGCCTTTAGTGTGTTTCTTATAGATGATGTCAGTCGTTTATCGGACAGGCAGGGCAATGATCACACCCTGTATAAAGTTTTTTATTGTAACTGAAGCACACACTACATTTTGTTTTACATTGTTGCATACAATGGTATTTTACCCACTTTTTTGGAGCTCAATGGTTGTTCTGTATCAGTTTCGGTAATTCACTTTATGAAGAAAATATCAAAACAGTGAGCATTTCAATTAAATGTAAATTGTATTAACTGCAACATATTCAACAGTGAATAATTTTTTTACAGAATATGGACATTCATTTGTATTATTTTATTAAAGCAGAAGTAAGCGGAATGTTTGTGTTAATATAAGTCTTAAATAGTTCTATCTTCCGACAGCAATCACTTATATAGAGTGTTTGGTCTGCTGTAAGCCGAGGAGAAAACTTCTTGTATACTTCCTTGTATCCTACAACCTTTATCCAATGAGGAGAGAGAACGGCATGAAGGGCTGTGTGTGCAGCCAAGGGATGCGCGTGAATGTGGTGATGTAGGGACGAGGACCAATAGATCCATGACGAGGGCGGGGACTGCTAACTCAAGAAGTTAGCCAAAACGACCGGATCGCTTACTTCTGCTTTAATATTCAATGAATTTTCATCTTTAGAGCCAGCTTAGTTATTCTAAGTCCGTGATAGAATCCTAATCAACTTACTTTTATCAGCTTGTTTTACATTCAATCTTCCTTATGATCCTTTCTTGTTCTTTTCTTCTTCGGTGCTGCCTCCTGCCTTGTGCTTTTTATATTTTCATCCTTTGCCGACTAATTCAGCAGTGCAGAGGCAGACCTGGACCACACTGATATGCATCATCAACCTATGACTTATACTCTTCAGAGGCATGTCTGTTTTTCTTGATGATTTGTGTAACAGTGATTGATATAAAAAAAATAAATGAATAAAAACTTTACTTGCACATTCGGCTGCACCAAAAAAAGAAAACAACTGTTGTTATTTTATTTTCTAACCTCCCTCGCGGTGCCACCCTAGGCGACCGCCTGTCGCCCTATAAGCCACAGACTTGCCCCCTGAGACGGACTAGTGGAGCAGGAGGTTACATGGCTTCTGCACGGCGTTGTCATCTCAGAGTGGGCGTGGCCTGTGGTGGGCGAGTGGGAGGGGGCAATAACATCACCTAATGGGACCAGCGATCCCTGGCGGCGCCCCTGCTTACCATATTGACTGATGATACAAACGTGCGCCGGCGCAACTCAATCCCCCAGTCTGCCCGCCGCCCGCCGCCCCACCAGTCTGTCCTAACAAACAACCTCTGCGCGTATACTGGAGACATTACGGTATCGTTTTTCCCCATCGCTCTGCGCACCGTGCCTGGCCGGAGCCCACGGCTTCAGATCCAGCCAACACCGACAATGACGCGTGTGGACGGCGGTCGAAAAAGCAACTCTCCTGCGTAAAGAAAAAAAGAAAAAAAGAAAACCACAGGCGATATCCGAGGCAGGCGATGAGCGCACCGGACCCCTCGCTGCTCTGAGCGGCTGGAGAGATAAGCAGAGGAGGGAAAGAAAAAAACATTTCGCAACCCTATTTTGCATGCAGCCTACAGGGCGCATGAAGTCTGGGATATCATTTCCACCCTGTCCAGTTCTTGTAGCGTCCTCGCTGTGTGCACACCTCTAGTTTTTCTCTCTATGTGAAGATCTGAGGAGGATTTCAGTGACTGAGAGGCGGCTGCTGCATCAAGCCTTCTCTGCAACATGTTTTGAGCGCCAAGGGTGCTGCGAGCGGCTGGTGTGTCGTCTGGAGGTGTGTGTGTGTGAGGGAGACAGAGAGTGTGTGTGAGTGTGTTTAGAGGGGGGGTGTTTCTTCACTGCGCAGACAAGCGGCGGACCGTCTCTGCGCTACCGCTCCGTCTGTCTGGTCTCCTACTAAGAACAAGACACGCCGGACAGGAGGAGGAGGAGAGGTGGAGGGAGGTGGAGGAAGTCTTGGCTGGGAATCGAGTGATATACGGCGGTAAGATGACGATGTCCGTCCCGGAGAGGAAATCAGGATCGGAGGGGAAGGAGGAGGAGAGCGAGGATGAGAGTGAGATCCTGGAGGAGAGCCCGTGCGGCCGCTGGCAGAAACGGAAAGAGCAGGTTGGTCGGTGTGTGTGTGTGTGTGTCTGCGTGTGTGTGTGTGCGTGCGTGTGTGTGTATTTTCAATCAAGCAATACATCAATTAAGTTGTCCACCCAGATCCCACAGGGCAGCCTCATGTTATGTAATGCTTGAACCAGACCGATGTATAGCCTATTATTGCCTGACTGAGGTTTTGCACCATCCCACCGTCAGTGACATACAGTACCCGCTGATCTGCTTAGCCCACATCAAATCTATTTCAGTGGGTGACAGGAATAGTTGTGTTGTTGTTGTTTCACCCAGGATTTGTGTCTGGATCCACTTCTCTCACCCCCCCTGTGCTGTTGTTTTCTCTCTGACCCTGCACTTTGTGATACTCCACATAATAGCTTTAAAACCAAGAAGTGATGTAGCCTAATGTTTTATGATTAAAATCATTCAGCTGTAGGAGAAGAATCAGTAATGTCAAATTGGGTGAGAGGCAGTTGGTTATATAGAAATGAAAAAGTCAAAAAGTTAATTTTCCTTATTGCTGAAATGATTGCTCAGCTAATTAATTAATTCATCTACAGAAATGTAATTGGCTGCTGTTTTGATTATCAGTTAATTATATGTCACTTTTCAGACTGAAATGTCAAACTACTTTATCATGAGGTTTCTGGCTCTGCCTTGCGTGTACCAGTTTAATTGTGAAGCTTTCTAATTATCTATCAGCCAACCTGAAACTGGAAATTGTTGTTAACTTCAGTGATTTATGTGTTTTCTGTTTATTAATTAACAGATTTATTCAGCTTTTTATTTTCATGTGGTAGATGAATATGTGCCAGAAGGCTTTCTAACATACACAACATGCTGCACCCTCTTATGTTGTTGCATCATCTGTGAAGTTCTCCAGAGCAGATTGAAAACCCGGGGAGGGGGTTGGTTTACAGGGAGGGAACGTACAGTGTATGTCACCGGGCTGTTTGGAGGTTGTGATCGTGTAATTTGTTTTTTGCCGCTCTTGTGCAAACACGTCTGTCACACACTGGTGGTTTAGTGACTGTGTGTGTGAGCTGCACCAGGACTTGTGTGTGTCCATGTGAGGGTCAGCAGCAGAAGCGGTTGGATTGTCCAGACAACACAACACAACACATCAGCCGCATGACAAAAATGAAGAATAACCCAGTGGCCTTGTGGGATGCTTCCTCTCCCATAAATAATCCTGTGTTTGTTTCATGTCAACGTCAAAGCTATAAAACAGCACAGTAGCATTTCTACTTGGCAACAGCAGTTTCAATTGGACTGAAGCTCAGCCATTAGCCTAATTTGATTTAAGTTGTTTTCAGGAGAACCCCCCCCCACACACACACACACACACACACACACACTCCCAAGAAGTTCAGTTGCTATCACACAGAAGAAACCGACGTCTCGGTGTCTCAGCGTTGTGAAGCAGCGGGTGTCGCCTCCACTTACAGCTCCAGATAAGGTGGAGAGTTTAAGCTGAAGGTTATCTCTTGTGCGCACACAACATCTTTACCACACAGCGACCACCTGACCTTGTGTGTCGGGAAGAACACACACACACGCACACACACATAGACAGACAGACAGACACCACCCAGCCCTGGTGTTTTTCCACTCATTGATTACCCATCTGTGAGTTCTCTGGGCTGCCACTGTCACGTCCCCATTAACCCCCCCACTCATCACTGAAAGCATCAGTCAGACAGGCAAAAAAAAAATCCATATTAGAGTATTACCAGCAATAATTCTCTTTTATCAGTATGTTGTATGAAGACGTATGTTTTACTCTCACACAGAAAATTAAAGTAATTTACTTCATTTTACACCAGTTTGCTTGGAAATTGTAATATTGTGCTTGTATTGTATTGTAATTGATTATCTGTACATTTGCTATCATTTTGGCTTCATGAATGATTTCAAATGATCACAATTTTTTACCCTTGAACTTTAATCAGTTTAACTTTGAGTCTTTCTGAATGTTTGTAGAAGATCCATCCACTCAAAAATAATATGCCAAGCTATCACCAAGAAAAGCAGGAAATTCTCACAACTAAGAAGCAACAATGAGGAAACCTTTGGATTTATTTTATTTGAAAACTAAGTCAAATGATTGATGAATGATCCATATTAGACTCATCAGTCAGTCAACTGAGCAATTATTCTCTAAAACATTAAAACCAGTAGATCATCACATCTGAGAAACAGGGAATATCAATATGATTGTTGATTAATTTTTATATTCATTGTTTATTTATTTTATTTATTTATTAGTTTATTTCATAGGGACAGTGCACCACTAATCAACAGAGTTAAAAGAAAAACTGTAAGTGGGCCAGAGTTAGCCAACAAGGCTAGTTTTCGTCCGTTGTCCCTGGCCAGATGCCCTGGCCAACCTAAAAGCCAAAAAAAAAGGGGCAACAGTTAAGAAAAATTGACAAATTTGACAAATAATGTTTGACTGATCACTGATGATGGATCAATCAATGATCTTAGGCCACTGGAAGTTGACACAGATTGTCACCCAGGTCTACAGCCTGATAATGTGATTTGAACTACACTCATAAGTCCAAATGAAGTGGAATAGCGAAGTGTCTCAGTGTTTCACTTCAACACACACCCTGACATGCAGTGTAGATAATATAATATATGCAAACACATGCGTTTCCTTGCCTCCCTGCCTGCTTTTCTTCTGCCTCTGCCCAGCAGGCCTGGGCGTGTCTGAGCAGCAGGAGGTTTGAAATTCACATGAATACTATGAGTAAATAAGTCAGTGGGTGAAAGTTGAGAATACATGCTGCTGTATCTGTTATTGGGCTCCGCCATTAAAATAAACACGGACACATGCAGTCACATGGTCAGCACATGGTATTGTTGCCTTGCATGCCTGTTTTCTCAGCAGACGCACAGGCAGGACACGCTTCAGATTTTCAAAGTGGAAGAATGTGTTGCCTTCTATTGCCGCCGTTTCCCTCTGGACTCAACACACGGAGCATTGATTTTTCTCGAGCCCTGCCGCTGTGATCGGAAAGCGACACTGAGCTGTGAGCTGTAGCGTGTGACAGCTGCTGGTGAGAGTCGCTCTCATTTTGTTCCAGTTGATGTTTGGGAGAAAATGCTCCTCACCCCAGCACAGGCACATGACACACACACACACACTGGCCTAGCTGAAGTCAGTCAGTCAGTTAACTCATTTTCTGACCAGAAACAAATACATGAAAATTGGCTATCATTTGTTGCATAACAACCCTGCTGCCTGAGGACATTTCTTGAAAGTTGGCACAAACATTCACTTGGACTCGGGATGAGTTGATTAGATTTTGGTGGTCAAAGGTCAAAGATCAAGACCACAGTGACCTCAGAAAACATAATTAGAGCTGTTGTGAGCATAACATCTCTTGAACTCCTCAAGAAAAAAAAAGAGACTGATGTGTTGATTTGTATTTGGTTTGTAGTCCTTTACTGATCAATTGATTGGTTTATTTGTAACTGTATTCTTAATGAGTCAAGAGTCCATAAACATCTTAGTACAAATGTTTACCTGGACTCAAGGATGACCTGATGAGATGTTGGTGGTTAAAGGTCAACATCCTGTCACCGAGCAAAACATGTTTGAAGCCATAACTCTAGAATTCACACAGCAATTAGGACAAACCTTCACACAAATGGTTAATATTTTAAACGCAGATGTGACAGACTGGAGGCATACTACTGTGAAGTGGTAATTCTAGTTAATGATGTGAGTTCTGCACGTCCGCAGCAACATGAATCATACAGTATATTTACTTTCCAGAGTGGGAACAGTCAAATTAACACGGGACGTTTTACCAAGGTAATATAATGACTCACAAAATGTTACTGTCGAGGCATGAATCTGACAGAACCTGACCTTTCCTGTTGATCTGGTTGTTGGAGAATGAATTGATCTTCCTAAGCTTTGTGTGAGGGAACAACACAGAATGTATAGAGACCAGAGAGTGGATGATGCTCTAAAGCAGAGATATGACAGCTCACAGAGGTGGCGCTTTGAAAACTGATAACCGCAATATGCAACAAATTTCACAAAACAATAAAACAAACTGACATGGTAGCCTACACATATTTTTATGTTCAATGGGACTTATACTTTCCAAAGATTCCATTATCGCCAATGCCCATTGTAAATATACAATGATAAATTCAGAGATGCTCCTTATATTATACCCAGAACCTGGAATCACCCTCCTGCTGTCCTCCTGGGTCTAGGAAGGAAGGAAGGAAGGACAAAGGGAAGGAAGGAAGGAAGGAAGGAAGGAAGGAAGGAAGGAAGGAAGGAAGGAAGGAAGGACAAAGGGAAGGAAGGAAGGAAGGACGAAGGGAAAGAAAGAAGGAAGGAAGGCAGGAAGGACGAAGGGAAAGAAGGAAGAAAGGACTAAGGGAACGATGGGAGGATATAAGGAAGGGAAAAAGGAAGGAAAGATAGATGGAGGGAGGGAACAGATTGGGTCAAAAAAGAAGGAAGGAAGGACGAAGGGAAGGAAAGAAAGATGGAGGGAGGGAACAGACCAGGTCAACTGGATCAAAAGAGGAAGGAAGAAGAAGCAAGGGAAAAAGGATTGTGGAAAGAAGGAAGGGAGAAAGGAAGGATGGAGGAAGTGAACAGATTGGGTCAATTTGACCCAGAAGGACAACAGGAGGGTTAAAGTCTTTCCATTGATAATAGTCTGTACATCCATGGTTAGATTGTGATCAGAAACTGCTGCTGGCTTCTTCTGTAGACTTTTAATACTGCTATATTTCTTTAAACAAATTTGGAAGCGCAAAAATGGGGCTCGCAGGTTATTATCCCACAGCGAACGGACTCCATGGCAACGTTTCACTGTCTGTCTGGCTGAGAGCTCAGAGCGGTGGGAGGTGGGTTCACCAGAGACAGAGTCCACCTGACCTGTCACACTGAGCTTGTTTTATTACAGTCCAGCTTGGACAGAAGATTATCACCGGCCCCCCGTGATCTTAGCTCGATAATACAGCGGGCCAAAGCTCCTGAAGTGGACGCACACCCAGCAGCGCTCTGCGGTGCGCCAGAACTGCTCGGGACTCATTCCGTTAATTGCTCCTTCTTCTATTTCCAGGCTCCGTCTTCCATCTGCTCGCACAGAGGGATGAGAAAGAGGCAGAAGACTGCATTCATTCACTGTGGTGTTAACTCACAGATGAATATGTGAGGTCAAATTCGATGGGCAGATGCTGTTTTCTGCATCGCCATGTTAACCAAAATTTCACGCCTGTGTCAGTGCTCACATGAGCTTGAGTTCACTGAAGGCAGTGGCACAGGTGCAGCGACTGGAGGTGGAGAAAACCTCCATATTCATTTATTGGCTTAGTTTACTGCTAAATATTTACTTTGTTCATGCATCATGCATCACTGCATCATGACTGAATAACATTAAGCTGCTTTCGTTTCTGGCTCCTGGTATTGTGCAGTTTTGCTCACAGTCACAGTGTCGTGGCTTACTGTGACACAACGTTAACACATCTTATTACTTCTATATAGTAGGAAGTGAAATTGATAACAACAGCATTATTGTTCATTATGTTATTATCTGATAATATTCTGGTTTCCTTATCTCTTGATCAATTTAATTAGCTGATTATGGCCAAAACCAAAAGCGTCGCACTAGCATGTTGGCTTTTTTCCACTTTAAAATGATCAAATATGGAATGTAAAGATTTTTTGTTTGCAGTGATCATCTTTGTTTCAAGCATGTAGCCGATCTCTGCTATAAAATGTAAAATCTATATTCAAAATCATATTTAAAAAATCATTTTATTTGAGTGTTTTTTAAGGATAAAGTTCTATAACTTCATGCATCAGAAATTTCGATTCTACAATATGCAGCCCTGGTTATGCTGATGCAGGAGTCACTTGATGCAATAATCTAACAAGCTACTATCTCTCCCATAACAAGTGTGTTTTGCACTTCGCATACAGTAAATGCAGTATAGGTAGGCGCTGTCATGTCTATAGTAAGAAAGTAATAAAATTACAATGAGCCACAGCAATAGAGTACAGTTACCAAAAGGTCAAATGTGTTTTTTGCTTTGATATGGTGTTCATGACCTGTTAAATGACCTTTGAAACAAAAACCTTAATTTTACTAATCAAAGGTCTAAACCCACAGATATTCAAAATACAGCTTTATGTATGAGCTTGAAAATAGAGAATATTTTTGTAATTCCCCTACCTGTAGTAGTAATTTTCCTATGCAGTGTTGTGTGTGTGATATATCAGCAGCCAGTGACACTCGGTAGGATAATTTTAGTCAAATGAAGGGCGACCAAATGTCATTGCTTTACGCTTGTGATGTATGTGGAGCAGTAAACCTGCAGCAGCATTCAGATATTTTCTGTGAGGTTGTAAAGCCAGAGCCATTAAACAGAGAAAATGGGCCCAAAGAGCATTGGCCCTCATAAGCTCGTATCAGGCTGTGACTTGGAGTGAGCGCTGCCTGTCCTCAGGGGATTCTCCTAATGACTTACACTCCATAATAATCCAGCAGCGGAGGCATGCTCGCTGGTTTGACAGCTGCCCTATGAGGAATGACATCCACTCAGATTTCCCTAGAGGGGAAACAAGGAGCAGGGACAGTCAGCCTTGATCCACCTGTTAACACGGTCGCTCTGCCAACGGCAGCCCACTCGGCCTGTTGCTTAGGGATTAAAGGTTTACTAGGAAACCTATTCACACCCTTTAATTCCTAGAATACAAAAATAATGATTTGTGCCGATGGCTACTTTGATACTCGACTGTTTTTAGCCACGCCAGAGGCACAAACCTAAGGAAGGTAATTTCAGTCTGTGTGTTGGTTGGCTGGCCCACAACTAGGTTCAGACTAAAATATCTTAGCAACTGTTGGATGGACTGATGATGACATTGATCGTTGCCAGAGGGTGAATCTTAATGACTGTGGGGATCTTCTGACTTTTCATCCAGTAGTTCAGGTTTAGGGTTAGAGATTTCCATGTAATTCAGGAGGGTTTTCCCATTGAAATGTGTCAACGAACTGGATTGACATGCAATTTCATCCACTCATTCAAGTTCCCTATGAGATGAACTCAGTGTGCGAAATACCCATCAATATTCGGGGGGGTCCCTAACTCGCGATTGTTGTGCAATACCGTTATTTTTTTTTCTTTTTATAAAGTAGGACTATAACATTACAATAAGCCAAGAAAATTAGCCTATAGCCTAAAAAGGAGAGGCAAAGTTGTGCATTACAATGCAGAAAGTAATTGACGATAAATAGACGATAATTCAAATAAATAAAAGGACAAAAAGAAATTGGCACCCACACTGGCGCACTTTGAACAATGAATAAATGCCCAGGTATAGGAGACTGGTCGCGCGATCAGGGCAAAGCAGAAACGAATAGACAATAAATAAAATACAAACAATTAAAATGAATGAAAGACACCAAACTCGTGCACTCGAATAACAACCAACTGTATAAATCTGGAGATCGGAGACTGACGTTGACAATATATGTGCACGAGACCGAGATACCGTAGGTCAGCCTGCAACTATGACCGATCATGTAGCCTTTATCTAACCCATCCATCTGAGCAAATACGTTTAAACACAGCATTGAACACATCCACAAATCACATTCGTATAACGGGCCATCAGAAAAATTGAAAAAGCACAGACAAATAGCTCACAACAGGCGCCTGGCAAACAACACCACTGGGGGTTCAGGCCATAGTATGCTGAAGCAGGGGGTTTACAATGCTGCTATTCAGACATGCCGCTATTTCGACATTGACTTCTAATTGTCGGAATAGCGGCATTACAACATTATTTTTTAAAGCATCCCACTATTCCCGACATTTTTTTTTTTCATTGTCGGAGTAGCGGCACTTTACTATTTTTTCAAAACATTCCGCTTTTCCGACATTGATTGATTACGTTATAGTCAGTGTCCTTCTGATTTATTTTTTATTTTTTTACATCTGAGGCACTGTTTTCTCATACACAAATACATAGGCCTATTAGAGAAGAAAAAACAAACCCTCCAAGTTTAAAAACACACAGCACACAGCAAGCGCACATTGCTGCTCTGCAGCTACTGGAGACTGTCTATTATTCCTGTCACACCATGAGTTTAAATCCTGCTGCTTTACATCGTTTTAACATAGGTAAAAGAAGAAAAAAAGATTTGTCTGGAATAAAGGGGCAAGATTACATAAGATTATTCTTGTTTTTCTGCTCCCTTTTGTTGCGATTTGGGAGGTTTTTGCCTGATTTATTGCCCGAATTGCCATGTATCTAGCTTTCTCTCCCCTCTCCTCTCCGCCCGTTGTCTCGTTGTCACTTTGTGTCCGCTCCACAGAGCGCACATGGCTAATTAATTATGCAACGTGCTGACCATATGGTATCTAGGCCAATTTTCCGGGACGGAGTGTGTTCTACGTGCGCAAACCTGCCACCATTCTTGGATCCAGTTATCAAAAGTTGAGGTGCAGAGTTGTGCACGCACAGTTTGATTGATCTGAAAAAGGTGTAAAATATTTTGGCTGTCCTTTTCACCGTAGGCCTAAGCAAAAAAATTTAGTAGCAGCAGTTTTACACTGCTTACTTACAGTTTTGATAAAATAAGGCCCAGCCACTAAGCCCCAGAGCCCAGACGCTCACAGCTGCAGCTCCGCGCGGGGGGACTTCATCCCGCGGAGCTGTCAGTGAGGTGCTGAAGGTGACTAGGTTTAACTTGACAAACAAACTGCAGCATAGTTCTGTTTGTTTATCATGTGTGTCAGTTTTGTTTGTGACTTGAGATTAACTTGAGTTTGTTTGAGATTAAGAACATCACTCCCTCATTCAAACCAGTGATAGACATCTGAAAAGAAAGAGAGAGAGAGAGACGCGCCTTGGGTAATCGCTGCTGTAAAAAAATAAAAATAAAATAAAAATAAAAAAGGTCGTGTCGGAATAGCGTGTATCAAAAAGTGTCTGACTACCGGCATGTCTAGATAGAGGGATGTTCGTAATAGCGGGAATGTCTAAACATAGGTGACATGTCGGAATAGCGGATGTCTGAATAGTGACATGTCGGAATAGGTAGCGTGATGTCCTGAATAGGCGGTGCGGACCCCCTGATGGGTTTGAGCTAGCCTCTTACCTTAAGTTATTTTCCTGCCTTAATGTCAAGCCAAGGTTGCGGTATTTCCATTACCCCCCACCTGCTTAGGTGTAAAAAAAAAAAAAAAAAAAAAGAAAGAAAAAAGAAAAGCGCCAATCACCAGTGCTTAGCAAGCAGGGGCTCGGCTACTTCTTCAGAGCACTCGGCCTCAACTTCACTTTCTTCGGCAGAGGGGGGAGAGGAACCGGGCATCCTCTGTTCTGATTAGCGAGTGGGCTCGACTAAACCTGCGCTGGGCTGGCGCACATGGCTAATTTGCATAATGCGCAGGTGACATGGTTCAGCTTAATGTTAAACGAATAAATGTTTTGGAAATTTTATGATACTGGACAATGGTGATCTTAAACAACATTTAATTGACCACAATTCAATTATTGTATTATATTATATTATTATTTTTTTGACAAAGATGAGACCCCCCTCAGATTTTGCTTTTGAGTCTTTCAGGGGGTCTCAAGGGTTAATCGGGGGGGTCCGACCCCCCCAAACCCCCCGTATTTCGCACTATGATGAACTGTAACCCTGAATATACCTGACTCACCTGACCTGTGTAAACATGAATTTAGCTCAGTATACAGAAGTGGATGCATCTGCATGTGTGCAGTAGCTAGTACAGTACGGTCTTTCATTTAATCTGCAGGAACGGTTTCAATAAAGGTTACTAAACGTTGACTATGCGGAAATAACAGAAGACCCTGCGGCTCCACCACTGTTGACACAGCACCTGATTTAATTGTATGTTTTAATGACACTGTAATTTACCTTCCCCTGTGCTGTGCCTTACTGTGTTTTACAGCTCGGGTGTCTTTGACCCAGACTGTCAGACTAAATTAGAGATGCAGTGTTTCTGAGCTGTGCATTTTAACAGCTGTTGCCATTAAAGTTTCACTACACCTCTCAGCCGGGCGGGTGGGGTGTAGTGGGGGGGGGGAGGGGGCGGGGGGGGGCAGAGGGAGTGTTTAACTTTGAAATTGCAAAGTAATATTGCACATTGACATGAGCTAATTACTGTATTTTCTGCCCTTTTAAATACACCAAGAGCAGAAATACTGGTTTTAATACACAGGGCAAGAGCTGAACGCTTACTGGTGTTTACATGCTGCTGTTTCACAGGCATGGAGCGGAGACATGTTTTAATATAAAACAGCAGGTAGCAGTAAGCTACTTGTGTAGCACCTGTGTGACGGTTTTAGGTAGGTTCACCCTCAGGTCAGCATCCACATAGGGAAGCTGTAAAGTGCAGCCTGCAAACAGCTTGATGATACGCTGTTATCATCAGCTTGTAATATTTAGTCTGTTTGTGTTAAATTGATTTGAGGGTTCATGTTGGCAGCGGAGGAGGAAGAGGAGGGGTAGTCCAAGAGACCCTTAAGGAAACCTGGGGCTGTCTCTTTTTCAATGTGTCAGTGCTGGCCATGTAGCTACACATTTAAAGTAGAGATTAGCCTAATATGTCCCCAAAGATTAGTATTCATTACCTCAACAGTTAAGACTTTCAATTTAGTCATTTGTTTCCCTCCTTGTCCTTGTAATACTCATTTGTTCCCTCAGACAACACCCACGTCATAGGGCTATTGGTAAAAAAATCATGGCAAAATAAATGTCATATCAAAAAAAACAAACAGCTCTCACTTGTACATCACCTGCAGAACGTTCTTACATGCATATCAAAGAAAAACAAAAGACCTCTAATCCATAACACTTCCCCCTTATCTGGCCTAGCCACCACACCCCACATGAGAGTCAAACTGGTTTCAAAATGGCTCCAAAAAAATCCACACTGCTTAGGCCTACATGTTGAATTTAGGAAGTTTAGGTTATTGACCGTTGTTTTTTAGGTATATTTTTGCACTGTTTCTAGTTATTGTCCATATCTGCTTACACACAGCTAAATATTTGAAATGAGCTATTTTTGCTGTAGCTAGTGTTAAGTAGCATTATTATTAGCTAGCTGTTTAGGCTAGCTTATTTAGCAGTCTAGAAGAAAAGTACAGGTTTAGCATCACACATTAGTCCATTACTCTCAAAGAACTGTCTCCAGCTGTGAAAAATGTGTGTTAAGTTTTAGTTTCTATCATATTCTATCTATTTTCATTGGTCTCCAAATCATTGTTTGCTACAAATGTGTCTTCAGGTGGATTTTAGATAAGAAGAAAAATATAGAGAACCATATTTATAACCGCAGGTGAAGCCATGCAGCCTTTATAATTGCTTGATTGTTTTTTTAAGCTAAATTGGCTGCCAATAGAAAAAATATATCTACGCCTTCCTTCTGTGATTGAAGAAGAAGAATTCTCATGAGTCTCCGTTTCCCTTGTTTCTGTAGGGACATTTGTGAAAAATTCACAGGTAAACACTTAGTTGGGCCCAGAGTATGCAGTTGTAAATGTTCTTACACTGCTTTGTGTAGCTGTTGGTGCTTCCTCCGGCTAAGAATAAGTCCTGTTACGACCCATTTAATGACACTCATGTCCCTCCGAGCTGTGAGCGGTGTGTGCGAACGGTGGCGCCGAGCTGCAAATTACAGAACAGTCTGGTGGTTAGTCTTATCATGTGCCATCATGATCATGCTTCTTGACCTTTCATACCTGTATTTTGGCCTCAGCTATGTTGGGTCATGTGATCTTTGAAATGAGGATACCTGTCAGCAGACTGTGAAATGTGAGCTAGTTGGGCCAGTGAGCCTCTGGGGGTCGGCTCAATCAGATCTGATGGGATCTATAGTGGTGACTGTCAGCGTTTTCCCACTCCAGCTGTGTGAAACGGAGCTACCCTGGACACCTACTGCACAGTCTGACGGGAAAGCTGGCATTAAAAGGAATCCTCTAGGAATGGGCTGACGTGTCTGCAGGCTTTCACAGGAACTGTCATAGTAGTTCAACATCACATCCATAGCCTCTGAGGAAAGTCTCATAGCCCATACTCAAGCATACTCCACAGACAGATTTTTGAACGACCTTAGTTTCCGCCCGAGAGTCATCTTTTGGCAATGCTGTGATGGGAAATTAGTGTTTAAAAATATGGGCATATCTGTAGAACAAATTAAATATTTCATACTTCTTGCATTGCTGACTTGATGAGCAGAGAGGCCATCTGGTGATTTATCACACTGTACCACAAGTCCATTAACAGTTTCATTTGGATTTTCATAATTCTAACTGTATAATCCCCATCATTATTCATCTCTTCTCGTTATCAGTGCCTGTTCAATGCGGTTGAGGCCTGCTTTTCTGTCTCTGTTTGCAGAAAATTCAATGAAATGCGTCTGAAGCAAAAAAGCTCCTCTAAAATCTCAGAAATACAGGGTCCAACTAAGATGCTGCACTTTATATTTTATTCAAGATTGGTTGATTTTGATTGACAATAAAAGCCCAATGTCATGTCAAGATTAATTTTTCAGAACAGCAAAAACGGAGTTCATGTCACAAAATTAGATGAAAATTGTAACGAAAGATTTGTTTCTAAATGTCACACTTAAAGAATTGGGTTTTCAAACTGTCAACTCCTTAGTGGAGAGAAAGAACTGTCCCTGTCAGGTGAATAAGCAGTAGTTTAATCAGGCTTTGTATGAACAAATACATACTAGTGTTGATGCGAAATTGTTGGATGTCAAACTGTAAGGACGAACCTTTTTTTTAGGTTGAAAGAAAGGCTCAAATTATTTGCAATACCATCTAAAAAGCTATAGCATACAACAATGGCCAAGAGAATCAGCTTTCTCTGATCTTTAAACCGCAAGTAGATTTCAGAAGGACAACAATCACCAGATTGCTTCACAGAGGAGGTTACACTGGATTCAAGATCAGTCACGTCAAGTGTTACTCAGCGTCTGGAGATGGTTGCACTCTTGTCCTCTTCTAATTGGTCAAGTCTAGAAAAATGTTGAAGTGATGGCAGTGGTGTTATTTTGGCTGGGTTTTTGAGAATACAAATTTAAAAGCAAAAACTCTGCATTGAAAACTGAGAGCCGCATAGAGGGTGAAAGCCTAAGGGCAGAGCGAGGCAAGCGGAGCGAGCGATGGATGAAAAAGCTGTGTGTTGTTTTAAAGTGTAAAAATACTGCGTTTTTGGATTATGAATCATAGCAGGGACTAGAAGACTGAGTATTTCCAGCCTTAGGTTCAGATCATTCTGTTTTTAATCGCTCTTTTCCGCAAATTGTATCCAACTGGAATACACTGTCACTATAGTGCCTTTGCTTTATATACACACCCATCCACTACTGTCTCTGCCAACTTATCACTTATCAAAAGATGCATCTTCACTTCTCCAGTGCTGCTGTTTGATCATCAGCTGATATACATTTGCTGTCAAAGCTTCATGCACTGCCGCAGCCAAGGGGAGCACACACAGCACAACTTAAAACAGCTCTTCTGACATCTGTGACTGAGATGAAGCCTGGTTTCAACTATAGACTTGATAAACATGTGTACTCTATATCTTCTATGTTTCCAACTAATCTGAATTTCAATACAATCCAAAAAACAGATTTATTATGAGGAAATTATGAGGAAATTAGGTGGTGTGTGTGGTCGACCACAGTGGACATGATTCATTATGTACTCAACCTTAAAAAATATATATAGATAATATATATAAAGTGCAGGCGGAAGTGTGGAGTTGCCATGTACACATTCAGAGCTTTGCAAATAGTCTTGTGACCATGATACACACAGATACTCAGTTATAATAATAGTCTCAGACACTGGTTAGTTCCTGTAATGTAATGTGAAGCCCTTAATCATCATTGTATCCTCCCACTGTCTGCACTAAGTCCTTCCTGGTTCCCATAACTTCTGAGGACTATAAAATCGTTACAGGTGCTGTAATAGCATTGCTAGGCCAAGGTCCTCCACCTCCTAACAGCTACTCTACCCATTATGTGTAACTCCTATCAAAGAACGCATGTGAATATTAGTCATTTAAACATTACGCAAACCCAGCTGAGCAGCGCTGTGCAATCCAAAGAAATACTAACTCCTCTGTTTTAATTATCAATAAAAAAAAGATAATCATACTGCATGTGACACATACACACACACCTTTACAGCTTCAAAGGGAGCTTGCTTCACTTTGTTGATCAGCTGATATGAAGAGTGAGTGTGCAGCTACATAGTGTTGATTCATTCCTTTGCACTTCAACATCAAACGCCTTTATCTTGACCTTTGAAACCAAATATGCCTATCTTTGTGTGTGTGTCTCTGTGTGTCAAATATGCACAATAAAAAGGATGAATGAGTGTTGTGGAAGAACAGTGCACACACAATCATGGGTCATATGAAGTGAATGTGAAGCACTGCCAAGACCTTGACATTTATTTGCCATAAAGGTTGTTTGTGCATCATGTTTTGCAACTGCCCTTATTCTCAATCTTGCAAAGTCTATCTGTAATTTTATTTTTGAATCAAGATTCATTTGACTTGATTTGTTTCACATGCGAAAGCATCTTGCCAAAGACGCTGCGCTGGTATCTCTGCGTCTATCTTTCATTTGCTCTTTTTCATTTCGCCTCTGAATCAGAGACTGGATGAGAAGATGCCTGCAGAAAACCTGGAAGTGTCTACAGTTGTTTCCAGACTTGAAAAGAAAAAGCCTCGCTCACAGCTCCGGTGAAAATCTGTCAATAATTGTGAGCTATTTCCCGGTGATGTTATGAGAATAAAAATACTCTATAAACTCAACAGGCATGCATGAAGTATACAAATCAAATTTTAGCTTCATGACCGTTCAGTCCCGTATTGTTGCTTTTCCCCCCCGAGTAGAAACAACATCCAGTGTGTTTTTCAACCTGAAATCCGACCTCCACTGCCTCGTAAATCTGCTGTCGTCCCTGTGTGGCGGATGCAACCTCATTTACTTTCCAAATTTGAATGTGTCTTGGTTGTTTATGCAGCTCGGGAGACTGAAAGTAAAGCAGGTTAGTCTGATGTGGGAGCCACAGTTGAATTAGAGCGGCATCGCAGCAGCCATCAGTCAGGGAGATGGCTGCTGAATTAAATATGGAGTCGGGGAATAAAAGCCCCCCAACCCTGCTACACAATGATCAGTGCTGAACCAATAAGTAGACAAAGGTCACATCCTCTGTTTTTCTTTTTAGGAATTAAAGGGATAGTTCAACATTTTGGCCCATTGCCAAAATCCTTATAGTCATAGCAGTAGGTTCGTTACCCTTAATTGTCGGTGCAAGATATTTTTAGAACGGCGGAGCAGAGCCGTGAGCTGCTCAGAGCTACGCTACGGAGGCTAATGGGATTTCTTGGTTTCCCTCATCAAACTCATCAAATACACAATCCAACAACTCCAAAACACTCTCATGGACAAGTTGTGACCTGCACATTCACCACGCTATGAGATAATAACACAACGTTACGAGACAGAGTTGTTTTAGAGGTAAATACAGAGACTGTTTGCCGAAAAACTGCCCCACAGGAACGTGCATCAGCGGTTTTGCATGAATTTACCTAGAAAACAACTCTGTCTGGTAACGTTGTGTTATTATCTCATAGCGTGGTGAATGTGCAGGTCACAACTTGTCCACCAGAGCGTTTTGGAGTTGTTGGATTGTGTATTTGATGAGTTTGATGAGGGAAACCAAGAAATCCCATTAGTCTCCGTAGCGTAGCTTTGAGCAGCTTGCGGCTTGCACGCACCGACAATTAAAGGTAACGAACCTACTCCTAAAACTATAGGGATTATGGCAATGGGCCAATTTGCCAAAATGTTTAACTATCCCTTTAAGTGTTTTTGATAGACAGGTAACATTTTATATCAATAGTAACTAACTTTGTGAACAATGAAATATGAAGAGCAGTCAAATGTCAATGTATAGGGGAGGGGAGTAATTGCTGCTCTAACCAATCAGATGTTAGGAATGTTTGTTGCATCTCAATAGGAACAGTTACCGTCTCACTGTTGTTGTTATTCCTGTAAATTGACTTACTAGAACCTGCACAGCTACAGTAACATCCATCCAACAGGTTCAGTTTGATTTATTTCAGTGAGCACAACAATAGACGAGACTTTTAGAGTTCAGATTTGATCATATGGGACAGTTTAAGATGCAACATTCAGAAGATTTTATACATTTTTCTGCTCCATAGGCTGGTTATTTATTGAACCTTGCACTGTGATCAGACAATCAAATATGTGCAAGCAAATCCTCCTGGTAGATTCTGTTGTCATCTCTCTGCTGTTTTACTACCTGATCGTCAGCCTGATAACATTCAACGTTGTGAAATCCTGTCCTGGAGTCTTCATGTACAGCTGTGTCGTGTTTAGCCTTCTAAAAAGCTGTCAAGACTCATGCATCTGTTATACAAACTGCACTTCCTGGATCCTATTTCATCGTCTCACCGTTACCTACGGCAACCCCCCCCCCCCCCCACCACCATCATTAACGCAGCCTCCTGAGTTCTATTCACATGGGGCTGTTTGGAGCCTGTTTGTCAGCCCACAGTCTGTCACTCTGCTCATGACAACACGCTTTGTCTTTGCCCTCCATGTCTCTTGCAGAAAGCGTGGACAGGTAGATGAGGCTTAGAGAAACAGACGGTAACCCTCCCCCCCTGCCCCCCCTGGGTAGTTCTTTTCACAGACGCTTCTATTGAGCTTTGTCTGTAGCGTTACGTAACGGCAACGGGCACAAAACAGCAGCTCGCCGTCTCCGCGCCCCCTCTGCCAACAGGCTTTTGTTTGAACACGTGCTGAGGTGCCAGCTCAGGTTGACTCTCACTTTCTCCCACTTAATCCCCCTGGAATAGAAACACAGATCTCTTCTGCTCCGTCATCTTGTTCATATCTACTTTCCCTAAGCCCTTTTCTCTTTCTCCACACGGGGCCTTCTTAACAAGCTCAATTTCGGCCTCTCGACTAATTGACGCCTATAAACACAACAATAGCTGTGAGGGTGAAACTTCTGCTCAGCTGCATTCTCACACTTCTTCTTTAAGTGGTTTCTTCTGCTGGACAATGTTGTTTTGCCTCTAATGGGAGTGTTACAAGCTAATGATAGTCCCCACATGTGCGCGCAGCCGAGCGCACCGGTCCCGCGCCTCCAGCTCCAGCTTTTTTAACTGTTGCTGGCCAGCTACTGTGGCGACTAGTCAAAAAAGACTTTGGCGCACTTTGCCAAGCCTTTTGGAGTCTTCACCCTGAGTCACCTCTTTTTCTTACTGGAAAGCTGTGCTGCAGCAGCGGGGGTGCGGTCGCCTGAGCTCACATAACATATTGCTCTTCCGCTGGGTTTGTAGTAGCAATGAAGCAAGCAGTGTGTGTGGATTTACAAGCATGAATTGGGTAATCCAGTGGGCAGAAATTACCCCGCTTTATGGAGAACTTTAATACTCGGGCAGACCCTTGCCAGACCTTGTTAAGCTTCTCCAGGAACACAGTCAATTGCAAATGTTTTTAAAGAAGTGGGAAGCGGGCCAGTTTCAGGTCGAGGCAAACATATACAGCCTAGTCAGAACCGCCGCTGCTGCTATTCCAAGAACTGGGCTTCTCCCCTGAAAAACATTACCAACTCCAAAACACTCCCCATCCCTGTTTTGTAAACCTTCTCCTCTGTTCCTTCAGTGCCAGAGTTACAGATGTGTGAGTGAGTGTTGGAGTGAGTGAGTCTGTGGGTGAAACTAATAAGTGACTATAATCGAAATGGGGATCCAGCTTAGACCACGAAGCCTCAGCGAATCAGAGGCCCAGTCCCAGTGTCCAGACCCCGGCTCTGAAACCCTGGAAACCTTTAATTGACGTCATCAGGTGCCTCGGTGAAAGAAGGCGCCAGAACTCCAGATTCTCAATGAGGAATGAAATGAAACAGCACTTTCTGAAATCACAGGCATTGTGTGGCCTGTAAAGCACAAGGCTCAATTATATTGTGTAGTCAAACTGGGAGTTCTGTCTCAATCCCTGAACATGTAAATATAAATCATGTTGTTTGATAAAAAACAAACAACACACACTGTCTTTCAGACAAAAGGAAGTGCAGCTTTTGGAAGATTTTGGACTTCCCCTTTTTTTTTTTTCCTTCAACATTGGGAATTTCTGAAATGTGTGAAAAAGGTCATGGGTAATTCCCTCATGAAAAATCTGCAGCAGCACACACAATAGTGGAGAAGGTATTTAGCTTTTTGACAGAATGTACAAAAAATAGTGTAAAAAGTAACTATACCAATAAAGGTCCTGCATTCAAGATCTGATGCAAATAGTGTTTCTACATGAACTTTGAAGCATAATCATTTGTGATGTGAATAAGAGCAGTCTTGAGAGACCAGCTATGTTTGGTTGCTATACTTTGCTCACATATCTTGTATTGTCTGTGAGTGGAAAAGTACATAAATACAGTTATTTTTGTTTCAAAATCAGTTTTCATTTGTTTAGATGTCTGTTATATAATCCAAGTGTTTGTGAATGTACAGTGGAGCATTTAGCAGCTACAGTAACAAGGGAGTGGACCAAAACAAAACTACAAGAAAAGTAAATATTTGACTTAGGTTCAAGAAATGAATGCTGATATCTCTTTACTATGGGATGTGTCACTATTCAACCCTTTGCCACCATGTTTGCCAAAGTGCTCACAGCATGTGGCAGGTTTTCCTGTGTTTATATTTATGTATTTATACTTAGCTGTCTATATATAAAGCTACAATGCTCAGCAGGAGAAACTTAATCAGACCAAATCAGACCGATGTTTCCAATCATTATTTGTGCTGCAAAAGAAACTTTTTGGAAGTGAGTCAAAGTTAACTAAACCCTTGTGTCTCTTCATTTGTAGCTTTAAACCTGCGCAGGTCAGTATGTTGGACTTAATCTTTTCTCAATACTTCGTACAACTCCATCGGTTTCTCTGTGTCATGACCGTGGGCGTTGCTGTGCTGTCGTTTTGCACCGATGCAAAGCAGCAATAATTGTTAAATGTTATGATGTTCAGAATAGATTAGAATCCGTCCGCAAAGAGACACAAAGTGACTTCATAGGTAATGATATTTTTAAAAAATGGCCTTAGTTCCCATAGCCGTCATTTAGAACACTTTACCTGAATCAATGCAGCTACTTTCCACCACTAACCGCAGATGTATGTGAAGTATGCATAACAGGGCTTAAAATGTCTGCACGACAGCCCTTAATAACCTGCTGTTTTCACAGTGGGAAAACCTGGAGCCATCCTGGATTTGAGTCAGAGTCTGTGAGTCTACAAGTCTGTAGACTGGGACCAGGCCGGCATTTAAAGCACAACTTCCTGTTGGAGCCATTAGGTTAGAAAGGAGTCTTCACTGTGATGTTTTTTAAAGTGCGATCATGATGGCAGGATGAAAAAGCAGTCTTACCTGATAGCAGGGGTGGGGCCGTTGTGAAATGTGTTTGTGTCATTCATTGAGAATAGATGACTGTGTGCTACGGGTGTGAATGTGACATGATGTTGGGAGCGTGCCGAGCAGCTGTGACATCAATCAGCTCCTTGGAGGAGAGAAGGAAGAAAAGAAACGAATGAATCACACAGATTTTCTACAATTATGACTCATCATTGATCTATAGCTCTGCAAGAGCTTTGAAATGAGTGAATCAGGCTGTGCGAGGTTATGTAAGACGACTGGTCTGAGGGAATTTTTCTGCACTTGTGTGAAATTGCACATTGTTGGGGTGAGTGTGTGAGAGTGTTTTAGCGTAGCTGATCAATTCATTATTATGGTTTCACACAGGAAATTGACTGAATTCCTTTGAACAAAAATGTCTTGTTTCCGTGACTAGTGACAACAACAGAGCAAACTCTATCATTAGAAACATGTTAGTTTTATGCAGCCACTGCTCCCTGAACAAACCCATCTGGGTCTTGCTCTATAGGATTCCAATGAGACTTTACCCCTGTTTGATCTGAGGTGTGTTTGCCTTATTACAAATGACACACACAACAGGTCAGCCTTGTTAACCTTGGACTCCTCCAAGGGGAGAGAGGAAAGGAGGATGTTGGCCTCACCGCAGGATAAATAAAATCTGTCCCAACATCTAATTTAATGTTTTTTCAGCCGTAAAATTAAATTTTGCTACATGAAATGATTGTTTGGTTTAATTAAGTGTTGGGTAATGTGAAATCCAGCTCAAATATTTAACAGTAATTTTGAGATTTTTTATAATTGCTGATGACCTCACGTTTGTTTTCTTAAAGATTATTATTATTATTAGACACCATATTACAACCAATACACAACCTAACCCAGTGGTTCCCAACCTTTTTTGGCTCATGACCCCATTTTGACGTCACAAATTTCTGGCGACCCTGTGCATGTGCAGTCACGTGATTGTGGCCGTCTATCAAGATGCGCCAGCTCAGATATTTTTATATGTTGCATTTTATTTGAGAAAGTGAAAGTATAGATGCAGTTGTGTAAGATTGTGTGTGGTGTTTTTAAACCCTAACCCTTAATTAAAAGAATAATAATTAGTTAAAAAAGCAAAATTATCTGTCATTTTCTTTTAATAGCTTACTAGATATTTCAGGCGACCCCATTTGAATTCCAGGCGACCCCACGTGGGGTCCCGACCCTAAGGTTGAAAATCACTGACCTAACCCATAAGCTGAACACCAATATAATGGTTTCTGACAAATGAACGAACAAACACAACATATCATACTGATGCGTATTGAGACATAAAATCTGCATACCATACCATATTGATATTGTCAACAAGAAAAAAGTAAAAGACAATTAAACGTTGTGCTTTTATGGGGAAAAAGTGCCTAAACCTATGTTAGTGAGTTTGCAGGATTATAGATTTCTACGTAGGTTTTATTGTTTATTCCAAATATCTATCATTAAGACCCAGAGACAGTGATTTAAAGATAACTTATTCTAAGACCAAAACACATGCATAAAAATACCATAAAAGTGATGCTACACAGATCTGTGGTCTATTGTGATTGTGACATTGCGAGTTCAACTTCTGCTCGCAACCTTTGCTGCGTGCCGTCCCCGCGCTTTTACTCTTGTCCTGTAAAATCAGCACAACTCCCATCAAAAGGTGAAAGCAGATTAGATATGCTGCAATAACTTCCAGCGATTATTTGATGAAAAAGCCACAACACAGAACCGTGTGGCGATAACGGAGCTGAGATAATAATTTATCTCGCTACATTATGCAGTTTTAACCTCTCGCGGTGGAGGAGAGGCAGGTGGGACCTGAGGTGTGATAAGGCCGGGTGTTATTTTTCTCCCACGTAGGCTTTTTCTATTCTCTCTGAAATGTCAACTCATGGTTAGTGGCGTCTCCGAGCCAAGATGCTGCTTCACAAGCTGCTCATATTCGCCACACTAGATTAACAGACACAGATACGGCAGCTCGCTCTTGAATGAGGCGGATTTCTCGTAAACACGCTCCTTGTCTTAGTAGTGCCACCGCTCTATGAACCCGTCTGTACTTCTTCTGCTTTCACCCTCTGTCAGTCAAAGGGCTTTTATCTTCCCTTCCTTAAGAGAAAACTGAGTAAACACACTGTAGCTATGCAGATAAAATGGCCCCTGAGCGCCCTGACCTTGTGTGTTTTTTTCCCTCTCCACTTCAACACAGGAACGGTTGATTGGTTGAAAGACATGGGTGTGTGTTAACAGGGGAGTCGGCTGCAGGACTCCATGGCTCCAGAGAGGTTCAGAGCTTTGAGTGTAGACAGGGTTGTGTTCAGAGTTTGTGGCAGACTGATTATTGCGACTTAATTAGAAATCTTGATTAGAATAATTAATTGATTGTGTTGATTAAGATAAGATAAGAATAAGAATTACTTTATTAATCTCTAAAGGGAAATTCATTTGTCTGGCAGCTCATCTACCATTTGCAGAAGAATTGAAAAGCCTGATGGCTCAAGGTTCAAAGGATCTTCTATATCTCTCTGTCCTGCAGCTAAGTTGTGTTGGTCCAAGGTGTTAGGAAATTGATGATCAGATAAGTTATGGATATAGATAAAATGTCAGCAGCTTCCATGGAGCAAAGTTTCTAATTTTCTCTCTTTCATAGCATACATTGAGCATCTTGTATTTGGAATGTGGTCAGATCTTGTACTAGTTGGTCAAAATAGAAACACTGCTGAGCAGTCATTATACATTACACCAAAAATGTAAAACACAGTGTTTAGGGCATGTAGCTCATGAAGAAATGTTTTTAAAAAATTAGTCAGACAAAACCAGCTTTTTGATGTAGTTAGTCTGGTGTTCGACAATTATATACCACCAAGTAAAATAGATTTCTGAAGTTCAGAATCTAACAAATCATCTTCTCAATCCCTTTTTTTTATTTACATTGTGAGTATAATTGTACAATGTACCTATAATGTTCAATATATATCTGAAAAGTAGGTCTAAATATTTTGCAATAAAATTGTACTCTGATTATTTTTTTGCATATGCGACATTTAAAAATAGAGATGATGTGATTTTTGTTGGGTCTTGTACCAAAGAAGCACATTTCTGAAGATATGATGATGTAGGTTTAGGCACAAAGCTCTTGGTGCTAGCAAAGGGTGATTGACAGAGGTGTTGGTTTTAGTACTGAAGCTTTCATATTTTCTCAAACCTTTTCAGCAACATCCAGCCTTGAATGCTTGAATATCAATTTTTATTTCAGCTCTTAAGTCACTCGTGACCTACAGAGAATTTTTTTTTTTAATTGCCTTAATTGCTGGAAATGAATGCATGGGATGATCCACCACAGAGTGGTTCAGGGAAATTGCCAATAATGGATAGTTTTTGAGAAACATTGGTCTTTTATATTTTTATATTATTGGTTTATATCCTTTGAGCTTAAAGGGACAACGAGGAGTTTTGGAAAGCGAAGTGTTTTCACACTACATTTCCCATGAGCCTCTGCGCACACAGTGAAATTCTTGGACCGGCGCAAAACATGTCGTCTTGCCAAGAATGTTTCGGAGGTTCGAAGACGATCAGATACCGTCGTAGTTCCAACCATAAACGGCGATTCGGCTGCGTTCTTCCCATGACCCGCCGGGCAGCGTCCACGAAACCGAAAGTAGGAAATGGTGGAAATGGAGGAAATGGTGGAAATAACAAAATAACGATAGAGACAAAACGAATATTTATCGAAAATGGAGCCATTAACAAGTGTGGGTAACGTAGATTCATCCACATTAATATGAGACTTTTTTATAACCAAATACAAACTCCTCGTTGTCCCTTTAAGTACAGGTTTAAAAAAAAAAGAGGTTATACTCTTTCAGCTTCTGTGATAAACTAAGAGCTATTCCTAGACTCCAGGATTGCTCATTAACACCTCTGCCTGGCAGTGTTAATTGGTGCGCAAACAGCTCTTTACAATACACATGCAGCAACATGTGTACCATCTTTAACCACCCTCTGTCGCACAGGTAGACATGTGATCAAAGCCCCACTTCTGTGGAATTCACTAAAAGCCTTATGTAATGAGCCCTTTAACATTCACCATGCTTATCACGTCTCAGTCAGGACAGTTTCCTTCTTCTTGAATGCAGTTGTGGTTTTGCCTCCTCTCTCCCTCCGGCCTTGTAAATCTGCAGCTTTGTCACAGTGACAATGGGGAGCGAGTACAGCGCGGTTACTGTAATCTTGTAGCCCTGGTACGGACTGAAACACAGATGCAGATGATTCCCTCTCAACTGCAAACACGAGGTTACAAGACACAACATCCGCAACACAGAAACATTTTCTAATCTTTTGTGAAGGCCTCACAATGCTTATCATGTCCCTCTTATGCAATAAAGCACAGGACTTGGTCAAGGCTGAGTCTTTGTGGATGAGCATAACAACATTATCCAAAGATTTTTATGAAAAATTGGCTAATTCTTACAGCTTAATAAGACAGAGGTTTTCTGAAAGAGGCTATAGAACTTCAACCCGTGTTTCACTGTGTTTTCAGCACATTGTGTCCTGTTGCTGTTTGTTTTGCTGCAGCTGTCCACTCTGTATCCATCTGCTCTGCTAACCCACCTTGCTCTCCTGCATTCCTCTCCACGGGAAGCTTCAAATTGCTTCAAGAGAAAATGAGTAGGTGAGATGTGATGAGGCCTGATGTGTTTAATATCGGCTTCACGGGGTTGTGTGACCTTGCGCGTCCCCTTTTTTTTGAAAGAGGGCGAGCCATTCATGCTGTGGAAAGCGGAGACCCTGGCAGCCGTTTAATTTAGATAATGTGGGATGTAAGGGGGGTTTAATTTGAGAAATGCTTCAGTCAAGGTCACATGGTTTTTTTCTGATTACTAAAATCTCATCATACATAATGTAACCTGTCGTCTCAATGAGAATGGAGAGTGGCGAGTTGCGCGTTTCCCGTCTGTTGCTCGTCTTGTCACGGTTGGCGCCGTGATAGTTACTATGCTGAGTGGACGCGCACACATCCGAGACACTGACCCGTGACATCCTGAAGCGACAGAGAGAAAGATATGGAGGCGGACAGTAGAGCAGCGTGTGGCTGTTGAAGGTCACGATACGGTCAGTGGCTCAAGGCCTTGACACTGACCAGACGGGAATAAAGAGGAGAGATGGAGTCGGCTCAAGATGTCTGAGGGCTTGTCTGGTTTTAAGCACGATTTGCTTCTGTGTTGGATGATTTCTTCTTTTTTTTTAAATTGAATCAAATTCAGGAGGGTTTTTAGAGCTGCAACCAGGAACCATTGACAGTTTATTTTTAACACCACTCTGGTCCATCCTGTGAGGCTGAATTGCACTGAACAGCAGCTTTGGTTATTCCATCTAGTAGCCTACCACCATCATGTCAGAATTCAGTTTATCCAACACACAACTGTAAAACGAATATCTTTCCATCAGCTGTGGTTTTATTTATTGATTATCAATTTCAATTTCAATTTCCTTTATTTGATCAAGAGGGACAATGCACATCAACAACACTCCAAGTGTGAATGTAGGCTCAATTCTAGCCACACGGCTAATTTCCATTGATAGTCCCCCTATACTGAAATAAAATCAACAGATTAAAGGAGACACAATACCATTAAGTACAATATTTAAAGCAGAAGTAAGCGGAATGTTTGTGTTAATATAAGTCTTAAATAGTTAGCCTATATCTTCCGACAGCAATCACTTACATAGAGTGTTTGGTCCGAAACACGGGTCTGTCAGTCACTCTGCTCTGCTGTAAGCCGAGGAGAAAACGTCTTGTATACCTCCTTGTATCCTACAAGCTTTATCCAATGAGGAGAGAGAACGGCATGAAGGGCTGTGTGTGCAGCCAAGGGATGCGCGTGAATGTGGTGACGTAGCACGAGGACCAATAGATCCATGACGAGGGCGGGGGCTGCTAACTCCATCGGCTGACAAAAAGTTAGCCAAAACGACCGGATCGCTTACTTCTGCTTTAAAACCATGGGACATGTACCCCTTTTTTTGAATAAAAAGAAAAAAACAAAAAAAGTAATACAATCATAATACAACAGTAATACAACATAATACAATTGTGGTTTACAGTAGACACAGTGATCTATTAGCAAATGTTCTCATGCTAATGCGCTACACTAGATTGATACTTAGCTTATTAGCTGTAGTTAGCTAAAATTAGTATTTAGCTAAAAAAAATCAACACAGAACTGCTGTAGATCATTAAATCATTATTCAATTGATGACTTGATGATTAGTCCTGGTTGCTATAGCCACCTCATCCTCGCTGTAACCAACTTCAACATCTTTTGACCACTTAACCTCAAATTGATAAGTTCTCAATCACTTGGTGTATTTCACATTTTCAGAACTGCAAACATGCGTTGGTATTTTATCTATTGCAAAGTAAAGCTGGTATTATGGCGTTACATATATAATTTTACTGCCTGATACATCCTGTTTGAACTGAAGAGGCATCTTTTTTCCCATTCTCAAACTCCCACTTTACAGAGTTAGGGATGGTTTTCTCTACCTCTGCCATCTCCCCAACATTTCAACTCTTTGATGCCGCTCCTCTTTGATGATGCCAGTGAAATCTCTGAGCGAGAGAAAGCACAATGCAACAGAGAACCCAGCCTGAGCCTGTCCTCATTTACATACAGTAAACCCGCCTCGTACTAATGCAGATTACTTGGGTGTAGCCTTTTTTTCTCTATCAGATCTGGTTATTAAATATTAACGCGGTGCGGAGTATCAGCTCATCGTCAAGGTATGAGATGTAGGAGGAGGCTCAATAGAAGCGAGATACCGACATGTGGGAGACAAAGCTCTTTGTCGCTGTATGGGTTGGACCCACACATGGCCTCAAACAAAGGCTCCCTTTCATTTAAGATGCCTCTTCTGCAAAGAATCATACTGAGCGAGCTGCCATACCAGTTTATTCCTCTCGTCTCTGTAATCCTCCCTCTGTCTGTTTTCTCTCTGGCTCGCTACCAGACACCTTTCTTTCGTTCTGAGATAATTCAGCAGCCTTGTTAAAGTGATCAGATGTAAAAGTGATCTTTTTAATCTGAATCTGCACATGGTCCATGCAGCAAACATTTGTAATCACATGTGCTGTACAGAAGATGGTTTGTGCTTTCTTCTGCTTGGATTTACACCATGAGCCAGTTCAGCTCTGCAGAGCAGGGTGTGTCTGTAAACACAGAACAAACACTCAGATGCAAATCTGCCCTAGTGGATATAAATTGGCGGGACAAAATGTGTTGCACAACGCAATTCAGCAGAACCACAAATTGCCATTATATTGAATTTCCCTCTTTATGGACAACAAAGACTGGACATTACAGCTGTTAAAGAGAGAGTGCCTTTGTATTAAACTGCATTAGTTTTAGCTTGGATTACCAAAGTATGTGACATCTGAGTTTGTGACAACTCAAAAACGCTGATTTCTTTTCATTTTCTGTGTAAAGTGAAGTGAGTTAACGATGCAGACACATTGGCGATAAGTCCATGTAAGTAACGTATTGTTGCACATTGATTACTTTATCCATAATTTGTTGCATTTCTTGCATATCTTCTCTCTCTAGGTTGTTTTTCTGTTACTGTAACATTATGGGTTGTTTTTACATTCCCTCTGTATTTTGTTTATAATTTTACGGTTTTGTCCCATTTTTCTGCAGACTAGCAACTAATAGTGATGCTATAAGCAATAAAGTGAAGATGCCTGTCAAAACATTGCAGCGTTTTGTTCATCTTAAAATAGAAACAGAAAAGATTACAAGAGCATTTTGGGCATGTCCCAGTGGTCGAGGAGCTTAAGGCGCTGACCACAAACCACATCGTCCCCTGCTCCAGTCTGGCTGGGAACCTTTATTGCATGTCGACTCGTACCCTATCTCTCTGTCTTTCTTCTCATTTCCTGTCAACTCAGTGTTTTCCAAAGAAAGGCACAAAATGCACAAAATGGTCTCAAAACAATAAACAAATACAGTACATGGAAGGACCAAATGAATTCTCTGGTTGGTATACAAACTCTTTTCTTTTTTGGGGGGGGCTTTGGTCTTCTGGCAGTAATAGGCCTACGTAATGTAGCACAGTGGATTGTTGGCAATATTGTTGTACTAATCAGTAAGTGAAGATGACGATGTCATTTTTGAAGAGATTTATTTTGTTGATTAATTGTCTGGTTTTTAAAATGCCTGTAGATCTTTCACTTAGCAGTCTAAAAGAAACGTGAGTTCAGCAACTTCATTCCTCCACTTGCTAAGATGTAGCAGAAAGCAATGTTTACTCCTCGTGTCTCTGTCACATATTTTCTTCCACTAAATGCTGCGAACTAGCTAGCCCCAGTCTGTGTGTCTTGTCACTCGACAGCGACTCACTGTAGCCTCTGTCTGCCCTGAAGATAGTCAGGATGTTTTATAACTCTATTGTCTCTAAAGACAACAATGACCACAATGGCCACCACCCTCTCCTAACAAGAAACCACTTTTGGCAGCAGAGAAAACTTATAAATAGTCCATTTAAATAGAATCTGCATTAGGCCTATACTGTGAGTATTTCTCACAACTGTTGTACTCATTTTTTAAATCATGGTTAATCATTTTTTAATCTTTTTTTAGTCATGGTGGAGTGATATGTCGTAGGTAAAAAGACTGATGGGTCTAGTTAGGCGATCTGTTGGTGTGAAGACACTATAGAAGCTGTTTTCAGCGCTCCACAGTTTAAGTTTTACTGTGTAATGAACCCACTACCTTAAATCTTAAATGATTTGACTTTATAATTATCTGTGCCGATCAGACTTTAATCTGTAGATTTCCTTTTCGTGCTTAACTTTTTCACAGAATCAACATCTCAACATGTACTTAAAACATGGTGTGAGAGTGAGAGGTGTACAGGAATAATTTGTGTGGCGAGGTAATGAGAGGTTTGTGTCGGATCCAGTTTTATCCGGCTCAGATGTAGATTTACCAAACATCAGAATAGAAGTCGGTCTTGTTTTGAAACCAACACACGATCCCTGAGTCCCTTTCCACACCCTAAACCCACCTCCCCTCCGAAGGCCAATCAGAGACCGGCATCCAGTGTGCTGTTGACGAGTCTCACGCTACCACGACCGAGCAGCAGACCCTGCAAAACCCCCAGAGGGACGGAGACGCAGGGACAGGGGACCGAGTGTTTCTCAACATCTAGGGAAAATAAACAAGGAGCCGAGCCCCGACGCTAGTGGGAAACTGACATGAGTCCTCTATGACGGCTATGGAAGTGGAGGAATTCCTCCTGCTGTCAGCCACTTGGAGCAGCTGTGTATTAAACCAGTAATCAAATGATCATCCTCCAATGAGTGGAGGAGCAGAGAGATTTTATATCATATCTCCTCTGCTGCCCAGACACCTCCACTGCAAAGAAAAGCTCCCAGCTCACAATAAACAGACCACAGTTAACCAGCAAACATTTGGTGGAACACTTCTTTCTCTTGGGGCTGCCTCACTTGCTAAAGACACGGGGGGTGTTTGTTGTCAGAAAAAGTGGAAATATAAAATTAGAATATTTATGGCCGATTTTGTGGTCGCCACTGCTTGTTTGGCTCAGTTCATATAAACCTCCTCCTGTCGAAAGCAGACACAGAAAAGCTGTTTTTGCCTCCCCACCGTTCATAGTAGATTGATGATGTCGGGGAAATGTGGTACAAGTGGAGCTCTGTGGGGGAAATATCAATGGTTAGCATTTAGCAGTAATAAACAGTCATTTGGGGGGGAGAGGAGCCTAAATAATAGTTATTGAGATGCTCTGTCAGCTCTCAGCTGTTCATCACAGACAGGATGATGATGGTCGTGGAGTGGCAGGTGTGCTTGCTTATTTTCTAAATGTGTCTTTTGAGGCAAGTCAGCCCATTAGATGTTCACTACATGTGCGGTTTCAGCCTATTCATAGGCCTCCTAGTACCAGGTAATGGAATTTTTTTTTTTTACTACCACTCTCTGTGGCATTTTAAAGGAAGAGCTTTGTTCCTTCTTTTTACATGAAAATGTCCCCGTGCACAAAGCCAGGCCTGTAAAGAAATGGTTCTCCCAGTTTGGTGTGGAAGAACTTGACCGACCTTAACCCCTACTAACACCTTTGTGATGAACTGGAGCGTTGACTGAAAGCCGGACCTTGTTCTGTTCACTTCACTTCCTTATGTTTTGTTTGCAGCAGTTAAAGAAAAAATGGAAAAGAAAACATCACAGTGAAAAACCTATGGCTGTGTGGTATTGGTGACAACAATAATAATAAGTGGTATCTTGATTTATGTGGCCTTGCAGGCCGAGTGGTTTAGCTTCATCATCACATAACTGCAGCGTTCATGGTCAGGCAATACAATTATGTTTCACAGATGAGATAAATTACTAAAAGAAAAAGAGAAATACCTCAAGGCAGCATCTGAGAGGTCTGTTGCTAGAATGTGGTTTGGTAGGTTCAGTGTGTTCATTGATTTCTTCTGTTTTGTTGGTCACAGAGCCACAGATATCTGTCTGACACCTGCAATCTCTGAACAACACTTCAGACTGTGTCTATCCTTAACCTTGTGGCTTTTATACCTCTCAGCCACTAAATACAAGTAAAGGTCAATAGCCTCTCAGTTAAACATTGATAAGAAAAATGGCCAAGGAGAATTGGCTCCTCTTTCTGTTTACATCCTACTTTAGGGTCAGATGTTATCTCTGATGGGTTTAAAATCAGTAATCAGTGTCTATGGGAGAGAAAAGGAAAAAAAAAAATCAAACGGATTGTAACTTGATAAAAATAAATGATACAGATGGTGATGTCAGCACCCCACAGGTAGAGGCCTCACTCATGTCACTTCCTGCTGATTGCAGAGAGATGGTGATGACAGGCTTGTTACCTCATGTGATGATGACCTACTTCACTTAACCAACAATATATGAAGTATACTGAGACCCTGGTAGGGAATGAAAACAAAAAGACAACACAGACT
This sequence comes from Trachurus japonicus, assembly GCF_045865225.1. NCBI lineage: Eukaryota > Metazoa > Chordata > Actinopteri > Carangiformes > Carangidae > Trachurus > Trachurus japonicus. Next base: position 22,749,787 of record NC_140926.1, read on the forward strand.
ATGGTAAATATAGCCAAAAAACAGTGGTAACCAGTTAACACCATAGACAAAAATAGAAAAAATATGGACGTAGCGTCCGTGACGTCACCCATTGGTTTTGGGGAGTCGTTTTTGTGACTCAAATATGGCGGCCTGAACAGCGCCATGTTGGATTGGCCGGCCGAGAACCCGCCCACTGGCCTCGAAGCAGCCTGTCTCCGGACTGCTCCGGACCTGTCACTCTACGTTTCCGCGCCCTAATTGGTCAGAGTTTTAATCTAATTATAGCTGCTGCGCAGCGATGGGTCGGGTCCGGGCTACTTTTGGGCAAATTTTGGCAATTCTGAGCAACAAACAGGAGAATAGGAAGACAAGACAGTTGTCCTTATAATGTCCAATTTGGACCAGTTGAGGGTTGAACCCACAACCTCGGGAACCAAAGACCGTTGCCTATCGCACTGAGCTAATTGACAAGTGGGAGTGCAATAGTGGCTTCACAAATTGAGTAAGCCATTCACTGTCGTGTAGGCAGATTTGAAACCACAGTAAAAAGAAAAATCAGTTTTTGAGGTAATGATATGTATTTGTTAAACATCTACTATGAGTCTAAGATGTTAGGAGCCTTCGCACATAGTCCAGTCCAAGCTATTTGGATTTTTAAAATTAGAAGCTTGCTGTGATGCCACCATTAGGACAATTGTCTTGTGTTTCATGTTGAGGACAACTGACATTTTGATCTGTCATCATCATCATCATCACCCTTGCTGGGAATCGAACCCACAGCCTCTGACACCAAGAACCAGCTCCTAACTCACTGAGCTAATTGGCTGGTAGTGAGACCTGCTGTGTAGCTTCATTTATCCACTCAGGTGGGCCAGTGCCCGGGCAGCTGTTGTAAAGGCAGATTTCAAAAATGGTCATAAAGTCAGAAATTATGTTATCTAAACAAAAATCTGTTAACACATAAATTGCATTTAGACAGCAAAACAGCTTGAGGACATGTGACATTTTGATCTGTCATCATCATCATCATCATCATCATCATCACCCTTGCTGGGTCTCGAACCCACAACCTCTGACACCAAGAACCAGCTCCTAACTCGCTGAGCTAATTAGCTGGTAGTGAGACCTGCTGTGTAGCTTCATTTATCCACTCAGGTGAGCCAGTGCCCGGGCAGCTGTTGTGATGAAATGGTCAAAATTTCAGAAATTCAGTCATCTAAATAAAAATCTGATAATACATAAATTGCATCTTGACAGCATGGAAATGTTGGTGATTTGTTTTTAATGATAAGTGTTTTGCTTCATAAGAGAAAATCTGATGTTTAAAAATTCCACACTCACATTGATTGCAGTTGTTTCCATGAGAGCAGAATTCAAAATGTTCTCAAAAATTCAGTTTTTGAATTAAAATTCTGATATTTGCCAAACTTCATCAACCATGACTCCAGAATATTCTCATTTTTTTTCAGGAAGTTTGAAAATGTATTTAGCAAGAATTTGATGGTATATGTTTACAGTAGTGTTTACAGTCAAACGTTTTCATGCACTGTAGGCTCAATTTTTGCTTAATCAAAAATCCGAGAAACAAGTTTTGTGGAGGACGGTCTGGAGATGCTCTGTAGCAAGTTTGGTGACAATTGAGCAAAAATTGTGGGAGGAGATACATTTTAAAAGTTTTACAGTTATTGAAAAAAACAGAGTGATGGACTTCATAATTTGTAATGAGTTTAAGTGGACAAAAGTTTCAGCAGTATTGAGGCTACATTGTGGTGAAGTTTCAACACTGTAGCATCTACCGTTGGTTTGGTAGGAATTTTTAAAGTTTTTAAATTTAAACGCTTATTGTGCCCCCCCTAGGAGGGGGGGGCACATGTCCTTGGAGTTGAGTGAATCTGGCATGGGGTCGGATGTTTCTGTGAAGTTTGGTGAGTTTTCGCCCATGGGAAGTATGACTTCCTTGGAAGAAGAAAGAAAGAAAGAAAGAAAGAAGAAGAATTCCTAGGAATACAATAGTGTCCCGGCAGCTTAGCTGCCCGGACCCTAATAACAGTAAAACGGTAGAGTTAAAAAAGAATTCACCCCCCTCAGAGTGTGTGCGGGGGTAGAAACTATCGATTGAGACCAAAAAACGTGCTGACACCAGGCTTTGATCATGTTTATTGAGGAGGTAAAGTCGGCGATTTTAACATGGGGGTCTATGGAGAATGCTGCTTTCTGACACCAGCCCCCAGAGGAAGCCGAGAGGATTGCAGTTTTTTGAACGCAGAAGTGAGCTTCACTTCTCAGACCCACAACTGTCCCCTTGGTTAACACATGCTTTTTGTTTAGTTTTTCAATCATGTTAGTCCCTTGTGGCCTGGGAATCAAATCATTGAGGGTCACTGATTTATACTTTTTGGTTTGGTCCATGAATACGGAGATCAATGATTCCATGCTGTGATATAACTCAAACACTAATAGTTTATTGATCACTTTGAAGAAATCTCCAGGTTGGAGAAGCTGGTTAAGATTTCTTGTAGCACAGTCACGCTGCTGCAGTCTAGTCAAGTGCACTTCCACAGATGTCTGTGGAAAACACTGTGACAATCCACTGAGTAGCTGCTGAGATGTTGCAGTCAAGTGGCAGACTGCAGACAGACACCGCCGCTGCTGGAGAGTCAAAATAATCCCGAGGCAGCCACTGCACCACACTGAGTGTTTGAGTGTCTGAATCCACACACTCCTTTGGAAATGATGACTCTTAGTTTGCAAGTAGGAATGATTTTCCATCACTCTGCGTGTGAAGGTGCAGTCTTATAGGGAGGAACTTGAGGGGCCTTAGTTGCACCATGCTTAACGCTTATTAGCACTGGACTTTGAACCCAAGTGTGTCTCTTTACTCGCTGCTGCTGCACCATCGATTCTGCTGCATAAAAGTAGCGGTTACATCAGGTCTCCCCCAGCCAGCTGAGGCAGCAATATCCTGTGATGAGCAGTCTTTAGCTCTTTGCCGCTGTTGCATAAACGCCGTCTCATGCAGTGATGGAGCCCCGGGGCGTCTACGTCTGCCAGATTATAGACCCAGCCACTGCCTCTTCACTTGACTTTTTTACTTCTTCTCCTTCTTCTTTTATTTCAGTTCTTCCACCTCCTCCATCTTGTGTCCCATGTCTCATCTCTCTAAATCCCTCACCCACAATCCCTCACTTCTTCTGTCTCCTGTTAATCCATCTCTTCCCTCTTAACACAAGCTGCTGCTGCTCATCCCATCGCCCCTATCCACTGTTCTGTTCATCATCATGCTATAGTATAGGTGACATAACCTCAGTGGACTCTATGCACTCAGATTAATTTCCATGCGTTAAGCTGAATTTCATGTTGTTTCTATATTACGTCAGAGCACCACGCCGGCTTTTCAACGCAGATTTAACTCTTTATTAATAGAGCAGTGTCAGATCCATGTGAATGGATTATGTGGGGCTTTTAGTGGCTTTTAGTAGTTAATACAGTCTCAGCAGGGGGGGCCTCTAATCATTTCAAACATGCTTTTTTAATGAGTGTTTTCAGTTATCGATGCTGTGCTTTTCCAGGCATGAGGCATTCTTATTGGTTGAGTGCTGGCACCACGTCTTGGCATCTCTCTTCTACTGTCTTTGTTCATGCATTGTAAATCAAATGTTAAGCTGATGACGTTTGTCTTTAAACTGCCGCAATCGTTTTAACATTTGATCAAATGACTGAGTGTGAAAGGCGTCATTCAGTTTGTTTGCTGGATGAGTAAATACTGTGTTAACGTGTTTGCTGTTGTCGTTGTTCTGTTCCCAGCCTCTTCCTGCTTACCCAAAGTGACAAAAGAAAAAAAAAATGTTAATGCAAGTTTAATGTCATTTTTGTGGTACAAAATTTGGATCTAAATATGTGTTCCTTTCTGCCCCCTGCAGGTCAGCCAAGGGAATGTCCCCGGTGTGGAAAGTGCCTCTCTGGCCATGGACACAGAGGAGGGGGTGGAGGTGGTGTGGAACGAGGTGCTCTTCTCTGACAAGAAGGTCTTCAAAGCACAGGAGGTATCGTGTCTCTTTCTATCTAAAACCAACACAGGCTGCTTTGTTGTATGTTTCCTTCTTTACCTTTATTAAAGCAGAAGTAAGCGGAATGTTTGTGTTAATATAAGTCTTAAATAGTTGTATCTTCCGACAGCAATCACTTCTATAGAGTGTTTGGTCTGAAACACGGGTCTGTCAGTCACTCTGCTCTGCTGTAAGCCGAGGAGAAAACTTTCCTTGTATCCTACAACCTTTATCCAATGAGGAGAGAGAACGGCATAAAGGGGCGGTCCTCTCTGTGTGTGCAGCCAAGGGATGCGTGTGAATGTGGTGACGTAGGGACAAGGGCCAATAGATCCATGACGAGGAGGGGGACTGCTAACTCCATCAGCCAAAATGACTGGATCGCTTACTTCTGCTTTAATTTCAAAACCAAACAATATGTTTGCACACAAACAGGATTTCTCAGTCATATATGTATATAAGAAATATATTCCTGTATTATAAAAGATCAGTTTGTCCACATAGTTTATGTATTACCACTATCAGACCAGTCCTCATTTATTTAGAGGGTTTACCAGCAGATATTCCTGTGTGATGATTCTCCTGCGAGCAGTTTATTGTAACAGAGGAGCAATAAACTTCTATGACAAATATTTGAATTACCTTTTTTTAATTACTTTCAAATTTCAAACAAAATATGATTTTATGTTCCAACAGAGCTCTCACTGGACTTTTAATCATTATTAAATATTTTTTATCTGTTTATAATTAACTGTTCAGTCTATAAAATACCAAAAATATTGAAAAAAATCCTTCACAAGTTTCTCTCATAGATTGAGGCTTTTTTCATTTTATCCAAGCACAGAGATATTTCGTTTATTATCATAGCAGACAATACAAATGAGCAAATATTGACACCTGAGAATTTTGAACTAGTTACTTTTTTGGTATTTCATCTTAAAAGATGCTAAAAGCCAATGATCTAGTATTGGTGATGTGGTAACTGATTTATAGTTGAAGCTGGGTCCATGAGGTTATGTGGAGATGTGAACTGGCTTGGTTGTGTGTTTTGTAGGAGAAGATCAAGGAGATGTTTGAGAACCTGATGCAGGTGGAGCATCCAAACATTGTCAAGTTCCACAAGTACTGGCTAGACATGAAGGAGAGCCAAGCTCGGGTGAGGGATCTTTCTCTCTCCTTGTTTCCACCACACGCTCACACAATGCGCAAACACACACATCTTTGAATTGACTTTTCCGTGTCCCACAGGTTATATTCATCACAGAGTACATGTCGTCTGGCAGCCTCAAGCAATTCCTGAAGAAAACGAAGAAGAACCACAAGACTATGAATGTGAAGGTCAGTGTTTTGACCGGCAGAGCCTTTTACTCAGTCAGTCAGTCAGTCTTGTGGTGGTGGCAGCACATGGTACTGCAGTCCAATCACTATTTAGATCCATACTTCCAGTAGGATTAGAGATTATGTAACAGAACTCCCTGGTGGCTCAGTCTATGTAGACATACATCTTATTCTTACCAGTGTTCTGGGTTTGCAGCCTGCAGATTTCCCAGTATCTCATTTCTGTTTTCTCTTTAGTTTCGGTCCATTTGCTGTTTATTATGTGATAATTCAAGGCTTAATTTTTTTAAGTGCTGTAGGCTATATATGCAGTTTGGCCTTATTTCCTGTAATCCCAGAGCATGTCGGGGGGATTAATGTACTTTAATGCATCACAGTACAGTATTCATGTCCATATGTGCCCTGTGGAACAAATGCTTAAAAGGATTCACACTGTTTTCTGTATTTTAGGCCTGGAAAAGATGGTGCACCCAAATTCTCTCTGCACTCAGGTACTGACTGATTTATTACCAGGATTTAAACATGAGTGATGTTTGTTATCATATGCAGAGTATTAATGATAAGATGTATTGTTTGCTTGCAGTTATCTACACTCTTGCGACCCACCAATAATCCATGGCAACCTGACATGCGACACTATCTTCATCCAGCACAATGGCCTCATCAAGATTGGCTCAGGTCTGCTCCCAGCAGGGCTTTTTATGTTACTACAGCCAGCAGTGACCACTCAGACTGTGGTTTATCTGGATTTACCTATTTTAATCTCTGCAGCTTTACAAAACAGGAAAAAACATCTCAATTATGCATAATTTTCTTTCCACAGTGTGGCATCGGCTATTTGTTAATGGTAAGGAATAGATAATTTTGTCGTAGATACTCGTTTGTTTTCATTGGTGTCATATCCCATCAGTTTGCCGTCGTCTAATCTATCTGCGTTATCTGTGTGTCTAACCAGTGTTCCCAGATGCCAGCGTCCACGGCAAAGCCAGGCAACACCGCGACGAGCAGAGGAATCTTCATTTTTTCGCTCCAGAATATGAAGGTAAGTGTAGATTTCTACCAAATCGATCTTCATTTATTCTCCGTGGAAGGATTTACCTTGAAGTAGATGAAGATGTAGTGGTGTGATGCACAGCTAGTTTGCATCTTTCAAAGGGAACAGGATCTAGAAAAGAAAATCCTTTCCATCATTTACATATATGGGCATCTTGTGCAGAGCTCACAGCAAACAGTCCTCCATCAGGTATCTGTGTTAGACAATGGGCTAAATGTAGGAATAATTGAAGCCACAGTACAAATGATTGGCCTCTTTAACATTTAAATTATTCCACACAACTCATTTGGAGAAATGTAATGGATGATGTGAGCTGCTTTTAGTCCTGTAAAAAGATAGACTGATTTATAAGGTCCAATGCTTTTTAATCCAGGTTAAAGTGATTTTCTAGGATTTTCTTATTTAAACTGAAGTTTTAAAGGAATACTTCACCTAAAATATTATAATTCACCAATTGTCTACTCACCGTCATGCCAAGGAAGGGTTCTGAGAACTTTCGGAGTTATCAAAACGCTTTAGGAGTTCCAGGGGGGGTCTGGCTGGCAATGGATTTTCATATAATGGCGGCGGATAGAGCTCACTTTTGAATCGTACAAAACACAAACTATGAAACATCCAAATACCTCCATACTGCTCGTCCGTACTGACCCAAGTGTCCTGAAGCTGCGACATGAAAAAGTTGTTCGGAAAAAAATAATTTGATCTCTGTTTTCAGCCTTGTTGTAGCAGTAGCTCCCAGTGGCTGCATGTGATTTGCTGCTAGATGTTCTTCCGTGTTTACATCATACATCCAATAGACGAACAAACATCTCGCAGCAAATCCCGCGCATAACATCAACAGAGCCACTGGGAGCTACTACTACAACAGAGACCAAATTGGTGAATTATTGATTTTAGGTGAAGTATCCCTTTAAGGATAGAGGGGTGCTACTATATGATATTCAGATCACAGATTGGTGTTACTTTTCCTGGATGTTTTTGATTTGAAGAAATTCATCTTTTCTTTGCTTCTCTTGTGTTTCCAGTAGCTGGAGAAGATGACTACGCCATAGACATTTTCTCCTTCGGCATCTGTGCTCTAGAGGTGAGAGAAGCAGATGGATGCTGTTGCTGTACGATTCCCCATCTCCCTCCCTCTTTCTCTGTGTTTATGTGTGTTAATAGATTATTTGTACCCCTAGATGGCGGTACTGGAGATCCAGGCCAACGGAGACACAGCGGTGTCCAAAGAGGCCATCGTCAATGCAGGTCAATCTCTAGAAGACCCTCTCATGAGAGTGAGTGTCAAAAATACTTCATGTCCCAAATATACAGCAGCGCAACCAAGGAAACGCGGAGATAAAGACAAACTGTCCCGCTCCACTTCATTAACACCTGCCTACACACATGCCGGCTTGTTTCTCATTTTATTTCCAATCTCATACAGGGGAACGTGTGAGGTTTCAGGAAACGAGTGCCTGCAGAGTGATGCTCGCTAAACTGGGTCACTCGATGCAGTCGTGTAGTTACATGTTGGACTGAGCGTCTCCTTCTTTTTTCCTTCAGGAGTTCACGCAGTCCTGTTTGCGTCATGAAGCCAAACTCCGTCCCACGGCTCACGACCTTCTGTTCCACCGAGTCTTGTTCGAGGTCCACTCCCTCAAACTGCTCGCCGCCCACTGCCTCATCAACAACCAGTGTGAGTTTCTCACCTCCAGATGCCGAGCTTACGGCATGAGAATCGCTTCCAGTATTCAAACATACAGCAGGCAGATTGTACTCCTTTACTGATAACACATCAACATATAAATTATTCATTCTGGAGTCTTAGGGCCAATATTTTCACTTAGATTGTAGCTGAAAATAGCCATACCTTCCTAAATGGGACCTATTTTCTTAGTTCTGGACATATTTTCTCTTATAGGCACTGTGCAGTTGTTGTGTAGCTATGTCAAAGACGGTTTATAAACCAAGACCCTCCATGACGAGTCAGCTTCCTGTATACAAGTCACGTGGGCTTCTGCACGGCCAAGCCTTTTTAGGAGACTAGCGGCAGGCTTGAGTGTATTGACTCCAATGGGAAAATTGAACGTGAACACAGATTATAGTCGATCCTTTCGCCCCACAGTCACTGAAGTAAATTTTGAACTCATTTTTCACAAGCCACATCTCTTCTGAACATTTTGACAAAAAAAAATGGCAATTTTCAGAACTTTGTCCACGACCTGTCTCAGTCTCAATAACACACTCTCGCGAGATTTGGCACAGATCTCCTAGGCAACGTCAAACAAACGGCCACGGCCACTGCTAAATATGACTGTTAGTAGTGTACATATTTAATATTATCATAAGAAAATATAAATATCTCACTTTCATCTACCTACAAATTTTATAAATCTACACGTTCACAGACGAGATGGGGGGGGGCGGTTGGCCACACCCATTTACAGGAAGTGTTTACCATTTCTATCATTGGAGCAGCCTCTCATGGGGTATCTTGGTAGAGTAGCCTATCTTTGGCTATGTGTATCAGATCAGTTCAATCATGCCCAACTTTGTGTTGCATTTACAGACTTGCTTCCAGAGAACTGCGTGGAAGAGAAAACAAAGTCCTTTGACCCCAGCGCTGTCATGGCCGAGATTAAACATGAGGACAGACAGGGAGTTCAGCTCAAGTAAAAATGAATTCCCTTCACCATTTATCTTTGAAGTGAATTTCCCTTTACAAAACAAAACCCTCACTGTGCATAACTCTGTTTTTTTGTTGTTTTTTTAGATATTCCCATGTGTCGCCTTTGGAACTTGACAAGTTTCTGGAGGATGTCAAGTAAGTGAAACTACAGTATGTGGCTTTCTCTGTGTAATGACTCCACGCTGAGCCGGCAGCACCAGGTTTAACACTTGTCCTCTCCTCCCGTCAGGAATGGGATTTACCCGTTAATGAACTTCGCTTCGACTCGGCCTCATCCCGTCCCTCGTGCCCTGTCCTTGTCTCAGGAGCAGGTTGAGACGGTCAAGACGCCGACTCCTGAACCGCAGGAAACAGAAACCAGAAAGGTTAGACCTTTAGACCTCACCACAACAGTGTGAGATGTCCTTTTATAGTCCAGTTTTACTCTGTGATAAACCACTGACACAAGAACTCAGCACTCATGTGATGCTGAGGAGGTAAAATGCAGAGTAGGAATGTGTTCTCATTGGTTGTTACAAGTTTAGTGTAAATACATTTACACTTTTTCTACATAAGAACTTGTTTTGTTGTTCGGCATGTTGGGCATACAAAATGTTACAGGACCTGCATGTGTTTTCATGCCCGACTGTTTATTATTATTCATATTAATATACTGTCTATTATTACCTAAAACATATTGACAATTTAGCTATGTCCTCATTTTGCTTTGTGTTTTTCCCCTGCTGCTGTTGTAGGTCATTCAGATGCACTGTAATCTGGAATCAAATGACGAAGGGACCAAAACTCATGTGAGTCACATTGTGTTACAGCTACTATGCCCATTTTAGTGTAAACACTCTCACTGGGCTTTTTAATGAGGGCATATTGATTTTATTTTCTTCCAACAGTTCTGTACCAGCAGGGTGCAACATTTATTTAGAAAGTTCAGTCAATTATTTTCGACATATTAAGTCCTAATTTTGACCTTGTGCTGTTTCCTCAGCTCTCTTTGTTCCTGAAGATGGATGACAAACTTCACAGGCAGCTTAGCTGTGACATCCTTCCAAGTAAGTCTGTTGGGGATAAAGCTGTGTTATTCTACATGTTTGTTACCATTGTACCACAGCCTTTCTGTCACTCTTAACCCCGAGATCACTGGTTCCTACCAAAGCTGTAAAATGGGCCATAAATATAGAATTGAATCATTTAAACTCTCAGTATTCAACATAATTGTTGAGAATTATAGTTTTTACGACACATTGTTCAAACAGCCATGCACTGAGCATTTGATAAGGAATATTTTCAACAGCAGTCTAGTAAATCACTGTGTGCCACAGTCCAGGGAGACTGTGGATTAACAGGTAGAGCAGCTCAGTGGTTCAATTCCCAGCCCCTTCAGTCTGGAGCTCCTCATGTATCATAGGTGTGGTCATGTTCTGTTTATCTGTGGTAGAAAAGAGCTATATGTGTAGGCAAAGGTGAATAAGACTCCCATTGTCAAGTGCTTTGAGTGATCAGTAGGACTAGAAAAGTGTGACACAAGTCCAGTTGATTCTAATCAGACCACAGTGGCCATGTCTATGTAAATGACAGAACATGTTAGCTAATGGATCATGTGGCTCAGTCTTTAGACAACAGTGGAGCTGTCGGGCACAGAGGAGTCAGATAGATCAGGCTTCAGCTGAACAGATAATGCTCAATGGGATATAAGAAGAAGATCTGGAGTATCTCCAACCTTATCCTTTAAAAATCTATATCCATTTAAAAATCCATCTTTTGCCTTATCTGTGACTTCATGTTGTTATTGTTCTGAAATGATTCTTATGTGAAACTTTCAGCTGACACCTCCAAAGACCTTGCCAGTGAACTTGTTCACTACGCCTTCATAACTGAGGTAAATATAAAAGCTTCTTTGTTTAAGTCCTTCATCAACAACAATGCTGCCCTACAAAGGCAAAGTGTAGTATCTGCATTTTTTCAAAAAAAAATATGTTTTTGACCAATCAAAAGTGTGGCAGATTCTCTTCAATCTGGTAGAATTTGATATTGGTACTGCTAAAATTTCCAGAGTTATTGGGCTTTTTATTTTGCTGTCCATCCAAAAAAGCACTGTGAAACCAAGGCAAAGTGCAGTATCTGCAAAGAGTAACTGTACTCCCTACATTCTATGATTTACTTTATGATTCCATTGGATTAAAACCAAGGCAAAAGTGCAGTATCTGCCATAAAACGGTCAAAAAAAACTACAAAATACATTTAATTCAGTCCACCTTTATCTAATCAATTATAGACTTGGTAGTTATTCATAATTTGATGCTTAAACCTGACAATGAAAACCACAAAAAGCTGTTTTTCTCAGTTTGGCATTTTTACAGATACTGCACGTTGCCTTTGTAGGACAGAATGGATGTCCTCACTGCGATTTTTGCATACAAACAAATCAGGTCCACGTGAAGCAGCACTGGCATTTTATATCTAGTCCTGATTTTTTTTCCCTTGCCTTAACACTCTTTTGTTTGCTATGCGTAGGAGGACAGTGAGAAGGTGGCAGGGTTCCTGGAGGACGCCATCAGCCGACACCGGGTACGAGCGCTGGCCTCTGGGAGCACGCAGTGAGGAGAGGAGGTCACGACAGCAGCAGGCCCAGACAGACGGGCCCGGGGCGTTGACCACAAAGGATGGAGAAAAGGGAGAGAGGGCAGCGGGGAAGGATCACACAGCTGGGAACAGAGGGGGAGTGGAGGGGGAACCCACCTAGCTGGGGATAAAACAGAGACAAATACAGAAGGACGCTGGCCCTTGACAGTCAGTAAATCATCCCAGACAGAAGGAGGAGACGCGAGCGCTGAGAGAGGGACCCAAGGCGCCTCTGGTTAGAAGGACCGGAGGCATCGCGGCTGTGTTTAAGCACTCCCACAGAGCAGCGGAAGATTGACAAACTCCCTGCCTAAAAGGGCTACAACGCCTTAAGATACCCTGACAAACTTAGGTTTTCCATAACGCCACTAATCAGAACGGATATGTTTTATTTCCACCTGCAGCAGCTGTCTTTTCAGAGGGACATTTAATTGCTCATAAGCCTCGTTTGCACTCCAGTGTCCACTTAACAAATCAACAAAGCCTCTCTCACTCCCGAGCAAGAAACCTTCGCTTCATAACCATGTCAGGAATTCAATATTTCATCCATCATGCACTGTTAATATTCTTCAGCTGACTTATTTATTTCTGTTTAACTGTGAACAATAGAGGTGTTGCACAAGCCTGATGATTTTTTTTGTCTTTGTTTTTATTTTTATGACCTGCAGAGTTAACGCACCTCACTTCACTCTTGGGTCTAAGGTTTTTTCTCCCAGAGCTAAACACGCCACGCCTACAGTGTAAATGTAGTACCGAGCAATGAGCTGATGCCTCTCTTTTATCCTGTAGTGCTCTTAAGGGTGTTTCCCTGTGAAAGTGTTCTGAAAGCCAAAGACTTGCAAAGTGCCTAACATGGCAATGTACTTTGGACAAAAATTTTCCTAGTGAACCAGTGGAATTAAACCTAACTTTTACCCAATATGCAATTCAACGCACTCTGACCGACTTTTACCCTTTTAAAACCAGACGTATTGATTTAATCTAGGTTCTAGCTCTCATCACGAGAGTACAAAGTCAGCCTGTGTGAATGCAACGATGAATTTGACACCCGCTAATGGAAGCTCCATTAAGAGCTGCAGCCACTCTGTATCGGACATATAGATCAGATGATATTGCTCTCTGCTGCAGTCCATATTGGCTTGGGCAGAGCTACATCTTATGTAAAAACAAATTGGATTTAAGCCTGTGATTTAAAAGCCAAGTCCCATGTAAATTGGAGTAAGGCAGTTGGTGATGTGATCATCAGACTTATCAATAAAGATTGCCATATTGTTAATAAATGTTACTGCTATTCTTTTTTTTTTTTTTTGCTGAATTTCCCAAACTATCTGAGGACATTTTATGAATTTGTTTTGTAAATGAATTTAGAGGTGTCTGAGAGGCGAAAACTACCGAAATTACCTGAAAATGTATGGTTTAATCATTTTGCCATGTCTGTAATTAATAGGTAGAGCTATTATGCAGAAGCATTTAGCAGCCTCCATGGAGATTCCCATGGGCTGCACATGCTGAAACATAATCTCTGATTGGATAAATGGAACATTTATTTGCTTTGAACACATTAATTTACCAGAAACACATCAACTGCACTTTTATTTCAGACAATATCAGCGTGATCCTTGGAATTGACTACACTGCAGCCCACACAAACACAAAAATAGAATTCATCCCTTCAGCTCTTCTGGATTTCTCTTCAAAACCCAGTCTTGGCAGCGTGAAAGGCTGCCATTTGGGTGGATTTTTCCTTAACAAATCTGGACAGTCAAAAAGAAAAACCCATAGTGAATCGTCTGATCAGCCTTTAGCAGTATACTCTTGTTTGTCAGACTCACTTAGCTCTGCTTCATTTGTTTCCTGGGTCTGTAAAATCGCGGTTTCATAACAGTTACGCTGCTGTACAGTCATTGCTTACAGTACTTACTTACTATACTCTGTGTCAAGCCTTTTTATCAGTGTGTCTCTGAAAACAGGAGCCCTGCATTCTCCCAGACATTCACCTACTATAGGCTGTGGTGTACATATTTGTTTGTGACTATTAAAAGGATTTACTTTGGACAGAATTTCAAAGCAAAGCAGTGCCACTGTTGCTCTCATTTGATCTACTAAGCTGCATGTCTTAATATCCTGCAACCATACAGAACTTTGCATTTTGCCTTTGTCAGTCACAGCTCAGTTCCAGAGGGAACCTGACCAAGAAAACGAATGTTTAGACTGTGCAAACATGAAAAAAAGAAACATCCATATCAGTCTTACTTTATGTCAGATTACTTTTTTTTCCCGTGACTCTGTTGAATGAAACTTGCCTTTGGATGTGTTCCACTTAAACCTTTGTTAAATATTGTAGCTACTGCAATTAAATACATGACAATAAACTATATGTAAAATGTTGGTTATGTCTGAAATTATTACAAGTTATGTATTTATAAGATCAAGATTTAGTGTTGTTCACTTCTCTGAGGCAAACCCCAGCTCTTTGGTAACGGAACTGATAACAGCAAATAGATGATTGAAAAATTAAAATTGTTTTTGTCTAATCTATGTTTTTCCTAACTTCCATTCTTCAGGTGGTGTTATACTGTAATTATATAATCACAAATGACTTGTTGCCAAATTAAACATATTCAGGAAACGAGCGATAAATCTTCAGTTTGTTTTTAAAGTATAGGCAAAGACATCAGAAAAGAATATCAACCTGCAAAATAAAAGAAATTATTATCAGGTGCAAAGTTTTTGAATTGCTCTAATGTGCATGTTTGAATCAGTTGCTTGATATCAACTTGTATTACCGAACCATGAATAATATTTTATCTTGTGCAACATAGTCGATAGCAGGAGTGTCAAATATACGGCACCAGCACGCAGGCCAAAACCGGCTCCCCATGCAGGGGGGATGAATTTGCCAAGTGTGAAAATAACATAGAAGACAGAAGAGGTATAATATTGTTGAAATTGCATATATTGAGAAATTTCAGGTTGTTCATAATGTTTTGTGAAAGGATAGTTCATGAACTGTAAATATCCTAACATTGTACCTGTAGCCTACTTCTTTGCACTAAAGCAAAGAGAGAAAAAAAATTGAGTTCTCACAATTTGTTGGCTATCATTTTACTGGTCCGGGCCCGGCCCAAGCCCCTGAACTAAAATGAATTTGACACCCTCCTTTCACAAGTAGAGTAGGCCTACTAGCTCGAACCTGTGTTGAGAGATCTTTCTCTGTTATTTTTGAGAAAGACAAACAACAAGATTTGCAACTTGCCCTAAATGCCCTAATGTGACCACTGTAATTTTTGGTACACTTTCAAGGTCATAATTGTTTATCATCAGTCAAATGTAACACCATTCAAACTCAGTATGGCTACTTGCATGGAGAAGTGGCCCTCAAATAATATTTGCTGAGATCATAACATTGGATAGGTTGTGAAATTATGGCAGAAGGTGCAATATCAGAATTTCATTAATGTGCAATGAACAATGGAATTTTATCTTTTACCATCTTTATCAAATAAAAAGCTTTGTTCTTCGTGTTGTCCCTAACATTTCTTGCATTGGTGGAAACACTGCTTTTGCGTTCATGTTGTGAACACATTTGTGAAGATAGATCATGGATGTATAATAGATCCATGAGATAAATCCATCGCTCTGGAAGCATGGATGTATTATCTGGAAGGGGTCATCGACATTTCCTGTTCCTCTGCATCATCGCGAGGGTTCCACCTATCGCGATATCTTCCATTGAAAACGTGAAGATATCGCGAGCGTTGTGGTGCGAGACTCGGGCCTCTCCAAGAAGGTGTGCTTCATGGCGGTTACGGAGACTGCGGTAAATAAATTCCTTGATAAAGAGACAATTTGACCGTTTTCAGCCACAGTGGTCGCTGCGTAAGTAATGCGCGAAGTCTGGTAGAATCCAACTGTACAAAAATGTGCCGTAAATTGCCGATATATATCACTGGGGAAGTTAAATGTTGCATTGCGCGCCATAGCAATGAATGCCTGACACTAGCTAATACGAGCTAGCTCCTTGTTAGCAACAAACGTAGCGCCATCGTAAGCTAAACAGTAACCAGGCCTCGGTAGCCGCATATAAATGTGTGTAATAATTATGCAGCTCAGGTTATTCGTGTGTAGTAAAGACTGCGCGTTGTTAATGTCCATATTTACGTAAGTTGAATATTGTTTCGGCTAAGGTTTAAACATAACCCGTTATTGCTATTTTACCCAGCTAACGTTAGTGTGTGTTACAATGAGAGCCATCGTTAGCATTCATGTGCATCGAGCTAACGTTAATCGACCAGAACCTCGGAGAAGATGGGCAGGCTTTGTGTCGATTACATTGCAACTTTAAACCAACAGCTGCCTGTTTCTCTTTTTGTTAGTCTGAAGGCATTTTTTATTTCCCATAGAATTTGTTGAATTGTTAAAGCTTCCCCATCAGTCCTCTTCCCCTTGGGGGCTTTCCTGCCTCAGTCTGGTGGACCCAGCCATTAGCGGGTTACGTAGGTAAGGAGTTCGTCCGGTCCCACCTGGTTTAAATCCGGGTGTATGTCCTGTATGAAAACATATTTATACCATAACTGTGCTGTGTGAGGTGTTGTGTCTCATTATTGCAATGGAGGAAATTACTGGGAATATATAGTCATGTATAGTTGTGGGTGTACTGCACACACGGGCAGGTGTTAGTGCTCCAGACTGTGTTTCTCAGTTTTTGTGTAAATTGCTTTTTTCTGATTTACAGGGAGGAGAAGCTCTGACGATGGAGAATGGACAAGGCACAGGCTCCAAGCTTGGCCTGCCGCCTCTCACTCCAGAGCAGCAGGAGGCACTTCAGAGGGTAAGAAACCCCCATCACACAAAGCACACTTGAATATCCCCCTAGGGGTAATGTAGTAATGTGATTACTTAGAGAAATTCACAAGATACATGTAAATAGGTGTACTATTCGCATGCGTTTAAGTCCTGATTTCAGTTGTAAACTGATTTCTATCATGTTTATGAGAAACCATATTCTTGGCCATTTTTACCTTTCTACTTTACATGTATGACTTCAGGCAGAGGAAGACAATAGAGAGATCAATACAAATATATATAAACTTGTCGGCAGTATTTTCAAGTTTGTAAAAAAAAAATTTTACAGAGCCTATAAAAGTCCCAAGAGGTTGGTTCAAGCATGAGTAAACTGTTCTTTAAAAAATGTTGAGTTTAGACAGTAAATAAACATGTTGTCCTGCAATCTCTAATTTGTCGGAGGGAATTGGTTTCCTTTGTGGATGCACAGATTCAGTACTTGTCTGAAAGTAGTTTGTTACAGTGTCATGACACAACAACCTGATGTGCATGTGAGCAATTTAAATTAAATTTGTCCCCCATCTCCAGGCAAAGAAGTATGCCATGGAACAAAGCATTAAGAGTGTGTTGGTGAAGCAGACCATTGCCCATCAGCAACAACAACTCACAAACCTGCAGGTGAGATGTGTTAAAATTTGTTGCTACTCCACCGAACAAAAAGTTTGTAATACACCTGTCACATGATGTGAGCCTTGATCTAGACAGACTGTCTTAGCCTTGTTATACGTGGGTAATTCAGACATCTGTTGTTTCAGAAGTCTGTTTTGGTTTAGCTCCTTTGGAAGTCTAACTCCCTACTCCGTCATTCTCTGGAAAAAAAAAAAAAAAAACAGCACATGTGTAGACCGTGTGCTGTTGCTTTTGATTCTGCTCTTTTACAGATGGAGAAGATCGTCTTTAAGGATTGGTTATCATGTTAAATCTTTGCACTTTTAAAAGGGGACTTGTTTATGTTTATTGCTGTGTGGTTATTTGTGTCCAGATAGGGGAGGCAACTCCACAAACTGTATGTTGTTTAGAGGGAGGGTCTGAATACAGTGTTAGCCTAACCGCTTTTGTCTATCTAGCAAAGCAATGACCTTTTTGAAAAAGCAAAGCTAAGGGATATCTAACCTACTTTTCAGCACTTTTTTCATCTTTACTGTCTTTCAGATGGCAGCAGTGACAATGGGCTTTGGAGATCCTCTCTCACCTTTACAATCGGTCAATAGATTATTAAACTTTTTTTCTGTGCGCATTCCCAATGGAAAAGGACTGTTACCCTTCTTTTACTGGTTGCGTTGGCAACAATCCCTGCCTTTTTATCTAACCAAAGAATGCATATTTTGTAAGAACATGGCTTTCTACAGCTAGTGTAACATCGAACATGTCCGTAATTCAGTGTGGGAAGAATAACCCAGCCGCAAAATGGAGAAGTTTGCATTGGTATTCTTTACAAGAAGATAGCCAAAGCTATTTGGCTATTAAAGGGATTTTTAAGGACTTTCTAAAGGGTTTATACATGTGAGAAGTCACGTCTCTTTGAAAAATATGCATTTGCTTGATTTAAGAACAGAAAGTTCTTGGCATGGGACTAAAGAGGGATAGCAATCCCTTCAATGGACCAAAATGAGAGAACTGCTGGAACAGGGATCTTTTGGCCATCTCAAAGTCAAGTTTTTTTTCAGTCAATTAACAAGTCATTTTTCCATTATGTCATGAATTAGGCACATGATATATTTTGTTGGTAATAGAAAGAAATGAACAGAAGCAGACTGACTTAAAGGCACCAATAAACACAGCATCTTCTGGGGGTTAAACCATCCCTCCCTTTAGACTTGAGAAGAAAGTTTGAAATGCTTTCATCAAGACTTTGTATGGATTTCGTTTGAACTCCACGATTACTTTTGTTACCTTACTTGCATCCCTGGACTACAGGTCAGTTACTGAAGCCACATGTTTGTGAGGGCTGTGCATGTCAATCACTTCAGTGTGTTTTCCTCCATATGTCTGTTCCATAGAAACAGAATAGAGGCCATATTATAATTACAAGAGGCGACATCAATATTCTCTAACTGTAATACATGTTAGTTTTTCACCAAGTTCTTTCTATTTATTACAGTATCCCATTGTTACCCTATTTACCTGTCCAGACCCCCTAACTTGGAATTGGCCTCTAACTATTTTTGGGGAAAGCAAGCACAGTAGAAAATACACATTATTAGTGGTTGTGTGTGTATGTCTTTTTCTTCCTTTCTTTTACTCTCTAATGCTTATCGTGTGTTGTTTCTCCTGATTGGTAGGTGGCAGCTCAGCGGCAACGTGCTCTCGCCATCATGTGTCGGGTGTATGTGGGCTCCATATACTATGAGCTTGGTGAGGACACCATCAGACAGGCCTTTGCCCCCTTTGGCCCAATCAAGAGCATTGACATGTCTTGGGATTCAGTAACAATGAAACACAAGGTCAGTGTGGTTGAACAAAGGTCAACCCCGATACAAAGCCTGCTGTGTATCTTCGATTTAATGCAGATGATCACAAATAAAGTGCTTCAGTGTTTGCAGAGGTTGTGTTTTTGTTTGACTGTACAGGGGTTTGCCTTTGTGGAGTATGACGTGCCAGAAGCTGCTCAGCTGGCTCTGGAGCAGATGAACTCAGTCATGTTGGGGGGGCGAAACATTAAGGTTAGTCGTCTGAGGATAAGTATGTCTTGAGGTCGTATGACCACAAAGACAAATGGAAACAAATGAATATCTTCTTTTCTATAACTGTGTCTTTGAGTATAGTTTGATTAAACAGGAAGTTGGATGCTGAGTCAATTTTATAATTAAGTGCTTTTGTGATATTTCAACTATTTAAATGCGACTAATTTCTCCCTCCTCTTGCTTGTCTGTGTCTGTTGATTTCCAGGTGCGTGTGTATGTCTGAGTGTATGCTTAGTGTATTGTCTGCTTGTGTTGTGTGTTATGCTTCCATGATGTCATCAAAGCTGTTCTAGTGACCAGTTGCAGTAGGATGCCCAGCGGCGCGCGGCGTCACTCTATGTCCATGGTGTGCTGATGATGGGCTGCGCCTGGTTGGTGTTGCTTGGCCGCCCCATCTGTAGTACAGATCCCAGTCCAACTTGGGTACTCGTCTTACTTAGGCAGTCCAATTCTTTTCCCAAAGAAAGGAAGTCAGCAGACCGCGTAGCCGTAGCACAGGAGTATTGTATTCCCCTTTTGGTGTTGCCACCAATTCAGCTAGTCACACTGAACATAAACCTGCCATTTTGAGATGAAGCCATGCTTCTTTTTAAATAGTGTTGCAGGTATTTGTAGAATGAATTTTTTGAAGTGTAAATTAGTACAAAACAAGAGCTGAGACTATAATTTGACCAAAAATTTAAAATTTTTACACAACCTGAAGAATTTAAAGGCAATCAGATTCCTGACAAGCATCTCTGCGTGGCCCTGTTTGTCTGAATGGGCTCTATGCACAGCTCCACTACTTCCTGAACTTAATGCTGCTCCTTTGTTTCCTGTCTGACATTATTGGACAAACTGATTAATCCAGGTGTGACTACTCAAGACACATCTGGATGAATCACTTTGTCCAATAATGTAAGACAGGAAACAAAGGAGCAGCATTAAGTTCAGGAAGTAGTGGAGCTGTGCATAGAGCCCATTAGTTAATGGCAATTTTAGATAAGATAGCAGTAATAATGATCAACATAGTATGTTAAGTAATGGCAGTAGTTAAGTGTTTTCCTCATGTCTCTCAAAAAAATTCAAAACTTTATTTTGCAAATTAAATAATTTACAAATAATTTACAAATTAAGTTATTAACCACTCCCTATTTCCAAAAAAACTAATTTATACCTGGTGGCCAAGATGAGAACAATGAGGCGAAGAGCAAAATAAGGGGCACGCACCAAAGTACAAGTAGACTAAACTTAACAAAAGCAGTTTAGTGAATTGAAAATAGAGAGTGGCTTTGACTGAACTTGGTGGCCGCCAAAAGTGAGCAGGTCGCAGGGACAGATAGCTTCTCGGGAGTGCGTCCTCGGGGGTTGGCCACTATAAACCCCTTGCTCAGTAGCCCTGCTGGTATGATCTGTGCTATAGGTTGGGCGGCCAAGTAACATCGGTCAGGCGCAACCCATCATTGACCAGCTGGCAGAGGAGGCGCGCGCCTTTAACCGGATCTACGTGGCATCGGTCCACCCCGACCTGTCAGACGATGACATCAAGAGTGTGTTTGAGGCCTTCGGAAGGATCAAGTCTTGCACGTTAGCCAGAGACCCCACAACAGGGCGACACAGAGGCTTTGGCTTCATTGGTGAGCTGGCGGGCCCTCATTCGCTCGTGCTCTTGCGTTGCCGTTGCGCTGCTACTAACAACTGTCCTCTTCCCTTACAGAGTATGAAAAGCCTCAGTCAGCCCTGGACGCCGTGTCTTCTATGAACCTCTTCGACCTGGGGGGTCAGTACCTACGGGTGGGAAAAGCAGTGACTCCGCCCATGCCCCTACTGACCCCCACAACCCCTGGTGGTCTGCCACCTGCTGCAGCTGTGGCTGCAGCGGCGGCCACTGCTAAGATAACGGCCCAGGCAAGTATGAATCCCTTCCAAAGGGATTTAATGGCCTTCCAGGTAAATATAACCCAGATCTAGCTAGAATTGACACCAAAAAGCACAGATAACATGGGCATAAAACTTATATTGATGTGACTGGGAGAAGGCCATCTTTGTACAAATAGTACTTGCCCAGTGTCAATTTTACTGCCCAGTAATGGGAGGCTTTCTTGGCTTCATTTTTATAAATCCAGTTTAATATTTTCATAACGCAAACAACCTAAAACTCAATACGGAAGACCTCATTTCTTTTTGTATAGTATATATTGTGTAGTAACAGTAGTAATCAGAGCTCCTCCCATTCACTGATTGGGTGTGTAAGCTAAGAGTCCTCTCTTAGTTAGCACATTTCTAGCCACTTGTACAGCTAAGTGTGAACAGTCAATGACACGTTGTGTTCAGTGCAGAATGTTTTCTGATTGGAAGTTTTTTAGCATCACAGCTGTATATTAATGACCTGCTAAGAGTAGTCAGTGACTCAGTAAATCTTAACTTAATTATCATAAGTCAGTGACTTTGATTGGATGTTGAGCTCACTCTGTGCCATGCTGTGTGATTGTTGACTGTGCTGCCTTGTGCTGTGTTCTGTGTGTTTCCCTTACCTAATGTCTTCGGCCCCCCTCTCTTAAGGAGGCTGTAGCTGGCGCATCAGTCTTGGGGGCGTTAGCTGCGCCCCAACTTCTCGGTCAGCAAATGGGAATACCTCAGGCTGTCATGGCTGCCCAGGCACCGGGGGTCATCACAGGTGTGTCAAACACAGGGGTTTAATTTATCGTAATTATGATTTCTAGTTACATACAGCTTTGTACGCAGTTTACCCCATGGGTTTCACCACTTCTGAGAAACGGTAATTTCAAAGGTCTTTTTTTTTTTTCTTGCAGTGTATAATATCCATATGGTCTTAGCATTTACAATTACACTTTTCTTGATAAATTAGTAGTTAACTCGTCAAACATCAACTTGGAAAATTTGATGCAGATGTTTTTGTTTTTCTTTAGCGGCATGCCTGCAGAGTTCAGCCTAAGTATATTAATTGTGCAGAAATGTGTTATTTTATGACTCGTACTCCTATTCATATTGTTTTCCATTCATTGGGAATGTTAATGAAAGAAGAAAATTTTTCAAAACTCAAGAATTAATCTGACAAAAAAGGGAAAAGAAAGTGTCTGTACAGCTCATGTCTCTGACTTACTGCATGTGTTGTCTGCTCTCCACAGGTGTGACCCCGGTGCGTCCTCCCATTCCAGTGCTTCCCCAGGTTGGTCTTGTGAACCCAGTGCTGGCATCACCACCGGTCCTCTCTAATCAAGCGGGCGGCTCCAACCAACTAGAGAAGAAAGAGGAGAAAGAAGAGATGCTTCAGGATGGTACAGGGCAGGAGATGTTGAGTGACCAAGAGCACATGAGCATCTCGGGCAGCAGTGCCAGACATATGGTGATGCAGAAATTGCTCAGAAAATCAGAGGTGAGGTTCAGGAAATTTGTGGCTAAAATGATTGGATTATGGAAATCTTTATTTACTCTTTTCTACTTTTTTTTTCAAATAATCAAACTTGCATTCTTGCCATTCTTTTCTCAAGTCCACTGTGATGGTGCTTCGAAATATGGTTGGACCAGAGGACATTGATGACGACCTGGAGGGCGAGGTGACGGAAGAGTGTGGCAAATTTGGCTCCGTCAACAGAGTCATTATTTACCAGGAAAAGCAAGGAGAAGAGGAAGACGCAGATATCATTGTCAAAATCTTTGTAGAGTTTTCCATGGCCTCGGAGA
Organism: Trachurus japonicus; assembly: GCF_045865225.1. Lineage (NCBI taxonomy): Eukaryota > Metazoa > Chordata > Actinopteri > Carangiformes > Carangidae > Trachurus > Trachurus japonicus. Next base: position 22,772,707 of record NC_140926.1, read on the forward strand.
TGAACAAAGCTATCCAGGCCCTCAATGACCGCTGGTTTGGGGGTCGCAAGGTTGTCGCAGAGGTTTATGACCAAGACCGGTTTAACAGCAGTGACCTATCTGCATAGAATGTCTGAAATGGTTCACCAGCACCCACCCACCATACCTGTCGCCCAAACTCATTTCAGCCACAGTCATTGCAGCTAGAGACAAGGGCCTCCGAAACTTGTAATTATGTTTTTATTTTCTTTTTTTAAATTGCTGTTGATATTAATGTTTAACGCCCCATTGGGGAGGATTCATTCAGAATACTTTGTGTCAGATTTTGCTTTGTGATCTGTGAAAACTCCCTTTTGGTGCAAGTTAAAACTTTTTGTAATCCTGTCCAGTAAAACGTTTAGGTTATCCTGCTTTAGTTCCTCTTTTTCTTTCATGAAAATGCCGGGACATGTAAACACGTTTTCTTTCTATGATTAAAGGTTATTGTTTGTCCACAAAAGGTGTGATGCCATTTCTTTTTTCTTTTCTTTTTTTTACTGAAGGTTGTGAATGAAAAATCCTTTTGAAGATGTATTTGTAAATACACTTGTGTGTTCTGGTTGTAGAACATAGCATTTTGATTACAAAGTGAAAACATTCTCAGCAGGTACTGCTTTAGTTGCATTTGTACAGGAGAACAACTTGACAAACCTTAGTAAATGTATCTGATTCAACAAGTATTTTCCTTATTGGTCATTTTGAGGCCTTGTAGAGATTATAAACAAATACTGTATTTTTGCCTGTATGTCATCAATTGGAGCTATTGTAACTCTTTGAAAGGCAGTTCTCCTTTCAGCCATATTGCATGTGGTCTTTTTGAAACGCCACAGTTGGTTTGTTTTTTTAGATGCATCTTTAATTGTCATACACTGCCATTGGTGGAGCAATTCTTTACGAGGTATTTCTTGGTCATGCATCTCTGCAATAGCCACTGTCATCTATCTCCAACCAAACACTTTGGGGGGGAAATCATGAGATGTTTCACATATTTGATGTCTGTATTGGATTATCACACTGATGAGAAACATGAATTCTTAACATGTCATTAAACTTAAAGCAACTGCTGAAGTAATCAAAATCAAATATTGGCCTATATACATGATTTTTGTTTGTGTGCTTTCCAAATGCTACTTGTATGCACATTATCGTTAAGCCCGTCTCTGTGATGTAGTAACCTGTGCTCTGATTAGAATCAGAATACAATGCCTTACAAAAGTATTCATACCTCTTGAACTTTTCCACATTTGACACTTTACAACCACAAACTTAAATGTAATTTATTTGGATTTGGACATGGTAGCGCATAATTGTGAAGTGGATGAAAATGGCACATGGTGATAAAGATTTTTCACAAATCAAAGACTAAATTTGAACTTATTGGCCTACATGCAAAAAGCTATGTGGCAGAAACCTAACACTGCACATGAACCTGACACACCATTCTCACCATGAAACATGGCGGTGGCAGCATCATGCTGTGGGAATGCTTTTCTTCAGCAGGGAGAGGGAAGCTGCTCAGAGTTGATGTAGATGGATGGAGCTAAATACAGGACAATCCTGGAGGAAAACCTGTTAGAGACAGCAAAAGACTTGAGACTGGGATGCAAGTTCACCTTCCAGCAGGACATCGACCCCTAAACATAGAGCCAGAGCTACAATGGACTGGTTTACATCAAAGCATATCCATGTGTTAGAATGGCCCAGTCAAAATCAAGACCTAAATCCAAATGAGAATATTTGATAAGACTTGGCTCTCCATCCAATCTGACTGAACTGGAGCTATTCTGTAAAGAACAGGCAAGAAATTGCAGTCTATAGATGTGCAAAGCTGGTAGAGACATACCGCAAGACTTTCTGGTCATTGCAGCAAAAGGTGGTTCAACAAAGTATTGACTCAGTGGGGCTGCTAAATACATATGCATGCCACACTTTATTTGTTAAAAAAAAAAAAAAAATCTTGAACACCATGTATTATTTTCCTTCCACTTCACAATTATGTGCTACTGTGTGTTGGTCTATCACATAAAATCCCAGTAAAATACATGTAAGTTTGTGGTTGTAACAGTGGTGTAAGTCTAATTTGTTGTCGTGGTGGGTGTATAACGTTACTGCTTTTTAGGTGGGCACACTGTTCATACCTGTATCTATATAGTTAGATAGTTGTAGTGGGTATACTAAAATATTAATGCATTTTCAGTGGGTATTGATTGAGTACACCTGAGTGTGAAAAGTTCAAGGGGTAAGAATATTTTTGCAAGGGGCACTGTACACTCTATCTATCCGCCGCTAGGTGGCGCTGTAAAGTAACTTGTGGGCTTTGCTACAGAGGCGCAAATCGGCGGTGCTCCAGCTCAAATGTAGCCCAGCCCCCCCACACGCCAAACCGGCCTCCCTCGGCTCAACAAGGGGGAGGGAAGTGCGGCTGTTGCTGAAGCTACTGTTACCGCCGCTGGCATTTCACCTCCGTCGCGCCGAAAGAGCGGACAACCGGGCGGTTTCCTTTGCCGTCTTCCTGGATGTTGTTACCGCGGACACCGGTTACCAAGGTGTTTTCCGAATCTTCCGTGATCAGACAAGTGCGAGCAGCCAACAGCAGCCAGGCACAAAGACGTTCAGTTCAGTCAGCGCAGCGGCTAGCCGAGGGTAGCTAACGGTAACTAGCCTGCTAACAACACAGCCGGTGAGGACGAGCACATCCTTGCGCAGCGGTGCTCGGCTGGTTAATCTCCGCTGACTCGCTCCGTGGGATGCGTTAGCTGTTCGGTGATACCCCCTCCCACATTTACCTGTGCCCTAACTCTAGTGGTTGTGTATGTGTGTGAACAGTCGCCACTCATGACCGAGCCACTCCGGGCAACGTCTCTGCACCGCTGGGTCGTCGGCTGCATGTCGCTCAGCTAGCCGCCACGGCGGAGCTTCGGACTTACTTCGGGGATGGTGGCGGTAGCAGAACAAGCTAACCTTGCTCCGTCTGTGTTGAAGAAGAAGGAGAAGTGAGCGCAAGAAGTGGGGGCAACGCTCCAATAAGCCAACTGGGAGGTCTCGGTTTTGTTTATGTGTAATTGTAATTCCGGGGTGGGCGACGCTGGGACGAACATGACGGTCCGTGAACGCAGCTGAACTGAAACTGGGAATATCGCTATCAGATCGAAGGGATTATTTTTTTTGTCTCTAAGTGGATTTCGGCCTCCTTTTTTTTCAGGGTCATCGTGGGAACACAGTAAGTGTTTTGACATTGAGTGAACCCACTCCAAAAAAATATTCTCTGTCCCAGCGACCCCCCTCTCCCCCCTGCTTCGCCCCTCCGATGCGGAGATTTCAGTAGCACCGGCGACCAAATTCCCCACGGCGGCCGGACATGCTGAAGTGTATCCCCCTGTGGCGCTGCAACCGCCACGTCGAGTCGGTGGACAAGCGGCATTGCAACTTGCAGACGGTCCCCGATGAGATCTTCCGCTACAGTCGCAGCCTGGAAGAGCTGCTCCTCGATGCCAACCAACTCAAAGAGCTACCAAAGGTATGCAGGGGTTCACGCACCGAGAATATCTCCTCTGCGTCAATCAGTGTCTATATTTGTGTCTTGGCTTGATGGTTTCCTGTTCTAAATTCATCCTGCATCGCAACAAACACGCACACACACTCACAACTGGTGGTTTATTCACATATTTGTACAGCAAACGTTTCTTGCTAGGCCATAAAGCAGTAAAACAAGCCTGCATGACACTACCTGCTCAGGTACTTCCTTGGCAGCACAGATACCGCCTTCCTTGTTTTCTTAGTAAAGGGTTTGGTCATTCTGGCCTGCAGTGCTGTAGATCATGATAACAATAAAATAGCTGCTAGAAGTACATTTTTACTTTGGTTTGCACTCATGTGACTGGAAAACAGCACTTTAAATGCATCAAATAATGTTGACTTGAGTCATAAAGTTTTGATAAACACTACAGCTATTTCCTTTCAAGAGTTCCCTAGACCAAAAAGAGTGTAAAGAAGTGGATCGGTGTGGTGGGATGTGTCAGTGAAGGGCTCGGTGAGGTCCTGGTGTATGTTCTGAATGTTCAGAGGGATTAGTCCTTACCAAAACAGCTGGCACGCACCATGTTGACTGTAGTAATGTAATGGCATGGTGGCTGGTTGGAGTGGGCCAGTGTGGGAAGGCATGCGTGGAATGAGTTGCGACGCTGTCCCCACCCACACTCCCACTATGTAAAACATGACAATACTTCTCTTTGCGTTGCCAGAGAGTTTATTATAAGAGGGGAACATAGTGGTTGTCTGTTTCCCCTTTACAACTCTTCACAGCAGTGGGGAATAAAGAAAAACATTTGCTTGCTGGACCCTCTCTTGGTTTTATTCACTGAGGCATTGTTCACTATCAGGACAAGACACTAGCTGTGATTGTGATGGAGCAGTGGATTTTTTTTTTCTGACTAGGCTGACCAGTGGAGGACATTGTCAGTCTCTTACATTTCATAGCTTTAGGTTAGTGGTTCAGTGGAAGGGACAAGTGGCACATTCACTAATGAAGTTTGTTAAAGGGATAGTTCACCCAAAATTCAAATTTCACTCATTATCTACTCACCCTTATGTCAACTAAGAGCTGTGAGAATTTTCAGAGTCCTCTGTGCCTTCTCTGAGTTACGGGGGGGTCCGTGCAGCAGTATTTGTCCATATAATGGTTGTGAATGGATACCAACTTTCTTTGTCCAAAAAGACACACCGAAAAAAAAAACTCCATGCTGCTCGTCTGTAATGCTCCATTTGTACTGAAGCCCCGACATGAGAAATTGTTCCGCCGGTGATTTGCACTGACACAGGAAGAACAGTGAACCGAGACACTGGGAGCTTCCGCTACAAACAAGCTTAAAATATAGACTTATTTAATTTTTTTCGGAACAATTTCTCATGTCGGGGCTTCAATACAAGAGGGACATTACAGACGAGCAGTATGGAGGTATTTGGATGTTTTTTGGTGTGTCTTTTTGGACGAAGAAAGTTGGTATCCATTCACAGCCATTATATGGACAAACCGTAACTCAGAGAAGGCACGGAGGACTCTGAAAATTCTCACAGCTCTTAGTCGACATGAGGGTGAGTAGATAATGAGTGAAATTTGAATTTTGGGTGAACTATCCCTTTAACAACTCAAGGTCAACAGAGGCTGGAGTGTTGACACTGTGCCGCCTGTTACCTCCTGGGAATCGTACACAACAGAGCTTTTTTGTTTCAACTTTTGGAAATTGATACACATTGATCGCAGGAACTAGTTTAGACTATTTATTTCCAGAGAACACTTCATGTGCCTTTTTATTTGTCTCGTAAACATTTATTTTAGATCAGTCCTCCTTGTGCTAATTTAATGAAGGATGGTTTAACTACCCCGGGGACACGGGCCTGGCTGTAGATTTTGGCACTGATGAGAAATTTAAAGGACAATATTTAACCTGCCTTCAACGTTGTTAATGGGATAGGGCTATTTCTTGGCACAAAAACCGAAGCCTTCCTTTGCTCGACGAGGCTTACCCACAGACAGACGGTGCAGACGACGATTCCTCCACTACCTGTCGCACTGTCACAGGCATCCACGGTGTACCTGCCCCCCCCCGTAACACCCAGTGACAGATACACACAGACAATTAACCGACACAGTCTGGCCGTGTGGCGCTGGGCTGGACCGGGAGACGTAAATGCATGGTGACAGAATGTCTCGTGTGGTTGCGGTGAACTCATAGCGTGCAGACACAAAGCATATGGGTTCTCTCTCCGGTCCTCAGAGTCAGCGGGGGCTTGGGCGAGGGGGAGCAGCAGCGCCGAGAGGTCAGACACGGGGTTTTCGAAACAAGAGCAGTGACTGTATGATGATGGTATTACTATAATGAACTCAGAAGTGAGTAAGGGTCTGAATGAATGGCGTTTTGCATTTTGTGCTGCTTCCACGTCGCCGCGTGTTCAAGTCCAGTTGAGTCTGTGGACTTGCTCGTCTATTTTTAGACGTCTATCCAACGTCCCAGGTCATATTGTGCTCATCACTTCTCCCCATGTGTCTGTAAACGAGGCCACCTTCCACCACAAACAGTCTGCACAATGTCGGCTCTACGACATATGCTATACACTGAGAATAATCGGCTCTAAGGTGACACCTCCACAAACTGTCACTTCTTTTAAAGCGAGAACTGTCCCGGGACACAGGCACAAGCACGCAGACCAGTCAAACATAGGAATATATATGTGCAGTATCATTTTTGAAGTCACTAAAATGCACAATGGCAAAATCAATACAGGTATTATATTATTTTAAACACAGCAGAGCCTTTTTGAATTAATAATGAACAATAAAGCGTGACTTGTAGCTGCTGCCGGTGGGAGGAAGAAGGACGGTGTGGAGATTGTTCTGCGAGGGGTTTTAACACGGTGAACAGATGGAGATTTAGACGACCTGACAGTTTCTTAAGTTTGCTGTGACTCACCCCCACCGCCCTGCCCACCAATCTTAGATTAATGCTCTGCGATAATGGCGTCTCAATTCGACGCACAGGAATGTTCTAAGTATGTTTGGAGAGAAAAAAAAGAAAATCAAATTATTGTTTCGGGTTTTTTTTGTCTAATGTAGGGTGGGATGGTGTCCAATGATTTTATTACATGGAGTAAAGTGTGACATATCTGTATGAAACAAGCTTAGAGAACCAGTTAAGTCGGCAGCTGGTCAGGAATTCCCCTCATGCCCATACATCCTTAGCTCTTAATGCTGCATCACAGCTCTGCTTCTCTCATTGGCCAAAAACTACAGTAATCTCAGATATTCCTTTAATGGCTCTTTTGTTTTAGTTGAAGCCTTTTTAAGAATCTAAACCACAAAGGTGCCATGTGGAGAATTAAAATACCAAAACAGTAATGGAGAAAAGTGGTCACTTATTCAGGCCTGTATTTGTAATGAATGGAGCTTTTATGTTTGCTCCGGTTTTTATGTCACTAACTGTAGGCTAGATGTAGTTGTGATGTGCCCGGGTTTTAAAGTAATAACCCACACTGAATATATTCAGTTTGTTCAGAGTTTTCATTTTGGAGAAGTGTGCAGCGGAGTGATTGTGAATGTGAATCTCTGAAAAACCCAGGGCCGCTTCAAAGATCATGTTGAGGAAGAGGGGAATTATCTTTTTAGCCATTCTCAAGTCCCATGACAGGTTACAAAGAAGTCCATTCACCAGTCCGATTGCACCCCCCCCACCTCCCAACCCCCCCTTACCCCTCCCATATCCAATGTCATGGCTCTTAGTGTTTCCTGTGTACATTGCACTGCTTACATTAAGCATATCATTACTCGAATGATCATTTTACACATTAGTTGTCGGTCAGTCCCCCCCCCCCCCCCTCCCCCGCCTGCCCTAAAAACACAGGGAGGGTCCGGTTTTGCAGGAGCACAGGTGGAGCGCAGGTGCAGCTTTAATACCAGCGCTGATGACACATGTTATAGGACGCAGCACAAACATATCAACCTGTTCTTGTTTTGCCTCTTCCATAGTTGAAATGGGGAACAGATCTAGGATGGGTGTGTCCCCACCAGACTTTGCGAAACAGGTTTTATATTGCTCCTAGTCTTATTACCCAATAGGACCGTATGGGTACAGTCCGGATTCCCTGCCACAACCAGAAATATGAGAACCGCCGCAGCCAATAGCACGTGGTATTAGCGTACGAGAGTGAATGAACACATGCCTGATTTCATGAGTTCACCGGCTTTTGGTTTTCAGGATCTGTGGTTGAGCAGCTGAGAGCGTTTTTGTCTGAATGGGCGGGGGGGGATGATATGTTTACATGCTTGGCAGCCTGAATAAAGTGGGAGTATATGTGCATGGTAAATAGGAAGGATGACTATGCAGTCTCTTTAATCCTCAGCTGTCACCGTTGCCCTCTCTGTGCGTCCTGACAGATCTGTGGCTAAAGGGCAGATTAGGGCTTCACCCGGCCGTGAAAACACCCCCCCCCCCTCCCCTCCCCACCACCTCCACCCCACCCCAGCACCACAGTTTTGACCCCCTGCATACAGGCCAGTGCCTTTCAGTGACCACATCCTCTGGGATCTGCTTCCCTGCCATGTGGGTCTCAACATCAACGCGCTGATAAAAACCTGGACGCGTTTTCTCCAGAGTCCCTCGTGTGTGTTCAGCCTCGGGTCAAGTGAAACCCAAATTAGGCCCCTTCACTCAGCTCCTCCTGAATGTGGATCGGTCCGCCCATTGTTTACCCGAGCCTGAACGGTCAAGTGTTTTGATTTGATGTCTCGGTTCCAGAAATATCTCTCTTGGATTGAAAAAAACGGTTTTGTCTGATTTGAGTTGAGAGTTGATGCCCTTTGTCCCATTTACTGTCCTAGTGAAGGTGTAAAAACCGCAGGCTGGGCTTTAAAGCCATAACTCTGCTGCTCACTGAGCAAAGTTTGCTGTAATAATCTAGGACATGTACACTTCACACTGTATCTCCACAACGTACTATAGAGCTGTGCCGCCTGTTTCCAGTGAACTCTACAGAGGAGCCCTGGTTTGTCTCTCCCCAGCGAGCGGCTGAAGTAGGCTATAGGACCAAAGATAAATTACACCTGCCATTGGCCTCTCTGCGGTAAAACCCTTGTTACTCCGCCTCAGCTCTTTCTCCCTCTCCTGCTCTCCTCCTCTGCTTTTGTGCACAGAGTGTGAAGGAGTCTAAAATAAGATTTTCAGTGTGACTGTTTTTTTTTGTTTGGATATAACAGGCCAGATTTGAAGATTACGTTTGCGGTTGTAATTGACCCTAACCCCACTGTGACAGTAGAGGACAACATCTAGAGGAAAAATACAAGTGATTTTTTTCTTCTTTTAAAAAAAAAAAAAAACCAGTCTCCCCTCAATGTTACAGGCCTGAAAAGTGAGAGAGCCAGAGCTGTGGAGGCCACAGAGAAGCAACAATGTGAGAGATGTGAATTTCTTTTTGATGCAAGAGCACATTCAGCAGGTTTCTTTGTCTGAGCTGATGACCAGCTGGTCTCACATCCTGCCTGCCCCCCTCCCCCCGATCTGGAGAGACCAAGGGGTAATGGGAGGTGTATGTGTGAGAGAGGGAGAGAAAGAGTGAGTGTGATGTGGTGGTGGTGGTGGTGGTAGTGGTGGGGGTGTATTTTTATTCCGGAGGTGGATTAACAGGAGAAGGGTGGGGTGGTTGTGGGACTCTGGCAACTCACCAGTGTAGCTGAGCTCCACTGATCCTCAGACCTCAGGGACTCTGGTGTCTCCATCCATCCATCCATCCATCCATGAGCATTGGGCACTAGGGGTGTGCCAAGAAATCGATACACATAAGAATCGCAATTCTCATTTAATACGATTCAGAATCGATATAAAATGTCCCAAAATCGATTTTAAGAAATGAAACAAATCTGCCGGCTGTAGGCCTCCGTTTCCGTAGAATTTAAAAGGCAGCATGTTTAACTGCACTATTTTTTTTAATAAACAGGCACTTTTAATTCTGTTATTTAAAGCAGAACTAAGCGATCCGGTGGTTTTGGCTAACTTCCTGTCAGCAGATGGAATTAGCAGTCCCCGCCCTCGTCCCTACGTCACCACATTCACACGCATCCCTTGGCTGCACACACAGAGAGGACCGCCCCTTTATGCCGTTCTCTCTCCTCATTGGATAAAGGTTGTAGGATACAAGGAAAGTTTTCTCCTCGGCTTACAGCAGAGCAGAGTGACTGACAGACCCGTGTTTCAGACCAAACACTCTATGTAAGTGATTGCCGTCGGAAGATAGAACTATTTAAGACTTATAGTCGTCTGCTTTAATTTTGTTACTTAAGCAATATGTGATATTGCTTTTATGCAACAGTTTCAACAATTCCATTGAGCTGTGAACATAGTCGTACTGTCTGTAAGTGTGGTGTGTTGGTTGTGTGTGTGTATGGTTTTTAAATTGATTTGCAGGATGCACAGCACTGACTGTCCAAGACAAATTTCCCTCCGGGGACAATAAAGTTTATTTTGATTTGATTTGATTGAGCTAAGCATGGATAAATGTTTAAAATAAATAAATGTGAAAAAGACACTTTAGTCATTCTGTCTTGCAAAGCAGACGGGAGTAGACCATGAGGATCCTTTGCACACCGATAGACTGAAGCAGAAATCATTATGAATCAGATCGTTTTGAATCGAAAATCGATTTAGAATCGAATCAAAACGTGAGATAATAAAAGATTATCTATTATTCCCATCCCTATTGGGCGCTGATATGCAGTGTCGGGTGTGGAAGAAGCAGTCATAGAGCTGGTCAGAGAGCTAACAGCTGCTCCCCTGGAGACTTCTCCACCACGGCCCGAGATGGATCTTCTGCTTTGCCCTATCTGACAAGCACACACACACTATCTCCCTCCTCCCTTCACTTTCAGTTTGAGAGAGAATGCGTTCTTCCTGGTAAATGGCAGCAAAGTAAACTCTGTAATGTCAGGCCCACACTGCAAAACAATGCTGCTGAATAGAGACTGTTACAGCATTTGCAATTTGATGCAGAGCCACACGTCAGTGGTGACGAGGAGGATGCGAATGTGCTGCCTTATCTTTTTCTTTTGACAGCAGTGACCTACTCCTCAGGGTCATCGCCATTAAAATGTCTTTATTTTTGCCTCTAGAATTCAACCCCTGCTTTCACATCCCACCTACAGTAAATCATTATCATTTTGTGTCACCCATCAGTTGTTTAGATTCATTTGAAAGATTTGATCATTAAAAATCTATGAGGCAGAGGAACACGGAAGCTCGCGATCACATTATTACAGCGTTGTTGGTCCCACCCTGTGTGGTCCAGTATCGTTTCCTGTTCGAGGTCGAGCTGTCACATGACATCACACCCAGAGATTCCCACCTCACTGCAGTGGCAGCGTGATTTGGACCCGACGCGGTCTCACCACCGCCCCGCCGCGCACTCTGGCCTCGGACGCCGGTCTCAAAGGTAAACACGGAGGCAAAAGCTCTAGTGAATAATTGATGGTGGTGGCAGCTGTTTGTGATAGGGGAGAGTCTGCGGCTGCACTGCGCGTCCTGCTGGAGCAGGCATTAAGAGCTCAGACAAGATGAGCAAGTTCATGCCATTTTGTCTTTTTTTTGTGTGTGTGTCGTCCAGCTGTGTATTTATGCGTTGATTCACTCAAAGCGCACAGGCCTGTGTGTCATGGTGCAGAGGGTGGCACAATTGCAGACAAACTGTGGTCAGGTCAGGTGACTAGTTGATTGTTTCCATTTGATTTTCTAGGACCTAAGAAAATGCATTTCTGACTGGTGTGTGTGTGTGTTAGCTTAAAGGGATAGTTCAACATTTTGGCAAATTGGCCCATTGCCATAATCCCTATAGTTTTAGGAGTAGGTTCGTTACCTTTATTTGTCGGTGCAAGCTGTTTTTAGAACGGCGGAGCAGAGCCGTGAGCTGCTCAGAGCTACGCTACGGAGGCTCATGGGATTTCTTGGTTTCCCTCATCAAACTCATCAAATACACAATCCAACAACTCCAAAACGGAACGTTATGAGATAAATTAACGAGGTAAATTCATTCAAAACCGCTGATGCGTGTTCCTGTAACGTTCCGTTATCTCTTAGCGTGGTGACCGACAAATCAAAGTAACAAACCTACTCCTAAAACTATAAGGATTATGACAATGGGCCAATTTGCCAAAATGTTGAACTATCCCTTTAAATATCAGACTTATAAAACTACACTTTATTGCAAAGTCCTGGAAACACAGTAAGTCTCTGCCTATCAAAAGGCCTTGGGAACTGAAAAAGTCACTTATCAGCCGGTTGTAATTGCCTTGTGCATGGTTGGTTATTTCCCATCCTGTTCCTATCTGTCTTGTGCCAGATGTTTACTCTGCTCGAGTAAACCCTCTCTCTCTGAGGCGTTCACACGCTTTCAACAGGTGACGTTCAGGACACGGACCCGGACGGAGAGCTGCTGCTGCTGCTGCTGCTGCAGATGGAACACGTGAAGCTGAGAGTGTTTAAATCTAGCTCTGACATTTCTTTGGAGTCGGATAAGGCTCCCTGAACCTTTTGATCATACGGGAGCTCGGCCGCTACACACTCACTCACACAAATGGGCCTTTTGAGGCTAATCTGTCAGGGTGCTGATGTCCCTGTGGGGGAATAGGTCGCCTGGGATGGCATTAAAACTGACCACAAACAAATGCTGCCCTTTATCTGCCGGCCACACACAGTCATTGAAGGCCTCTATCTGTCACCATGAAATCTGATCGCCCTCAGCGCTCTCCCTCTCTCCCAGTGGCTTTGGACGAGTCTGTGTCCCTCACCGTCAGCTCTCTTATCGCCAAACCCCGACTTTGCATTCACATTGGAAGATACCGCCCGGATTCAGAAGCAGCGTTTAACCAAGGTTTTAATTCAGCTGCGGTAATGGAAAGCCCGACTTTAACCAATCAACCACCGCTTCTTCTACACAACAGCTACCACAACAGAGCAGCTCCTGCTTTTATATATTGTGTTTAGAAACAGGTGGCCGGTTCAGAACGACTCTCTGTTGCTCCACAAAGCCCCACAAAGTTTGTTTTTGTGTGGGCCACTCGGCCAGCGTCTCGGTCGCAGCCGCTCTCATTTGTTGACGCCTGTGTTTTTCTTGTTGATTCCTTTTTGTTGGGAGCGTCTCAGCGAGCAGGAAGTGGGAATAATCAAGTGACCCATGGAATGCCCTGTTTTGTCCACTCTGGATTTTTTTTTTTTTTGCAGAGCATTTAGGGACCTTTAAATCGAGCCAGGAGGTTTGAGAAAAATTGGCTCATGTTTTATTGTTGTTTATTCCAGCACTCTCCTTTCCGTGAACCAGCACAGTTTCTGTTGTGTTCCCTGCCGCTCCCTCCTGTAGCCATGTACACACACTCAGGAGCTACGCTGTATCTAACTGATAGTGTTTGTGATAACTGATGTAGAGCTCCTTGCTCCTCTGTAATCCTACGAGATGTGGCACAAACCCACAGAGGAATGTTAAGCACAAGAGCTCAAGAGTCATGTCAACACACAACTGCAACTTAAGAACACATGCAAATAAACAAACACAGTGCAAATTCAGAAAACATATCCATCAGTTTGACACACGTGATGCAAATACAGATATCTTTTTTTATACTGATGGTGAGAGGGTGAACCTGAGCAGCTGTGGTTATGGTTGCACCTCCATGTTTGTGTCACTCTTCCATTGTGTTGACTGAATTTGCAGCACGTTTCTGTATTTGCATGTGCATATTTTTTGTTTTGTTTTGCAGTACATGATGAGGTGCTGTCAAATTGATGAAGATGTTTTCTGTATTTGCCGTGTGTTTGTCCATTTGCATGTGTTTTTCTTTATTCGCTGCGCACATTGAGCTCTCCGGGCCACCGTACAGTCTCAGTGTCTGTCATCTACAAACATTTGGTTCCATTTGGGGAATATTTTTCCCCAACCCAGCCCACCCTTGATTGATGACTGTCTCCAAACGTCTCTGTCTAGCTTTTCTGAATAGTAGAAATAGTTGCTCTCTATTGAACACTGCTGTGTCTTTATAACCAGTGGACAATATAGCATTTTTCTAAAACCCAAAGCATCAATTACTGAATTAAATCTGTCTTAAAATGTCACAGTAATGTCTGTGCACACACTGATCCATCCCCCTGACCCTGAACTTATCTGGGAAAATCTTCCACAGACTGTGATCAGAGATTGTGAGAGCGTGGTCGTGGTTCTTGTTGAAGATCTCCCGTGAGACAGCTGGGCAGCCATTTTTATGTTTCCATAAATACTTTTCCTCTACGTATTTCTGCGTTTCAGTATCTGACTTGCTTGCCTGGTTAAAATACAGATAATACTCTGAACTAACAAGGCCCAACTGCAGAGCTCAGTGATTTGAATTTCCCGGTCACTGACGTTGTTATTGACTGAATAATCATTGCAGCTTATCTAAATTGCAGTGTTGTCTACTTCTTTTCCATATTGATCACACAATTGATTCAGCCTATTATCATCCACTATCTCTGACTCATATATTCACACGTTTGCTTTGTCTGTATGTTGGGAAAGAGCAGTGTTGTTGTGACTAGATTAAGCCTTTGATGAATGTGTTTTAGCTGTAATGCCGTGGTACTGAGCAGTGTTTGAGTGTGTTTCCAGTCAGCAGCCGTAAGACGTAACGGGTTTAATTCAGATTTGATCATTTTTCTTCAGATTTGTTTAGATCCCCGTCGTACAATACAACACATGCTCCTGTCTGTACCAAGGAGTTGTGTAGCTTTTATTCATGTCGAACAAATCACAAGTATTGTGATTTTAATTTATGGTCAGTTGCATTTGTTTTAATGTATCAGTTTTGCATTTTCTCTGCATTTTCTCCTTTACCTGTGTGGGTTTGTTTTAACATAGGCTGCAACTTTTGTTGAGCATTGTTATCAGTAATGTCTATTTCAACACAAATATCTTGAAGCTTTATAGGATCATTTTGCATTGTGAAAACTGACAGAATTTGAAATAAAGCTATCCGGTTTCAAAGACTGAATTGATGAGAGTCAGTATGGCAGACTCTGCTACACCCACAAACTGAGCGACCCTGAGCAGCATAGCTGTGTAGAAGTACAAGAATAAACTGGGGCAGCATTTGAGCTTCTATATGAAGCAGCCTCCAGTGAGAATGGGAAAAGTCCAAATCGAAGTCATATGCCCCCGTGTTTCTTTCTCTGGAGTTCCTATCAGTTCCTTTTATCGGCGGCGGCATGTTTTTCTGACAGTTGCGTGTTGCAAAACAATGACGTCAAACGTATGGCATCTACAGAGCTGGAAACTTGCAACAAGAGAGGGTAAGGGAGGTTAGGGTTAGTCCGAAGTGTGGCTTCATTTCACAGAGACGGGTGATGACAACAGTGCTGGGTGTAATATCTGTAAAATGGCCATTTGGTGGAAACGCCAACAATAAGCTCAGACAACTTTCTATCTATGGGTTTAAATTGTAGGAATGCCATGTGCACCAGAGCCACTGCTTCTCCACCAACCAGCACCTTTATATCCAGACATGCTTTTCCTCCTGTCGGCTTCTTTCCCCACAGCACACACCCATCAGGAAGAAGAAGAATCTGACCAATAAGCACAATCAGTAATGGCATTGGTATCTATAAAAATGTATCAGTCTCCACTTCTTCCTAAAATTGTAAAGGTTCACGCCACAGCCGCTTGTTCTGGGGGATTATTTCAGATGTGAGGGATTTAGAAGGAAGCGGTGTTACATGGTTTAGTTTGGGTTGGTTAATTGGTTATTGAGGCTGAAGTGAGGGCTGTGGTTGTGCCACATGACCAGTTTTAGGCTTCTGATGGAGAGTTGCTGATGGGTGGAGGTTTTTACGTGTATGACAGAGAATAGATGTGAGAGGTCAACAGAAAACACAGCAGGGTTCTTTGGAGACAACAAAGCAGCGCGCACGCATACGTGCCGCGCTCACGCCAGCGATAAACAACAAGCGAAGCAGTTAACAGGCTCGCAGAGAGGAGATGGCAGCAGCTCTTGAGTGTATGTGTTTGTATGCACATCAGCCGGCCCGTCAGTCACCTTGAACGCATCTTTTCATCTCCAGTCCAGCAGGCCAGGTTTTTCCATCCGCACACCATTTGGCTTTTTTTTTTTTCTTGAATCTGTCGGCCTCAGCAGTTAACCATTCCCTCTGCCTGGTGTTGATGTCTCGGCTTTCAAGTCGACTGATGTGGTCACAACAGAGCAGCCGGACCCGATGAGTGATTCAGTATGTGTTGATAGTTTCTGTATTGTTTACAGTAAAAGGTCAGTTATTTTAAGTCGAAGAATCAGGAGTGAATCACAATGCAACTCTTTGTGTTCATTGTCTCTGCTTTATTCTCTCAACGGGGCAGCTTTCTAATAATATTTTTTCCATCACTGTTGGGTGAGAGTTCAGTCAGACTTCACAAAACAATATTTAGACTCCTGGAGCAATATAGAAAATAAAAATCTTGTGTGTGTGTGTGTGTGTGTGTGTGTGTAGGCTAGCCCCAGGATGTTCCCCCTGTTGTGATGCCCTTAATATCACTGGCATTTTAAGCAACTTTGCCTCAACTTTCCTTAATAATGGTTTTTTGCTAAAGTGTGAAAGATTGGGAGGAGAGGTAAGCGGCTTGGTGCTCTGTGTAATTAACTCAGCATAGCTGTGTTTGCGCTGCAGCACGTGACATCCGAGGAAATGCAGGCATGCCTGGAATCTCCAGGAGCTTGCCCTGCCCTCTGGAAGCTCACTCGGCTCGCCGCTCACTCATCTGTCTCAGCTCTCACATGCACTTGAACTTACTCATTCTACATTCCTGTCGGTGAAGCCCACACACACACACACACACAGACCCACACAGACCCTGTACGCGGACCAACACAGAAGCATGCATGACACTGCGCAGACCATGCTTCAGTTGAATCCTCATGCTAATCAAGTTTAATTTCAGTCTTGCCTTGTTAAATATGAGTCAAGCCATTCCAGCAGTGTTGTAATTAAGCCTGCTCGTGTTCATCTGGGCCTTAGAACACAAATGGGAATACCATGAAGGTGCTCAGCAGAAGGAATGTAGGAAAAACCTCCACAGCACTTCTCAGTGAAATGATTTTACAGTTTTAGTCCTGATGATTTATAGACATAGGCTCAGCGCGATTGATATCATGATCTGAAATGATCTGACTGCACATGTATTGATGTATTGGTGGGGATGTTGGCTGTTTTATCATCTTCTGTCTGACCTGCTCCCCCATGGTCGATGCTTCATGTTCAACACATCAAGGCTCCACAGACCAAATAGCAGCTTATCTCTGTCTGACTGTCTTTTTTTGTATGTAGTTATTCTTACTTGTTCTTCCCTTGGGCAGATTTGAACTACTTCTATATTATTCTACTTCAGTTATTGTTTCATCTATATTAGTAATGTTTCAAAAATGTTTTCAAGCTGTCAGTTTTAAATAAATCTGAGTAGACTTCAGCCATTCAATTTCTTCATACAAATCTTCAACAATTCAAGTAATTTCCAACCATTTCATACAGCCTTCTTCTTTTACTTTTACTCTTCAGATATTGTTTCATCTTTTCAACATTGATTCAGCAGTTTCTTCACTTAATTCAGCATTATTTCAACAATTTATTCAGCTCATTCAGCTTTCAGCATTCACCCGTATTTCCTTCAGGAAATGCATTCTCTAGTTTTATTAGGGTTTGCCTCAGAAAAAAAACAAATGAAGCTATTAGGGCCACTATATTATAACACTTTGGGGGAAACTATAATTACTTCACAGAAAAAAATGTATATATACCTGTATATCGCCATTCAGCTAAAAAAAAAAAAAGAGAGATATTGCTTTTAGTCCATATCAGCCCTGATCTATCTTTATTATCAGAATCATGTGAGAACAGCAAATACTGACACGGCCTGTTTGGGACCTGTGTGACTGTCTGCACGTCAGCACTAAGTCACATTATTCTGCAGAGATGTTTAGATCCCAGTTGTGCCTTTGCATGTATTATATACTCCAGACTCCGACCACTGTAACTCAGCGAATGTGCAGTATCTCAGCATTGCACTGTGTTTAATTACAATAAAGGAATGTGTCTACCGATCACCAAACCATACAATAATACTCCACCCTTTCCAGATATCTGGGTTAACTGGCTACAACCATGACCACTAAGTGTTTGTGAATGATTTGGCTGTCACATCTGAGCTGCTGCTTTAACTTGGCACCTGTCCTGCTGCCCCCTGCAGAGCTGACACTTTGGCACATCCAGAGACATCAAGTACAGATTCTCACAATTTGTAAGCAAGCACACAACTACAGCTGATCACAACCGACGACTGCTCAATGAACAAAACCCTACGCTCACCTAGTGGAGAGCTGTGTGTGGGCCGTGGGGCTGAGGGGTTTCAGACGGCAGAAAATGTGTGTTCACAGGTCACTGTGGTAAAAGTGACAGACTCTCTGCAGCTCGGCAGCAGACTCGTGGCTCTTTTCGAGCACAGGAACATGTCGGGAGGTCAAGAACAAGCGGCGATCCAGCACACACACCATGTTTGGTTGGACTCTGTCCCGTCGTACTGTATTAGGAGCATGGGATGCCAGCAGAGGTACAAAATGTGCTATCTGTGCCGAGCGCACTGAACCACCATGTTATTCTTTTTAAGATTTTATCAGGTTCCTGTGTCACGTATTTTTAGACGTGCCATCATGATGACGCTGTGTGTGTGTAGAGGAGTGTGTTTCTCACAGCCTCTGGGGATCAGCCTGTGCTTCCCTGTGGGCTTAGGGCTAGTGTTTTGGTCGTTCCTGGCGTTGATCCTCTCTGGAGTCGTGTGGGAGGAGTATGCAGACAACTCTGTAATTATGCTGTCTCCATGACATATTAATGGGGTTTGGCTTGTAATCCTAAGTAACGGCATCTTTGCCTCGTGTCTTGTATCAAAGATAAGCGCATGTGCTGAAGTGTCGAAGGCCTCTCGCAAATCCACACCATAGAAATGAAATGTTAAAACAAAAAGCCAGATTCCGTCACTGCAAAGTCTCCACAGCCTCATGATGATACAGTGCAGATGTTCACACATGCTGTTCTGTTATCTTTGAGCTGATAGATTGTCAAGAGTCGAGCGAGGCTCAGTTTTCATTTCATCGTCAGCGGAGCGTCACCGGGGAGGTTCCTGCTTCCTGGTTCCCTCCCGGCTTCTTCAATGAACAAATGCCGGTCTCCAAGGCGATTGATCTCCCAGGGCCAGAGGTTTTTGCCTGATGTGGGGGTGCGTTCGCCTGTGTGTTGTCAGGGAGAGACACCAGATGGGCCGGGGCTTCCCCCTTGTATGTGTCGCTGCAAACCTACTGTACCTCCATGTGTGTACACACACAGGCCCTGGCGATTGCAGTCGCAAATCTGCTTACAACACAGCAACCTTTGCCTCGGCCCGAGCCAAACGTGTCATACAGATGCAGAGAGAGAGAGAGAGCAGACCTAACGTGTCAAAGTCACACTTTGTCCTCTGGTTTTGAAAAAGGCAGAGACACTTTATAGCAACACCTAAAGTGGAGCAGTTATTTTTCCACAGGGGCAGTGAACTACATAGAGGTGACTTTGTGCTGCTCTTCTGGACCACTTAGCAAACTTACCGTTGCAGCTGTATATGCTTCTCTGATCTGTGATGGAAACTTTTAACCTGTAAATCTCAGAATATACAGTATGATGCTGTGCAGATGAGCAATGCACCAAGGTCTGGTTGCATGCATTAAAGGGGAACTATGCAGGATTTGCTTAACTATGCCACTTTTTTTTACCTTAATTAAACAGCTTTGGAGTAATCGTGATGGTTTAATAAATGGCTTAACTTGTTACGAGGGAGAACGGAGGATCTCTTCCTTCCACGTGCGTCGACTCGTGTCACTTACTGCCTCTCGGGGCTGAAAAACAACTTTGCAAGATCGGGGCCCCGGTGTCCCAGATCTCGTCTCTGCAGCACTGCGACACAACCTCGCCTCGTTAACATCGTATATGATGCATAACATTATCTACCGCTCTATTGATTGATTTCTCGACGGCTTCGTTATCAACAAATGCACATGGAGGAGAGGAGGGTTAGCAAAACCTTAGCGGAAAAGCGACCAGACTTATATAGTTCCTCTTTAAATCAAGTATATTCATTTGATTGTTTATTCTGTTTCACCAGTAGAACGTTTTGCCCTACCTTTGACCTTATTTTAATTTATTTACTCAAAACACAGCAGGAACCCTTGTGTAATCCAGACCTGCTGGACCCTGGCAAAACCTGACAGATGTTGGTCAGCTCATGTCTGTGTAGGATGCCACCTAATGGGTTTACTCTGTGGTCCAGTCCCAGATATATGCAAATTAATTAATGTGGTTTAGGTTTCACACAATCTGTCGGTTAATTTCGGTCGACGGGATGATAGTGACACTGAAATGACTTTGATTTGCTGAGCTCGGGTTTATGTTTTTAGCAAATACCCAACATCTTTTCTTGCACCAAACTTCACCATATACCACAGTGGTAATGCAACATTAACTATTATAATTATGCGATTCAGTCAGTCCTTGTCATCTACCAGTCAGCTATTTAGTCTGTCAGCAGAGCTGCTCAGCGGCCTGAAGGAATGTGCTACAATGCTCTGTGAATAATAATCATTGTGCAGAGTTTTAGAACTCGGCGTTAAATCGTAGCTGTTTCAAAACAATGTTGCATGAAATTTCAATACAAAAATGCACCTGGCATAACATACACACAGGTCACCCAAATACGTATGAGGGGAAACCTTTGAAGGGGGGGGTGGGGGTGGTAGTAGGTCCATAGCTGTCCACTTCCATGCCCGCTTCAAACAGCCAGGGAACATTCCTGAGAGAGAAATGCGAAGAGAGAGAGACCTGTGTGTGTGTGTGTGTGTGTGTGTGTGTGTGTGTGTGTGTGTGTGAAGCCTGTTGCAAGAGGGAGAATGCCAAGACCGTTACTGGAAAACGATAGACACTGAGCCACATGATCCTGTGAGGGAGGCCACAACCTGGACAAACACAATGAATCAATTGTGCTGAGGCTGCTCGTGCACTCATAACACGCACAAGAACTTTCACTAAGTTTTTTCTTTTTTTCCTCTTTTTTTTAAAGATGTAATACTCAACATTATCCCAGTAGTAAACGATGTTAAGTAGCTGCATCAAGATAATATTCATCACTGCACCGTTTCCATTAACTTGTTACAGAGCATGAGTCAGGACCATCATGAAGTATCACACTGTCCGAGACCAGATCCTCTTTTTCTTTTGACATGTAAACCTGAGGTTGTTCTGGCTTTAGTACTTCCATTTCTACGTATGGAAAGCACCTCAGTGTCATCGCCGTTTATCTCTATGCATCACTTCTCTTCTAGTAAGTGTTCCTCTTGCCGCGGCTGTTATTTATTTATGTTGGCGCTGTACTAAGTAGCCAGAAAATGACTTGTATATCTAAAACACCTGGGCCGTGCGGTGCCAGAGGTGGCCCGGTTGCCATGATGTCGGTCCTCCCCTGTGCAGCACGGCTCGGCGCCACGGGACAAAAAAAAACAGAGAGCTGGCAGGCAGCGCATACCGGATCCAGCCCATCCAGGAAAGAGCCAAACGTCCTCTGTGGACTATAAACAATAGGGCTTCTGCTTTTGTGTCATGTTTGTGGGAACACAGAAAGAGAATGAGAAAGCATGTGATGAAGTCAGGGAGCGGGGGAGGCGGGGGGAGGTGGGGGGTGGGGGTGGGTGGAGGTGGAGGGGCCTCCTCTACAGCGTCTGACTTCCCCGTGTACTCCTTCATTCCTGCTGTGTGACAGTGTAGCAGCAGATTCTCAGGCCGTTAGTTCAACTAAACAGCGTAAGTCTGAATGGGAGCACTGTGCACTTGCTCGCCCATTAAAGGGATAGTTCAGTATTTTGGCAAATTGGCCCATTGCCATAATCGCTATAGTCATAGCAGTAGGTTTGTTACCTTTATTTGTCGGTGCAAGCTGTTAGAACATTCACCACGCTATGAGATAATAACACAACGTTACCAGACTGAGTTGTTTTAGAGGTAAATACAGAGACTGCTTGCTGAAAAACTGCAGCTGAAGGCAACGCACATCAGCGGTTTTGCATGAATTTACCTCTAAAACAACTCTGTGTGGTAACGTTGTGTTATTATCTCATAGCGTGGTGAATGTGCAGCTCACAACTTGTCCACCAGAGCGTTTTGGAGTTGTTGGATTGTGTATTTGATGAGTTTGATGAGGGAAACCAATAAAATCCCATTAGCCTCCGTAGCGTAGCTCTGAACAGCTCGTGGCTCTGCTCCGCCGTTCTAAAAACAGCTTGCACCAACAATTAAAGGTAACAAACCTACTGCTATGGCTATAGGGATTATGGCAATGGGCCAGTTTGCCAAAATGTTGAACTATCCCTTTAATATGTCAGCAAATAAGTGCTGCCTGCAGAAAGTAGGCCCATCCCTTTGTGATCTCTCTGTGGTCACGCTGTGCTCGCTGACTTCCCAGACACCTGCTGGACCAGTCCTCATTTGCTTATCCAGGCAGTGTTGGTGAGGATTAAGCCACGCCCTCTTTGGTCAGAGACTTTTTTTTTTTTTTTTTTTTAGATCTGGTTCATCAACAGAAACCCCTCCCAGCACCAGGCCACCTTCTCTCTCCCATCTTGATTTCTAAAACTTGCAGTGTGGTTTAAAGTTTCATTCAGTTCTATATTGTTTCCTGCTTTCTAAAATGTAGCAGGCGAGATAATCAATGCACCGTCGTTCACAACATCCCTCTAAGTGTTGTGTTGGTCAGATGGAGGTCTGGCTCTCTGAAACAGAAGCAAAGTGCAGGTGTAAAAGCTCTGACAAGATCAAGTTCAAGGCTTCCAGCTCGGCTGCTGTTTTGAATTTGGTTTGGATTGCAAATCTGCGCCGGGGACTCGGCACAAACTACTGCGTTTGTGTTTTAATTAAGCTGTGGACATGGCATCCCAGAACTGGTGGTGCAAGGCTTTTCTATCACCGAGACGGTTTTAGAAACCAAAGCAGTGATTAGCCCACCAATATGGCAACAGTGGAGGGATTACTTGTCTATTTTTAAAATGCTGACTTGAAATCGCTTTACTGCACCAAGCAATCAGCATTCCTGGTTGCGGAGAGCAGGAGTGCCATATGCCACATAGCTTACCATTATTATACATTAGTCTTTGATAGGTAAATATAGTTTATCCTGCACTGATCATTATTTTCTGTTGTGTATATACTTTTTGTTTCTTTACGTCTCTATTATAAAATGTTTTCGTTTTTTATCGATCTGTTTTTACATTTTACATTGTCTTTTATCTTGTGGTGCATGGTGGCTCTGTGGGAGCACCCTCAAAAACTGTCCTATCGAATTATTCTCAAATTACTATTTAGACTTTTTTTTTTTTAAATCCTTATGTCCGTTTGTATATTTCCGAGTGAAGGAGCCTCTTAGCCACACAATGCCAGGTCCACCTGTCCCCTCTCAATCTTCTCCCTTTTAGCTCTCTGGAACAACTGTCACAAGCGAAATATAGTCTTTCTATTTATTTAACAGTGGATTCAGCGTTGTATATGCAGCTGTCAAATAGGAATCTACAATAAGAACATCCCGGGCTTCACTCAGGCAGGACGATCTGAAACATAATAGTGGTTCGCAAACTAAACACAACCCAACAACATTCCCAGGAGGCTAGAAGGGGAAAAGGCCGTGTAGTCACTGTGGCTGTTTATTAACCATGTTGACTTTGGAAAAGCATCTGGCTATCACAGCAGAAACTCAGTAGAGACACTATCAGGCTCTGCGCTTGTTTTTGCGGGTAGTTTGATAAGTGTGGTGGTGAGCTGCATTATCATTGTTTCAGCCTGACAGAGGGTTCCCTCTCTTCCCCCCCAACACTTCTTGTTTTCTTCAACGGCCGCGTTTCCCAGCTTCCCTCTGTTTATACAGGCCAGGACGCCGTGAGGCAGCAGGCATAAATAGTCAAGTCCACTCACATACGCGTAATCATAAACACGCACACATAAACTGTATATACATGCGCAGCC
The DNA here is from genome assembly GCF_045865225.1 of Trachurus japonicus. Taxonomy (NCBI): domain Eukaryota; kingdom Metazoa; phylum Chordata; class Actinopteri; order Carangiformes; family Carangidae; genus Trachurus; species Trachurus japonicus. The sequence continues at coordinate 22,796,352 of NC_140926.1, forward strand.
CCCGGGCCCAGAGCCTTTCATCCAGGGTCATCCATCCACTCCTCAGCCAGTCTGTCCTGACTCATCCTCACTGAAGAAAACATGACAGCCCAGCAAAGACACAGCATGTCCCGAGGGCGCACAAAGCAAGACACAGTGCTATTTTTACAGCAGCAACGATTACTTGATTAGTTGATCAACAGAGAAATCAGCAGCAGCTATTTCCAGAATTGAATCATCAGTTTAAAAATACAAAAAAGAGGCCAAAACTCTGATGGTTCCAGCTTTTCTATGTTTTATCTAATTGATTCATAAAATAAATAAACAAAAGTTTAAAAAAATCCTAAGGTTTATGGATTGAGGGTCAAACAAAAATGACATTTGAGGTCGCCACAGGCAGAAAATACTCATTAGTTGCAGCCCTATGTTATTTGTGCCGTCATTTCCATAATTATGGGATGCCCCAGGTGCTTGAAGTGTAGTAGCTCGGGCTGCAAATGTAAATGCAAAAGACCTTTTATGATATTGTCTGTTGCATCAGTGTCCTTTGCGTAGTAAATGAACCTTAAAGAGCCTGTAATGTATAAAATACATGTTACACCACAGGTAGCAGGTGGAAATGTAAACACACTAAGAACATGCACAGAGATTATGAAATATAGTGTGAATGCACTGTCAAAGCTGAGCTCACAAAGGTTATAGTGAAACTTTTGGTAACACTTTATTTGACGCCTAGTTATACACGTTTATAAGCTAATTATAACACATTCTAACTATATTTATAATGCATTTTGACGTGGTATATTCAGCGAGTTACTAACAGTTATAATGTATTATAATACCTGACCTTATCAGTCATGATAAAAAGCTGTATAGTGTGTTATGATTGTTGTTATAAAGTTAGTAGTTAGTTATAGTTATCCAGTGCTATAACTGCATTATAACTCATTATAAGTATGGTTATAATGAGTTATAGAGATAGGCATCAAATAAAGTGTTACTTTTTTTTCTATATTGTGCCTATAACACTTCTTTCAACAAGAATATCTCATCCACCGTATGGAGTTACTTCATGTGCGTACCTCATCATGCAACGGCAGAGCTCTCACTGACATGTGTATTTTTTCTAGCCAGCTGTAGCTTTCATCTCCCCTCACCGTCTTATTGTCAGAGCAGATCTCCACTGCTGTAGTTCCAAACTGCCAACGCCGTGCTCGGCCCTGACTTTGGGCTGCGTCTGCTCTCGGCACAGATCAAAGTCAGCAGGACAGGTGGAAGTAGATGGGGAGTCAGTCAGGCTGTCAGTGGCGCTGGCCTCACCACGCCCGTCTCTCTGTGTGGCCTGTTCAGCCCCAGGGACCGGAGCCAGATAAAGGTGGTGTGGTGACTGAAAGTGCCACTTAAGTGAAACACAAACAGTTGAGCACATATGCAATCCTTCTTTTTTCCCCTTCTTTTTTAACAGTGGCGCACAAACAGGAATAAATGGGAATACAAAGATGACACACGGCTGTATGTTTCCTGTGTGCGAGCTGCATGTTTTGATTAAAGTTAATAGAATTAGCTGTGCTGCTTTAAATGAAACGCACATGACACACCATAGGTTCAGTTTAGTGTGTGCTGCTGCTGCTGCTGCTGCTGCTGTGTTTGTGGATTTCACTTTTCTTGGTTGCTTCTTTTTCTATTTTTTGTCTCTCAAATGCACACACACTCAGCAGAAGAGAGTGTGGGAGATAGTGGGCGAGGGCAGAGGAAGTGAGAGAGTGTAGGTTTCTGCTCGTGTGGAGGTGGATGTAGTATTGTTGATCTGCTGTGAGGGGGTGCGCTTTCTGACGGGGGCCAATGGGAGCGTCGTCTCCCACACACAGACAAAACCACATTAATGACAGTCTGTTGATTTGTCACGTGTTTTTTTTTGGGGAGGGGTGTTGATTAATAAATGACATGATTCATCTGTCAGTGAGTTTACAGTCCGTTGAGATAATTTGCTGGTCAGTGGCTTAAGTCTGTCCCCCCCCCATTAGTGGGGCAGAGTGTCCACAGCACTGTGGGAATCCATTGTTTACCCTCCTTTCTTCATTAATAATCCACCGTCACTCCCTTTCTCTCAGCGCTCTCCTCTTCTCCTTCGCACACAAGCTTCCTTTTCTTCTCCGCTCCGTCTCTCCCCACTCGCCCGCTCTATCCTTCTTAGTCATTCCTGCCTTTTGTTATCCCCTCGCCACTTTTTCCTCTTTCAAGGCCTCATCCTTCCATTTCTAGTGCCCTCTCTCTCTCTCTTCTCTCTCTCTCTCATCTCTGTGGTGCCCTTTTTGGACAATGGAGGAATCCTCTGGCCTGGCTGCAGGGAGGAGGGGGGGGGGCTGTGACTGACAGGCCTGTGTGGGGGCGAGCTGCTTGGCCTTTGTCCCTCTGCCAAGGAAAATGGAGGGAACCCAGGGAGGTGGAGCAGTGGGGAGGAGGAGGGGAAGAGGACCAGCGAGGGTGTCATTCATGTGCGGAGGCTTCGGGAACTTTGGATTTCAAACAGTTCTCTTTAGAGGGGGGAGGGGGGAGGGACGGGATGCTCAGCCCAGATTGCTCCATTAGCATCGGCCTTGAAGTGACGAAGCAGCAGTGGTGGACAGTAACCGAGTACATTTACTTGAGTACTGTACATATCCAGAGGAAAAGTACTCGTTACTTTCAGGTCTGCTCTTTTTTTCTAAAATACTATTGAACACAATAGGGCTGACCCAAAAAAATCGAAGCTTCGTTTATTGCCATGGTAATCGATCATGAAGTCCGTGATCGACTGTTTTTTTTTCTTTCTTTTCTCCTCTTTGACACCTGTTCTCATCAGCAATTGTTACATTAAAATGAGTAGGCGACCTGGCAGCCTGATTGTGGACATATGCAGTGTTTATTTGCCATCACTTTCATTATTTCCGCTTCGATCCCCCCCTGTCAGACGTTACGATCGCACACCCCCGGCCGTCGAAGCTTCGATTAAAATCGGTTTTATGTCCGCGAAGCTTCGATTATCAAAATATGATAATCGGGTCAGCCCTAGAACCAGTGTTTCCTCCAGGATTTTTTTAAAGAGTGGCGGCGAGGGTGGTCTGATCAACGGGGGGGGGGGGCTGCGCGGAGATGCGGGGGCATTTCGGTGTCCAATCCTCCGCGGCATGCAGCGATCATTTCGGCGTTTGGTCTATTTTGTGCATGAGCCGCGAGCCACCGTGTTAATCTTGGCAGGAAGTCACACAAAGAAACACGAGAGAATCCGGTAAATTTTCAAAATAAAACACCGCGAATGACAAACACGTGAGGCCAATGTGTGTACGTTTGTAGCCTATTTAATAATCGAAACAGAGCACAACAGATGAACACACACAGAGCTGAGATGCGAAGCGCTTGTCCCCCGGCCGCCACAGAGTCGTTAATTAATGGTATAACACTGGATGCGCTGGTTGATAAGTTTCGTTTTTAATGAGGAGGAAATAAAGAACTCAGCTGTGATTGAAAAGCATGAGTCGAAAGTTGTAACTGTGTAGTGGAAATGGCTGCAAAGTAGCTACCTAATGGTAACTGGTTGTGGAAACCCTGATTAACATTGTTTTAACATTAAAAAATTTAAATAAAAAAAAATCATCATTCTGAAGGTGTGGCGGCTTTTATTTTGCCGTGGCGGTGCGCCACGACCAATTACATGTAGCGGAAACCCTGCTAGAACACAAGCTGTGTTTGTCAAAGAAGGAAACCCTAACCCCTAAAAGCAGCACATCAGTGCAGCTGGTTTCAAAGAGTTAATTCTCAGAAACAAGAGTTAAAAGCTCCTTAAATTCATTTAGAAAAAATTATAGTAATTCATTGATGTGAAAAATAAGAATTTTACTCTTACTCTTACTTAAAGTAAATTTAAAAGCGTGTACTTTTGGATACTTAAGTACCTTTAAAAACAAGTACTTTTTTACTCTTACTCCAGTAACATGTCGACTGAGCTACTTTTACTTGTAACGGAGTAAATTTTGACCAGTAGTAGTTGTACTCTTACTCAAGTACCGGGGTGGAGTACTCTGTCATGGCGTCTTGCTGCTGCATAATGAGCTGTTAGTTTCAGACTAGAACTCTGCTGCACCGAGGATCCTGGACTCAGTGAGATGGTTCTGTGCTGGGAGCCGTGTTGAGCCTGTGCTCATTCATGTAGTGAGTTTATACCACAACAATGACGGCAGCTATCTATAGAAACATGTGCAGTAATGAGGCTCGCCACTCCACTGACCGACCAAGTTACTCAGTCAACCAAATCCTCTCTGCTTCTCTGCTTTTCATTTCATTTCCCCGGACACTGAAAGAGTCCAGGCCAGCACCAAAGCATGTGCTCGCCCCCCCCTCCTCCCCTTCCCTCTCTCTTTGAGCCCCTCACCCAAGTAGTGTGTGTGCACACAGTGTGTAGTTTGTGCACACTGTGAGGGAATGGATATTGGGAGAAGAGTTAGGGGACATAAGGACCGGGCAGATTTTGGCAGAAGATTAAGAGGCTCGGGAATGTGTGGATAGGAATTCCAGCGGAGTTGCAAAGGAAAGGAAGTGTGTTAGAGTAAAACAGAAAGAATGGAGGAGAGGTTTAATGACGGCGGCATGTAATTTGACTTCCTCTTTGTAGCAAAACTCTGAGATGAGTGAGTCCACTGATTGAATGCCTCGACGAGCTGAGACCTGATGGAGTCGGTTCAGCCCTTTTTTTTTTGTTTTTGTTCCACTCAACACCAAGACTTTATGCTTTTGTCTTTGCAGAAGTTACACCAACCCTCCCCCCCTCCCTCCCCCTCCTCCTCCTCCTCCGCTGCCAGGAATAAGTCTTTTTATGGATATTTATACTGTAGTTTTTAAACAACAAGCCCTGCACCCGCTTGATGATTTAGGACAAAGACGGACTTGGGTGTCTGGAGTTTCTCCACGGTCTCCTGCACACTAAATGCACCCTGAAAGTAGAGGGTTGAAATTAGTGATTTGTGCATGCGTGTGTGTGTGTGTGTGTGTGTGTGTGTGTGTGTGTGTTTGCGAGGCAGGAGGAGCCTGCTCTGTCTGTAGTCTGATGGCATGATTGGAGGGAAACCGTAAGCTAAATGGAGTCACTTGACTGGAACACTGCAGCCTCTGTGAACATCAGGCCTCAGCTCACTGCACCTACAGTGGAGCATTACTCATACAGAGAACATACAGTTTACCCATACGTATGCATCCCAAACACACACACACACACACACACGTATGCACTTTGCCTCCTGGATTTCTGCGGTCACATATTTAATGAGTTTGTCTGGAGCGATGTGAGGTCCACAAACATTAGCATTCCTCTTTGTGAATTTACAGTCTCTTAGCGCGCACATAAACACACTCGTAAACACTCAAACAAACACCAACTCATGCTCATACACATACACATGAACACACAAATATGCATGTTAACATACTGCACACACACACACACACCCCCCAAACGCACACACGCTGAGTGCTGTTAATGCAGCCGGAGCGCTTGGCAACATGAACCAAAGTAAAACTAAGACTCTATAAACAGTCGTGTGTGTGTGTGTGTGTGTGTGTGTGTGTGTGTGTGTTGAAGACCAACAGCACTGGATCTTCTCTCCTGTGTCTTAAGCATGCATGCACACACACACACACACACACACACACACTCATATGCACACAAACACACATCCTGAGGCGCATTAACTCACTCTGTCTGAGAGGAATGTAAGCTAAGCAGGATGATGCAGATAAGACAAAGCATTTTACAACTGTCCACACACACACACACACACACACACACAGAGACACACACACACACACACACACACAGAGGCTCAGTGTGTCTTTTGCGCAGCTTTCTGTCACTCACAGGTTACTCATGGGTGACTGACTGGGCTTCATTCACTGTACAATAAAGGAGGATATCACACCACACAACCATCTCACACTAACTAGATCAGACCATGTTGTAGTGATGTTGAACAGACCTGCTCCTCCTCTGTGTGAAACCTCATCACGCTCCAACTACATCTCTGGTCTTTAATAGCCGTCCCAACCTATATAGGATAGAAAACACCTTTCTATTGCACTTGACCTGGTCTCTTCAGGTGTGGAAACTGTGTTTTTGTCTCGTCTCTGCTGTCTGTTGTCTATTTGTGTCATTCTATGTATCAGGCGTTCCCTTGTTTGTGGTCTACGACGGAGTATTAGGGCCACATTGACAAATAAAAAAATAACAAACTTCGAGAATAAAGCCCTAAATTTACGACTTTATTTAAGTCTGCGTTTTTTTGTTTTCTGTTCTCAATGTGGCCCTCATACTCTGTCGTTGTGGTCTGTGTTTTCTGTGTATTTTTTATATGTTATTGGGACTGCAGATGGAAATTAGCTGTGATCTGCAAATGATTAATCAATCAATCAAATCAGAATAAACTTTATTGTCCCCGGAGGGAAATTTGTCTTGGACAATCAGTGCTGTGCATCCTGCAAAACAGTTTAAAAACCATACAACATAAACACACACGCACAACCAACAGACCACACTTACAGACAGTATGACTAAGTTCACAATTCATCAGGAGTAAATAAATAACTATTGCACTTCTCGTATATTGCATCTTGCCTCTGTCATTGCACCATTCACCTGATCCATTCATGTAATTCACCTTCTACTCTGTGTTGTTTCTCATGGCTGCATCATGACTCTAACCATTTATTCAAATAATCACATGCAACTAGGAGCCGAGACCAACTGCTCTCAGGAAGGGACAGACTGGTCAAACAAAGGCTGCCTATTGGACCCCCCCCCCCCCCCCCCCCCCCCGCGCCCCGACTACTTATCAACAGTTGGCCAAGTGCTGATTTTCAGTTTTGATGCACGCCTTCCTCTGTTGGTTTTGGCTGTTGACGGCAAATATTTGCTGTTGATGCTTTTCCAAGTGTCGAAGCGGCACGAGAACGTTGGAAATGATTATTTTGTCTTCTTGAAGCACAAGCTGCGACTAGTGGAAGCATTTGCATGAGGTGCAGCGTGCAGACTGGTGTGTGTGCATATATTAGTGTAATTGCTGGGAGACCCCACACTGCCCTCTGCTGACATGGCTATCATTTACCCCCCCACCCCCCACCACCCCCTCCTTCACTCCCCTGCACTACATCCTCCTGTTCACAGCTTCACTCCCTTCCTTAACCAAACAGCTCTTGCTTCTCCTCAGTAAAACATCCCAGTTGAAAGGTTGTAAAGGAAATGTAGCACAGTGGCTACAGCCGTCTCAGCCTCCAAACGGTTATACAAGCTCAGGTCTGTGAAGGCTGCCGTAGCTCACTAACACAACCAAGAGGCGGCGGCGGTACACTAAATCCCACTGCCCCCACTTGTTATTCCAATCGACCCATTGATCCGTGCAACACTTTTGGCTTTCTCCTTTGTTTAATTTGAAGGTACATCGGTCGGTGGGAAACGGCACGGACATCAGCTCCGGTTTTTCATCGATGGACTCTGCGGGGTTACCGACCGTTCTGAGAGCAAGCGAACGCACCAGGGAACAGATTGATTACATGTTACTTATGTAAAGCGTCACAATTTCATTACACGAGTTATTTGGCGGGTTGCGATTTCTCCGAATGGAAATGCCGCTGGGCTCAGCGTCATATTGGTTTCCTAGAAAAACACAGGCAGCTTGTCTGAGAGCGGACACTCGGGAGTGAATGGCCATCTTTGTGAATGTTCATAACCACTTGTTCACAGACATGATTGCATTAGTGTCTAGCCCTTCCTCATCATGATTGAGCTCTGGATCATATCAAGAGTGAAGAGGAATTTACTGATACCAGTGATTTTATTGTGCAGTTGGTTTGACTTGAATGGAAGAATTGTTGATTATGTCTTAGTAGTAATATGGAAGTGTTCTCAACCTTGGGGTCGGGACCCCACAAGGGGTCGCCTGGAATTCAAATGAGGTCGCCTGAAATGTCTAATTGATAAAAAAAAAAAAAACGAATTATTATTCTTATGATTAAAAACACCACACACAATCTTAAATAACTGTATTCTATACTTTCACTTTCTTGAATATAAATCGAGTTCAGATTCAAAAAACACAGGATGAGATGTTAATATCTTACCCGAAAGAACTGGTGGACTTGTCGGTGAATGGTAGATGGTAAATTGGTAAGTTGAATTTATGGGACGCATCGTCAGTAGTGTTCCTCTGGCTCATGGGGTGTTTCGGCCTTTAACACTATACACCCTGACCAGAGGCGGCCAGCTACAGGCTGATCAGGCCCATGCCCAATCACTCAATAGAGTTGCCTTATATAATAAAATATATTTTATTTTTTTATAAAATAATAAAATGTAGCATATAAAAATATCTGAGCTGCATCTTGATTCATGTGCAGTCATGTGATGCGGGGTCGCCAGAAATTTGTGATGTCAATATGCGGTCATGAGCCAAAAAGGTTTGGGAACCAGTGTAATATGGCTTCCTAGACTTTAGTATGAGAGTATTGTTTCAGCTGAGGCAGACTTTTGTGGGAGCCAAAGTGTGTGGCATGCCTTTTTCAGGTAGGTGTGTGTCTGAAGCACCCTCACCTCAAGGAGCGGAGTGTCACCTGTTCTCCCGGGGGCCGTTTCCCATCTGGGCTCGGCCCCCGTCACATGGTTAGCTCCTGTTTCTTATTGCAGCCATCTGATACCTGTCACCTGCTGCTCAGTGAGCCAACACCCTCTTTATCTCTGTCTGGCTGTGTCCTTTCCTGTGTTTATTTCACTCCTCCTCCCATTTCACACTCCCGTCAGGTGGGGATGCTAACAGCGACTCCCAGGCTAACGCTAGGGAATTTTCAATATTGCGCAAAGAAGCACTGATAATCTCCATCCTGCACCGCCAGCAAAAAAAAACAACCCCAGACAGAATCTGTGGAAAAGCTCATTGCTGCTGCAGCTCCCTCGCTCCCCATCCAAACACAATACACACAACTAGTTAGGAGCGAGAAGTGTCTGTCATCGAAGAACAGAGCGGAGCTGAAATACAGCATTCTTCTCTCTGGCAGCGTAATTGTAGAGCTGTCTCCCAGCATCTTGTATTGAGTGTTGTAGAAGTGTGTTTTTTTTTTTTCTCGCTTTTGTCAAGCATAAACCTGACAGTGCACATCAAAGAAGGTTTTGTGTTATCTGATTTGCTACATGTTTATGCAACAGTGAGGAGACGGGAGCATAACGCTGCTACATTAGTGAACTTTAATCCCAATCAAGGTGGAGGATCTGGGAAAGTGATCTGGATTTTCCAGTTCAGCGTGTTTTATCTCTGCTGACACACACACGGGATTTCAGCCGAGTTACCTGGCTGACAGTCTGCTCAAATCTGAATTAAGGAAATGTTTTTCAACCTTGGGGTCGGGACCCCATGTGGGGTCGCCTGAAATTCAAATGGGGTCGCCTAAAATGTCTAGGAATTTAAAAAAAATGTCTTTATCTAATTATTCTTTTTAAAATTATGATTAAAGGGATAGTTCACCCAAAATTCAAATTTCACTCATTATCTACTCGCCCTCATGTCGACTAAGGGCTGGGAGAAGTTTCAGAGTCCTCCGTGCCTTCTCTGAGTTAGAGCGGGGCTCCGTGCAGCACTGCATGTCCATATGACGAAGAAAACAAAGAAAAGTGAGCTCCGTTCACAACCGTCATATGGACATGCAGTGCTGCACGGAGCCCCGCTCTAACTCAGAGAAGGCACGGAGGACTCTGAAACTTCTCCCAGCCCTTAGTCGACATGAAGGTGAATAGATAATGAGTGAAATTTGAATTTTGGGTGAACTATCCCTTTAAAAACACCACACACAATCTTAAACAACTGTATACTATATTTTCACTTTCTCCCATATAAATCATGTTCAAATAAAATGCAGCATATAGAAATATCTGAGCTAGTGCGTCTTGATTGACGGGGTCTCCAGAAATGTGTGATGTCAAATTTCCAGCCAAAAAAGGTTGGAAACCACTAAGGTGTGGGCTTCGAGCTCACCAGACAGAGCATCCCAGAATAATGGGTTTATACAAATTCCTATCCCCGGAAACAGAGTTCCTTAAGTGTCTTGTCCCCTAACAGTGTCTGAGAGGTGGACAGTGGCTCCTCTGTGGGCTGCAGCACGGCGGACTGATTGAGGGGTTAATAACTGCATAGCTTTGGCCCGTGGCTCCGGCCGTTCCCCGCTAAGTCCGTCCTGTCCGTCCATCTGAACCACAGATGACACACAGACGCACACAGCGCTGCTGGCGGAGGAATGTCTCTGAGAGCCGCGCTGTCCAACAACCAGCCTCTTGTGAAAGCACTTGGCACGGTCGCTCTCCTATCGAAAGCCACTGTGTTTGGTTGGCGTTGCCATGGCGAGGAGGAGTTTTTGGGAATATGACAATGGAATGTTTTAAGAGAGCAGCGCAGAAGACGCTCTCCTCTGAATATACAGGATGTGTTGTGTGTTCACTCACGGCTGAGATCGCTGAGCGTGGCCAACATTTAGACAGTACGGCTTGTGGAGGACAGTTTAAAGAAATGATTAGTCCATTCATTGATTAGTGGATCAATTTGGTTTGACATTTTCTTGATCTCAGATGTTTAATTATTTGCTGCTTTTCTGTGTTCTATATCGTTGTAAACTGGATGTATTTTGGTCTTGGTCGGCTTTGGTGTGTTTTTTAAACACCAATCACATAATCTAAGTTCTAATAAACTAATCAGCAGGTAAATGGTTTAGAAAAAGAACCATTTGCTGTTGATCCCTAACAGGATAGTCGGTGAAAGCATGCTGTCTGAATTGCTGCCTCATCGGCTTGATTTTTTAAATTAGATCACACTGCTGTACGTATGTCCTGGTTTGGTTTAAAATGAATTTAATTTGGTCTAAAATAAACTGTCATAAGTCAAAAGGCAGTGGTCTGTTCCTATTTTGTTAATTTATGAATCATTCAAGTAATTTAAATGTGAAACATTTTCTGTTTTCAGCAATTTAAATATGAGATTATGTTCCTCTTTATCGTTACAACCACTTGTGTTTTTTTTATGGCATTTCAGGTAAAGTTATTATCATATTTAACAATAGAGCTTGTCCCCAGATGCCTTCTGACGGCATCAAATGATGAAATTGCGTTTAATAATGTGAAATAACAACAACCCGAGGAAACGTCTCATGTTCTCTTTTGATTAACGTTTGATCATGTGTCTCCACAGCCTTTCTTCAGACTACTGAACCTACGGAAGCTGGGCCTGAGCGACAATGAGATCCAGAGACTCCCCCCTGAGGTGGCCAACTTCATGCAGCTGGTGGAGCTGGACATCTCCAGAAACGGTACACAGATACACAAACTGAGGCGTTGTTTGGCTCCATGGGTGGAGCAGGCGTTCCCCCTCTCTCTGTCTCCCCATTTCCAGTCTCTCCATAGCTGTCCTGTCACTAAAAAGGCCCAAAAGACAAAAAAAAAAGACATATATACAGAAACTAGTCCCCTGCACACTTACCGTATGTCACTCTTCTATCAGCTGGCAAGACTACCCATTAACAAACATTTGCTTTAATGATATGTCTTTAAAATAACCATCCACTCTTGTTGAGACCACACCGACATCACAAAACAACAAGACAAGTTGTGTGTTTGTGTGGAAACAATTGCTGCCATGTGGTGTTAACAACAGCAGTGTGGCCAAATCAGCTGGAGAATCAACGCTCTAACAGCAGCCATTTAGATAAACGTTAGCTGACCTAAGATTATCCAGAGCAGCCTCAGGCACAACAGACATTCACCCCACAGTCTGCGTGTCCTGAAAACAAAATGAGCAGAAACAAGCAAATAGATAAATACTGATTATGTCCTCAGTCACACTGTAGAGAACTGAATCCTTCCTGATGCCTGATGTATAGAGATATTTTGCAAACTCATCATCCATAACACACACACACACACACACACGTCCTGCCCTCTCTGTGTCCTTCTGTGGTTGCACACAGACACACTGATACTCAGAGACAGGAGAGGCCAGTGTGGTGGTTGCGAGACATCTGCTGTGCCCCACACTGCAGCACGCTGCTGTGAGAGACAGCAGTGTGCAGTGGCCTGTGAGGGGCCGGGCCCGTCTGTCTGCCTCCCTGCTCCTGCGGCAGCACAGCGCCGAGCCAGACCAGAGTCATCGGCTGCTCTGCTCAGGAGGGATGTCTTAATGTGCACCTGTAGTGTCCAGTGGTAAAAGTGCTATCGTAGTCCTGGTCAGACCATTAGTCCAGGTTTCTGCTCGTGCCCTCAATGTGCAGGCAATGCTGCCCCACAAAGGCAAAGTGCAGTATCTGTAAAAATGCCATACTCAGAAAAACAGCTTTTTGTGTTTTTCATTGTCAGGTTTAAAGGGATAATTCACCCAAAATTCAAATTGCACTATCCGTGGCTTCTCTGAGTTACAGGGGGTCTCGGCGTAGCAGTGCATGTCCATATAACGGTTGCAAATGGATACCACTTTTCTTCATAACAAAAAGACACACCAAAAAACATCCAAATACCTCCATGCTGCTCGTATGTAATGTCCGTCTTGTATTGAAGCCCCAAAATGCGAAATTGTTCAGAAAAAAATTAAATAAGTCTATATTTCAAGGGTCTGTCCTCTCCCTGGTTTGGAGAGGAATTTGGACGAACCAGGAAGAGGAGCTTCCGCTACAAACAAGCTTGAAATATAGACGTATTTAATTTTTTTCGGGGCTTCAATACAAGACGGACATTACATACGAGCAGCATGGAGGTATTTGGATGTTTTTTGGTGTGTCTTTTTGTTATGAAGAAAAGTGGTATCCATTTGCAACCGTTATATGGACATGCACTGCTACGCCGAGACCCCCTGCAATTTGAATGTTGAGTGAACTATCCCTTTAAGCATCAAATTATGAATAACTACCAAGTCTATAATTGATTAGATAAAGGTGGACTGAATTAAATGTATTTTGTAGTTTGTCTTTCTGACCAATTTTGACCGTTTTATGGCAGATACTGCACTTTGGCTTGGTTTTGGTGCAGATACTGCACTTTGGCTTGGTTTTGGTGCAGATACTGCACTTTGGCTTGGTTTTGGTGCAGATACTGCACTTTGGCTTGGTTTTGGTGCAGATACTGCACTTTGGCTTGGTTTTACTCCAATGGAATCAAAGAGTAAATTATAGAATGTAGGGAGTACAGTACTCTTTGCAGATACTGCACTATACATTGGTTTCACAGTGCTTTTTTGGATGGACAGCAAAATAAAAAGCCCAATAACTCACGCACCAATATCAAATTCTACCAGATTGAAGAGAATATGCCACACTTTGGATTGGTCAAAAAGAAAAAACGCAGATACTGCACTTTGCCTTTGTAGGGCAGATTAGTCCAGGTTTCTGCTCGTGCCCTCAATGTGCACTAGACTAAGCAGGTAATGGTTAACCTACATCCGTGTCTTTATCTTGTGTTTGTGACTGGTTCTTTAGGTAGGCTATAAGACATATGGAAACTATATGTCTGTTTTATCCTATGTCTGAGATGAATGTGTTCCTGTTTGTTTTATTTGACTCGTTGAATCCTGTCAGGAGTAAATCACTGAAGCAGCAGCTGAAACGCTGTTGGACGCAGACACAGACGTAGGGTGAAGGAGGCTTCGCTGTTACTTGAATGGAAAAAGCAATTAGCTGTAAAAGTGTGATTTCACTCTACATTTGACTTGATGGGAGGAAAATGAAGATGTAATACGGCGCTTTGAACGCGTCCTCCCTTTTACAACGTCCACCTTTTTTCTGTCTCATTCTGCCTTTCCTCTCTCTCACCCCTCTGCTTCTGGCCATCTGGTTGTGGTTACAAAGAACTTAAAATGATTCGGTCTATAGAATACCCCACCACCACCAGCCTCTTATTTCTACATCTGACTCCTGCCCCCCCCCCCACCCACCTCTTCTTCTCTCCTGCAGACATTCCTGAGATCCCCGAGAGCATAAAGTTTTGTAGGGCCTTGGAGATCGCAGACTTCAGTGGAAACCCCCTCTCCAGGTAAGCGGGTTGGAACGGCCCATCACTCATTTCATCACTGTGAGAAAATCCAGTGTGGTGCTTCCCCAAGTAGCACAAGGGACAGGGATGCAGAGCTAGCTTGAAAAATGAACTGAAGTATAAAAAAGTCTCATTTCTTTGCTCTAATTACTTTTCTTTCCTATTTTAAATGTGCAGTGAATCATGTAGTGTGTGTGTGTGTCTGATTCGTAACTGCAATCCCTCAAATCATTCAGATGCTGGTACATAATTACTGATGGTGCCGAACAAATGGCTTAAGGAGATGGTGCTTTGTGTTGCGATGCGCTCTCCCACCAAACACGGCTGTAAATGGAAGCCTAATCGATATACCAGTTATAACAACCTTATCTTTAAGTAAAAATCACTGTGCTGAAACAAAAGCTCCCATCCCCAGCCCCATACTCCTCGATGAGCGACATCCTAGTTGGTTTATAGAAAATCAATGGAGCCGCTGGCAAAAAGCTTTTGACGCTAAATACATAAACAGATGGGACTATCTGGACGGCCAGCAAGTCTGTAAGAGTCAAGTGATCCCATGCATCGTACAACAGATCCCTAAGAGGCTGTTTTCTCCCTCCCCTCTCTCTGCCCTAGATTGCCGGATGGTTTCACTCAACTCCGAGCGCTGGCTCACTTGGCGCTCAACGATGTGTCGCTGCAGACGCTGCCCAACGACATCGGAAAGTACGTACATGTGCACGATTGCTTATTGTAGATGATGTGATATGATGATGTGCTCTTAAAATGAAATAAACTTCATTTTTTTTGTAGGAGCAGTAAATAAAACAATTGTTAATCTCTTTGTAAGTGAATGAAAATTTCAGATTGTAAAAGTGGGACCTTTTTTCTGTCTGGTTACAAAAAACTCAGCACATTGTTTCTGCAACTCTGCTTTCACTATATACGTATACAGCTCTGGAAAAGATTAAGAGACCACTTCAAAATGATCAGTTCCTCTGGTTTTACTATTCA
Source organism: Trachurus japonicus (assembly GCF_045865225.1). Classification (NCBI taxonomy): domain Eukaryota; kingdom Metazoa; phylum Chordata; class Actinopteri; order Carangiformes; family Carangidae; genus Trachurus; species Trachurus japonicus. The sequence goes on from NC_140926.1 coordinate 22,811,395, forward strand.
TAGCTATGTGTTTGAGTAAAATGAACACTTTTGTTTCATTCTATAACCTACTGACAAAATTTCTCCCAAATTGGAAATAACAATATTGTCATTTAGAGCATTTATTTGCAGAAAATGGCAACAGGTCAAAATAACAAAAGAATTCTGGTGTTTTCAGACCTTGTATAATGCAAAGAAAACAAGTTCATATTCATTTTAAAACAACACAACACTACTTTTTAACGTTAGGAAGAGTTTAGAAATCAACACTGGTGGAATAATCGCAGCAGTGTTTTTTTTAAATTTATTTATAATCTTTCTTCCTCTGATTTGGTTCAGGTGATCAGCTCAGTAGAGCGAGGTTTGCTTGTGTTGGAGATCAATAGACACTGGAATCGATGGCTGCCATACATGTAGAGAAGCTGATTAATTAAGAACATTTTGGAGTGGTCTCTTTATTTTTTCCAGAGCTGTATATATAAAAGTAGGATTTCCTGCATTCTGTATGACTGTAAGTAAAATATCTTTGGGATGTTCACATTTTCTTGGACAAAATGAGCAAAAGTGTTAATTTGGAAAACGTTAGCAGACTGAAGACCTTGGACTGGGATAGATGGGTGATGCATGATGAGGAGACTGAGCAGGTTTTCAGAGAGTGTGATTGTGTTGCTCGGTGGGCTGTGGTGCAGCTGGTCTCTGGGCCGGGGGCCACTGCTGTGCTCAGACAGATGGAGGAGCCCCTCACCATGCCAGGCAGCCAGACGAACAGAGCTGCCATCTGACTAACCAACCTGCCTCTCCTCTCCTCTCTCCTCTCTCCAACCTCTCCTCACGTCGCCTGCCACCCCCCCCCCCCTCTTCTCTCTCTCCTCGTGCTCGTCCTCCTTCCTGCAGCCTGGCCAACCTGGTGACGTTGGAGCTCCGGGAGAACCTGCTGAAGTCTCTGCCCACGTGAGTGTCACATCTCCCCCTTTCAGCCAACTTGTGCTGAGTTTAGCCTCTTGATCTAATTTCCCACCATCTCCATCAAGCGCACAGTAAACGCCTGTTGACAGCACGAGCTGGAGACGGCTCCATAACGCATGAAGAACTGTCAGCTGTGATGTTTGTCGTTGAGCTCAGCATAATTACATCATGTACTCTTTGGTTAAAACATCTCAAACCTGCAAATTCAATAGTTTTACTGAGAGACTTATTATAGTCTTTGCGTCATGTGTCAGTCAGTGTGAATGAATGGTATGCTGTATTTCTATGCAAAGCTCTGCCCTTTGTTCCGTCACGGTGCATATTTTTGTGACTTACCACTTGTGTTATTTTGTGTGTGTGTGTGTGTGTGCAGGTCTCTCTCTTTCCTGGTGAAACTGGAACAACTGGACCTGGGCAGCAATGAACTGGAAGTTTTGGTACATGAACGACTCATCCTGTTTACAATACCCAACATCCAGAAGATGATCCATTCTGTGGTTGACTGCTCAGTCAGGACCCTCGCTGTCTTCTAAATGATCCATTCGTGTGCTGCACACACAGAGCCACACGTTTCACAAGTCTATTTGTCACATTGCCACCACACTAATGAAACCACGCTTACCTGGCCAAAACGCATTAGAGCCGGTCTGTTGGACGTGAGGCCGTGCCCACACCGTCCCCCAGGCCGAGCTCTGCCTGTGGCGTGGGAACGCCCACCTGTCTCAATAGGACAGTGTAAACAAAACCTCATGACTTGACGGGGCGGAGGCTAAAGCAAACAGTTGACATCATGATGAAACCTTGCCTTCCTGCATAAGCCACTGTATCACTGACATTATCATTAGTTTCATTCATTATCACATGGTAACTTGCACGTATAATGTACACATAGTCACCATGAATGAAAAGGAGCAGGATGAAGAAAAACTTATAGTACCTGCCCCTCTCTATTGTTATAATTGCATTGGCTTACTATCAACACCAATATATTTCAAAAGCTTAAAGATGATGAAACATATACCGGTAATAATAACAAGAAAACAAACAAGCAAAATAGCAGTGGACACCACTCGTCTATCTATCTTTTCTTTCTTTCCCTTCTCCTTCTTTTTTGTAGGCGCTTATCTTTTCTTTTTTAAACATTTTCTTTAACTGAGACATACTTGTACAACTTTTCAGTTCCTTGCTTTGTGAATGCCATAGTTTTACACCTGCAACAGAAATACACAGAAATGTAGACTCTAATTTGACTTAGATTTTAATTCTAGGTGACTTTTATTGTGAATGACTCATGAATACGGAGCTGATGTACAGAGTGTGTATGTATTGTATGCATTTTCTGTTTGCTTTGGCCTCAATCACTCTTAATAGATTTCATATGGATCAGATTTCCACTCACTGTTGTGTGTGTGTGTGTGTGTGTGTGTGTTTGTCTGTGTGTTCAGAGCGCTCTGGCCTGTCACCACAAATATTAACAAAAGTAAACCCCCTCCTCCCATCTCTTAGCCGGACACCCTGGGTGCTCTCCCCAACCTGAGGGAGCTGTGGTTGGACCGGAACCAGTTGTCCTCGTTACCACCAGTGAGTTCATCATTTCCTAATAGAAATATTTTTACACCTGCCCTGTTGCAAGAGCTTCTCTCTAGAAACTGTTGTGAAATGCAACGCGCATCGGTAACTACGTAGCTGATTTCCTCACCTTGTTTGTGATTTGGACATAATGGTTGTATTGTCTGTGCAGCTCTGTGGAAGTGTTTATTTATTTTTTTATTGTGTGTGTGTGTGTGTAGGAGCTGGGGAACCTCCGCAGACTGGTGTGTCTGGACGTGTCAGAGAATCGTCTGGAGGAGCTGCCCGCCGAGCTCAACGGCCTGCTGGCCCTCACCGACCTGCTGCTCACACAGAACCTGCTGGATGTCGTTCCAGACAGCATAGGTGAGACGGAGACCAGCGGCGTCTTAGACAAACAGGACAGCAATGAGGAAAACTGTTATGGATTTTATTTATTTGAATCATGAAACACATTTTACTGTCATCTCTCTATGGCAACCATCCATGCTTGTCATGGGTAAAATGCTGCCATGAAAACGTTGTTGGTTATGTTTTGCATTGTTCTCTGTTGCATATCATTGTGTTTTTGAGTTACATTGTTAATTGAGTGTGGGTCTGTTGAAGCAGACCCAGGGTGACTTTTCTCTGCTACATCAGACCACCACTGCCCTCTAGTGTAGAAATACTGTCAGTGAAAAGCTTGTAATTTGATTTTGACCTGCATCAGTTAACGCTAATTAATCATTGCCTGGCTTAATTAACCATCTCTCACATTACGACCACACATACAACACATGTTACACACATAAGATCTCATTAAACTCTACTTGGTACAGATACATGATCACATTAGAAATAACACGCAAGGTAAAGACATGTTTGGTCATATATGTTGGTGTTTTATTGGCCCAGTGTGTTACATGCTGTTGTTTTGTCTCTAGGTTGTCTGAAACAGCTGTCTATCCTGAAGGTGGACCAGAACAGACTGACCCACCTGACTGATTCAATAGGAGAGTGTGAAAACCTCACAGAACTCGTCTTGACAGAGAATCTTTTACAAGTGAGGAAAACATAAACAACCACCACCCTGGCCTGCACTGACCCCAGTTGGAGTTTATGCATTCCCATTAATATCCAAATCCCATTAACAGTTATTATATGTCATTATTGATTTAGTTGAATTTAATGGTCTCCGTCTCTTCCCCCTTAAAGTCACTTCCTCGCTCGCTGGGCAAGCTGAAGAAGCTGACCAACCTGAATGTAGACCGCAACCGTTTGGGCGGCGTGCCCAAAGAGCTGGGCGGCTGCTCCAGCCTCAACGTCCTCTCGCTGAGAGACAACCGCCTGGGCAAACTGCCTGCTGAGCTCGCAGATGCCACCGAGCTGCATGTGCTGGACGTGGCTGGAAACAGGTGATAACACACGGCAACATTTCTACCTGGAGGTTCAAACTTTAGCCGACATTCGTTACCAGCATCATGCAGAGACATTACCTCTGATTTACTCCTTTTAATGTGATCGGGAGCAAACAATAAAAACTCATGACATAAGACATTTCGCACAGGATTAGTTTTACCTGGGGACCTCTGGTAATTTGTAATAATTGCGGAGGACGTCTGTGATCTTAATCTCGTGCGAATGCGCCATGTCCGTAATTTTTTAAGTAAAAATTTCCCCCACAAATTACCTACTGTATTTCACCAAAGACCGACATTCCGTGGTAAAACTAGTCCCGTGCAAATCTGCATCTCAGTAATTGAGGGGCATTTTTTGTTCTTCCCTGGTTGAAACCATACTGTACGGGTTGAAACATGGAGGCTGTGGTGGAAATTATGAGCAGCATTTTCGAAGACGTTTTAGGTGCAAACATGAGCTTGTATCGGTGCTGGAGAATATTCGAATAAACAGCTCAGATCCATAAAAAGAGCGAAATTTAGGAGGATATTGAGATTGATGACATGCGGCTTTCAACAGGCTTAATACAAATGCCATGACGGCCCGTTATTGCGACAACAACTGCACTGCTGCTTTGACATTTTATTTACATTTGCTTTGCACATGGATGTGACAGCAGTGGATGTTACGACGTGCACAGCTTTGATGACGTCATATCGGAGCCTTAATGTCAGTAAATCCGAGTAAAAATACAGACTTCACTTATCCCGTGCAAATGCACCGCAAGAAACACAGACGTGGGGGGGGTCATTTACAAATTACCAGACGTCCCCAGGTAATATTAATCCCGTGCGAATAGGGCTATATTTGCATATGTTTTTAAAGCTATAGAAATGATGTATTGTAAAATTACTAACAAATGCATCATTGTCAAAGAGTCTTCGGTCATTTCTGAAAAAGTGCAGAGGAGGCTTATTCCTGTGATTTACTTTTTTTCCTGTGAGAAAAGTACATGTCTTTATGTATGAAAGTTTCCTGTATATGTGTAATTACATGGTTCCTTTTGACATTTTAATTTTAGGTTGGAGAGTTTTATGGCCACTAATGTTTCTCATCTCACTTCATTCCTTCTTTTGTCCAGATTACAAAACTTGCCTTTCGCCCTGACAAACCTCAACCTGAAGGCCATGTGGCTGGCGGAGAACCAATCACAGCCGATGCTCAAGTTCCAGACAGAAGATGATGAGCGAACAGGGGAGAAGGTGTTGACGTGCTATTTGCTGCCTCAGCAGCCGTCACCAAGCCTCGGTGAGTGCTACTTTGTTGATATAATGTGAAGTTAGAACTCTTTTGTTAGGGTGAGGATTTTTCAATGGACACATGGGGAATTTAGCTCACATGAGTCAACTAGTTATAGCGTAGTTGTGAACTTTGTTTGACGATCTCCTCTGCCTGCTGGGTTTTCCACAGAGAACCTGCTACAGAACAGCGTGGACGACAGCTGGACAGACAGCAACCTGAACCGCGTCTCAGTCATTCAGTTCCAGGAGGAGACCAAGGCTGAGGAGGAGGATGACGAGGCTGCAGCGGAGCGCAGGGTGAGGAAGCAGAGTTCTTTATGTTTCGTCCCATTACTTTGAATCATGATACCGTGTATATCTGTCATTGAGTTACTTATAACTGTACTGTAGTGCTGAGAACGCCCCCCCAAAATCTGTGCTTGAGCAAGGTTATTACTGTGATAAATCTATTTTTAGTGGCTTCATACTGATTCGTTTGTTGTTGTTGTGGTTTTAATCAGTTTTCTTTGCTGCAGGGTCTTCAGCGCAGAGCCACGCCGCACCCCAGTGAGCTGAAGGTGATGAAGAAGGTGATTGAAGAGAGGAGGAATGAGGCTTACACAACCAGGCCCGATGGAGAGGAAGAGTCCCCCGACCCACAGGTACCTCCAACATACTGTCATATGATGAATGTCAGGTCTGCAAGATGCTGTAGCGCAAAAATAAACTGCATTCTGAATAAAAAGACAGAATAAAGCAGAAATGTCAGAGTGCGTCTGTGCTGGTGATAAATGACAAAAACCTGTGCTGCCTGTTTTAGGAGAAGCGGCTCAGTGACCTCTCCAACCAGAGCCACGACTCGCAGGTGTCCAACAGCACGCTGTCGGCCACCTCGCACGAGGGTCGACACAATGTGACCGCCAACTCACAGAGGGAGGACCTGGTGGACGGCCACTCCCCTCAGGACGAGGAGGAGCTGGATGAGATGGAGGTTGAGTACATTGAGGTGAATATTCAATCAACTCAGAATTTCTATTGGAGAATATCTTGATTAAAGGGATAGTTCAAAATTTGCTTAATTGGCCCATCGCCATACTCCCTATAGTCTTAGGAGTAGGTTTGTTACTTTTAATTGTTGGTGCAAGCTGTTTTTTGAACGGCGGAGCAGAGCCGCAAGCTGCTCAGAGCCGTTATTAGTAGTTCCATTATTATCTCATAGCGTGGTGAATGTGCAGGTCACAACTTGTCCACCAGAGTGTTTTGGAGTTGTTGGATTGTGTATTTGATGAGTTTGATGAGGGAAACCAAGAAATCCCATTAGCCTCCGTAGCGTAGCTCTGAGCAGCTCACGGCTCTGCTCCACTGTTCTAAAAATAGCTTGCACCGACAATTAAAGGTAACAAACCTACTGCTATGACTATAGGGATTGGCCAATTTTCAAAATGTTGAACTATCCCTTTAAGCAAAACTCTCTTTAAACAATCAGTTTTTCCAAATTGTTCAATCTCCCCTTCTCCAGCCCACTGTGCACTTTGCCGAGGAGCCAATCATCCGCGGCGGGGACGAGGACGAGGAGGAGGACGGCGAGGACGGCGAGAGGAGCGACGAGGAAGACGAGAGGCCGGCCTTCCCCGCCGAGAAGCAGCGGCTGATCAGAAAGGACACGCCGCACTACAAGAAGCACTTCAAGATCACCAAGCTGCCCAAACCCGAGGCGGTGGCCGCGCTGCTGCAGGGCTTCAGCCCCGACGGCCTCAACTCTCCCACGCAGGCCGCCGAGGACGAGGAGGAAGAGCAGAGCATCGGCACGCCTCAGCACCATCGCAGAGCGGACGAGCTGGACGACAGCCGGCAACAGAACAACAGTCAAGTGAAGGTAAAGGAGAGACCCCAGCTGTGGCAGGATGCACTTCAGGACAGTGAATGGTAGCCGGGTGATAAGAGTTTCATATTAAAAGTAGAAAAATGTTCATTTCTCACCTACATTTGTAAACGGATGTGATGTGAAAATCAAGCCTATATAAGTGTAGAAGTTATATCGGTGACACTTTATAATAAGTACACACTATTAAGCATTAATTAAGCATTAAAGGGATAGTAGCATTTTTTTAAAGTGGGGTTGTATGATCTACAAATAGCCCCTAAGTACTTTAATTGCAGTAGAAGACTCTCTGCACTCCTCCCGTTAGCAACGCCAGCCCATAGCCCTGCCCAGAGATTTACAACATACAGTGTTGTGAACAGACCCAAAGAAACGGCCTATTTTTGCGGCCTAAAGAGGTTTTACCTGACAAAAAATACACAGTTCCATTGTTCGCTATAATATAATTTTTTCCAGCCCCTCAAAGTGCAGGAAAAACACAGTTTTTATTTGGACCTAACCAACTGCTGATCGGCGGGCGCTAACCCTGGGCGGAGGGATACGTGAGTTTGTTAGGTCCAAATAAAAACTGTGTTTTTCCTGCACCTTGAAGGGCTGGAAAAAATTATATTATAGCGAACAATGGAACTGTGTATTTTTTTTTCAGGTAAAACCTCTTTTAGGCCGTGAAAATAGGCCGTTTCTTTGGGTCTGTTCACAACACTGTATGTTGTAAATCTCTGGGCAGGGCTATTATGGGCTGGCGTTGCTAACGGGAGGAGTGCAGAGAGTCTTCTACTGCAATTAAAGTACTTAGGGGCTATTTGTAGATCATACAACGCCACTTCAAAAAAATGCTACTATCCCTTTAATAAATAGTGAATTCTTCATTTATAACGCATGAATACTCATTAGTATGTAGTTTATAAACACAGTTAGTGCTTATCAATGATGAGTAAAACATTTTAACTGTTTATAAACTACATACTAATGAGTATTCCTGTGTTATAAATGAAGAATTCAGTATAATGCTTAATAGTGTGTATTTATTATAAAGTGTTACCGTTATATCATAGATGTAAAACACAGCAAATCAATTTATTAGCTCATGTTATGCTTCAGTTTTTATTTCCAGTATGTTGTAAAAATATATTTAAATTGAATATATTTGGCTTGCTCATTGCCTCTATGCAAACAGTCCCACTGTGTGCATAGACTGCTTACCACCTTGCAAGTTGCATTCAGTTTGGAGTGGTCTGCTAGCACTAATGAAGGATGTGGCACTGCATGCAGGGTCATTGTGGAAATAGACACGTCCACCTTTGTGCTGTAAATATAGGGGATTTTTTTTTTTTTTTCTCCTTCACCGCCCAGGAGTTGATTTTGTGGTCTATCCACAAACTCGGCAAAGTTCTCGGCTCGGAATGGCTCCTCAGACTTTTGCTTTCTCTTTGCTCTGTCTTGCAAAGACGAGATGTGAAAACCTACCCACCGACAAACACTCCACATGAACCCGACAACGTTTCAAACAGATTTACGACACATTGTCTCAGTCTGAGGGAAAAGATCAGAGAAGTCGCATTTAAAATGTTCCTGTTTGCACACAACATGGCACCTTGATCTTTTGTTTACACATAGATAACACGCCAGATATGAGCACCAGCAGCTGCCGGCTGAGTTCAGCCCCTCTCGCTCAACAACACTAGCCCAATTCAGCACTAAGCTTCTCATCATATTATCAGCCATCTCCTGATTTAATTGAATAATTACATTTTCACACTCTGCTTTTATAACACTGTGCGTGCCTGTTTGTGTGAATGGAGTGAGTGGAGTCTGCTCAAGAAAATCAATCCCCTTATCGATCAGTAGTATTTTGGGGAAACTTAGATGAGATCTGTTGATTTTATCGAGCTAATTCAGAAATCTTTTTTTTTATTTTTGTAACTTTGATCAGACATCATCATCTCACCGAATCTGTTTTGTTTTTATTTATGGATGTGGGTCTGTTTGTGTGGTCGACTTCAGACCAACCAGAACATGTATCGGCAGAGCTGGAATGTGAGATCAAACGAGCCTTGTTTGTGTCATATGGTAATGATCTTTTAGGGAATGTTTAAATGATTATAGATGACAGACTGAGATTCTTGCAAATCAAATTCAGCAAGACAGATTTCTTAATAATTTGACCTATTTTCCTCATTTTCTTTAACTCTGTGTAAGAAGACTTTTGCAAAGCTGTCTTTATTTTATTTTTTTAAGGCTGAAATGTTCTATAACATCTTGCAGTCCTTTACATAAGTAGGCCTGTTGTCTAAATGAAGCCTTGCTCCTGGAGGAAGCTGCTATTTGTGGTGTGGAGGCCGGGCTTCTTCTGGTTTGGGAGCTTCTGCCTTCTTTTGTCCGCTCTCTCTCCACTGTGTGTTTTGCACTGTAGCTCAGCTCCTTGGTCTTGTCTTTCCACCTCTGCCTGTATTTTGCTTCTGGTGGCTGGGGAGTGAGTGTGGGATCCCTTCTGCTTCAAGGTGATCCGCTCCGGTGGCGGACTGCGAAGCCCCCACAGCCTGCAAGCAGACAGTGGAGTGTTTGGTGCGAGTGGTGAAGTTGATGGAAGGCGTGAGATAGTGTTTTTGTTTTTGTTTTTGTTTTCCTTTTGAGCGCGTGTGAGCGTATTTTTATTTTGGCCTGACTAATCCGCATGCCTCTCGCTGGTTCCTGTCCTAACAGGGGGTGTCATTTGATCAAGTCAATAATCTGCTGATTGAACCTGCTCGAATTGAGGAGGAAGAGGTCTGTACCTACTCTTTCCCGTCCACTCTGTTCTTCTGTGTCCCTCACTCACCCACTCATTCACCCACCTGCTCTGGGAGGTGGAGAAAATACCCTCAGGAATCCATGGTTAATCCAAGCCAATCACTAGGGACCCCCTAATCACAACTCATGTACGGGCAGTGTGGCACAACCTGGGTGTATAAAGAGAAAAAATGACAGGTGGCGTGTTTTATTGAAATGTATCTTTTCTCCACTGGACAGCAGGAGCTCAGGCACAAACACTGTGGACTCAAAACTGCAATCTTCAATTTTTTTTCATGGTCAATGTTTTGCAATGCATCCTGGGACAGTGAATGAAATATTTTCTTTGCCTCAGTATCAGTGCTTCTAATAAGGGTCTGCTAGGATATGTCGTATCCCACAGAAAACAACATCATTACTGTCCACTAGTTTTCTATCAGTTCTCTTTTGCTTCTAAATAATTAGGTCAGGTGCACAAAACAAGAAGTTACAGTTTTCTATCTTTGAATAGATAAACGTAACATGTTGTATAAGGTGAATTTAAAGGGACAACGAGGAGTTTCTATTTGGTTATAAAAAAGTCTCACGTTAATGTGGATGAATCTACGTTACCCACACTTGTTAATGGGCCCATTTTCGATAAATATATGGTTTTGTCTCTATCGTTATTTTGTTATTATTAGTGGTGGTGGAAATGCTGGACGAGCCGACCAGCGTTTCTTTACTTTCGGTTTCGTGGCGAGTCATGAGAATAACGCCGCCGAATCGCCGTTTATGGTCGGAACTACGACGGTATGTGATCGTCTTAGAACCTCTGACTTTAATTCTTGATGAATGAAAACATGAGTCTGTCTTGCGCCGGTCAAAGAATTTCACGGTGCGGAGGCTCATAAATGTAGTGTGAAAACACTTCGCTTTTCCAAAACTCCTCGTTGTCCCTTTAAGGCCCTAAAATTTGTGTTAGTATCATGAAAGGTTAAAGTAATCCTGAATTAATGATCAATCACAGATGATTTGCAAAGGTGAAGAGACAGTATTTTTCCACTCTTGAGGCATTTGTATTGGCTTGTTCCAAAGTTTCATTGACTGTAATTAAATGGAGTTTATGCCACTTATGCTGTTCCTCCATTGTATCATTATCAACTGCAAATGTAGTCCATACATTTTCCCCTACAGGTGGTGAATGCTACTAATAACTAGATTTAAAAACGGCAACAAGCCAACAACAAAGTGTCTGATGATGTTCAGAGATTAGGATATAAGAGGAATCATTTTGTTCAAAGTTTCAGTTTATGTACAACATTGGTTTTGAGGAGAGGCAGATAGCACATTCAGTGATGTTAAATGGGTTAGTCAAATATCCAAATCGTAGTAAATCAGGCAGAGGCACTGGTAAGTTGGGCTCAATTTGAAACTGTCTTTTGTAAGATTCAGTTATAAGAACAGTGCCCAGAACAACAGATTAGTCTTGTTTTGGGGTTTTTTTTTTTTTTTTGGTTGACCTGCCAAATATTCTTCATTTGTAACACCTGACCTTCCCAAACACTTGTCAGTTCACTGGGTGCCCACAGCTCTGTTGTCCACCTCTAGCAGAACCCGATCTTCAAAATGATTCACATGTATCACAGTGTTGCACATGTGGACCCACCTTGTGTCTAAAATGCAGAGGATGCCTCTGATCAAACTCTAACTGTAAAACAGCGCTGTATGAATCTAAACTCTGGTTGTGCCACACTCCACCTCTCCTGTTCTTCCTCTGCTTCTGCTGCTTCGCTCCTCTTCATTTCCCTGTCCCTGCTGTGTTGCCCTGGAATGAATGGGCTGGTTACACTGTGATGACAAAGTCCATGTCACCTGCTTCCTCCAGGTGTTTTTTTTTTTTTTTTTTGTGGATGCACAGGTTTACAGAGATGGTATGTCACTCAACTGCCAACGAGAAGAAGAGCTCCAGACGGATTAAGAAGCTTCTCAATAGCATGCTAATATAATAGAAAAATGACATACTTGATATTTATTAACAGAACTTTACCACATGTTTTTAATCCAATGGAAATTTGCTCTCATCTTTTTTTTTTTTTTTTGCATGTTTTTGTTTGTAGCATTGTATATGATTTGTGTATGAATACTGTACACTCCTGTGCTGTTGAGTCTTTATTAGGAAACATTGATTTTCACTGTTACAGAGCAGTTGAATGATACTGACTCATTACAAACACCACAACAGCCTCGAAATCCATCTCCACATCCAGGACAGCACACTCCTCCTCCTCTCCTCCTCTCCTTCTCTGTTACTCTCGACATTTCCCATTTTCATTCCACCTTTCCCTCATTCGTCTCCTACTCCCTCCCCCTTTTTTGCATGGCTTGCACGTACACAGAATATACACAGTTTGTTATGACCTATTTAGCGTTTACCTGACATTTTAAAGTCCATTCATATGTTATTTACATTGTGAAGTTTGGTTTGTGTAAAGGTCTAGCCTCTGAATCCACGTGAAGAAGGCCTCAGACAGTGTGTGTTTATTCACTTCATGTTAGAAGTCTCATGTCAAGCAGTTTGTGGTGAATGACTTAAATTTGGCTTCAACTTCACTTACAGAATGTCTCTCAGAAATTAAAGCATGAAATCATTCACCTGCTATTTAAATTGACATTAGGCTTTTCACAATTCACAGTGTCTCTCCATCTATTATACAAGATTGACGCCACCTTCTGGGGGAAAGAGGGAAATCACCCACATGAAAATGAATAGCAAAATGTTTAAAGGTGTTCAGAAAAGAAAAGTGAATCTGAGCCCACTGTGGGTCTTAACATTAGTGTAATAACTCATCTATCAGACGATGTAGGCCAAACTTTGTGCAAAATTCTATTTTTGAGTAAATCCGGGATGAAAGTGGGGTAGTTTTTTTTCCGCATTGGATAATGCAGGCGCTTGAATTATGCGTCACGTTGCTCACGATTCATCAGCCACTGATATTGGATCCGTCATCCGTCAATCAAACGTCTGAGACACACACACACACACCGAGCTCGGCCCTGCCCCAAACATTGAATATCCTGCCCGCTCGATAACGACCAATCAAATTTGTTTTCCTTACTCGGGTAAACTCGTAGAAGGAGGCGCGACAAACAGGACAAACAGCCATTTCTGAACACCTTTAAAAGATTAAAAAACAAAAAGTGGGCTCATCTCCCTCTCAGTCTGTCCAGAGCTCAGTGGCAGCTTTTATCCAGTAGTTGTGCTGACTCCCCCCTCCTCAAATTGCAGCACACCCTGAACATTCTACGGCAAACAGGCGGCCTGGGTATCAGCATAGCTGGAGGGAAAGGGTCCACGCCTTACAAGGGAGATGATGAGGTGAGACCTCCACTGGAATATATAGAAATATGTTCAATGGATCACAAGAACGTATACAGTAGATTCATGTTTCTGTTTTAACTTTGTCTCCAGGGAATCTTCATCTCCAGAGTATCTGAAGAGGGTCCTGCAGCCAGAGCAGGGGTCAAAGTGGGAGACAAACTCCTAGAGGTGAAGACACCGACGTTTCCTGTTCATCTTTTCTGCTTTGTCTTTAAAAACTACTTCATCTGCTTTTTAATGACACTATCCAGCATGTTAAAGGGATAGTTCACCCAAAATTGAAATTTCACTCATTATCTACTCACCCTCATGTCGACTAAGGGCTGGGAGAAGTTTCAGAGTCCTCCGTGTCTTCTCTGAGTTACAGGGGGTCTCGGCGTAGCAGTGCATGTCCATATAACGGTTGCAAATGGATACCAACTGTCTTCATAACAGAAAGACACACCAAAAAACATCCAAATACCTCCATGCTGCTCGTATGTAATGTCCGTCTTGTATTGAAGCCCCGAAATGTGAAATTGTCCCGACAAAAATTTAATAAGTCTATATTTCAAGTTTGTTTTGTAGCGGAAGCTTCTCGAAGCTCCTCTTCCTGGTTCGTCCAAATTTGACGAACCAGGAAGAGGAGCTTCCGCTACAAACAAGCTTGAAATATAGACTTATTTAATTTTTTTCAGGACAATTTCACATTTCGGGGCTTCAATACAAGACGGACATTACATACGAGCAGCATGGAGGTATTTGGATGTTTTTTGGTGTGTCTTTCTGTTACGAAGACAGTTGGTATCCATTTGCAACCGTTATATGGACATGCACTGCTACGGCGAGACCCCCTGTAACTCAGAGAAGCCACGGAGGACTCTGAAACTTCTCCCAGCCCTTAGTCGACATGATGTAGATAATGAAATTTCAATTGTGGGTGAACTATCCCTATAATCATTCTCAACATCCGTCTCAGGTGAACGGAGTGGACCTCCACGAAGCAGAACATCACACGGCGGTGGAAGCTCTCCGCAGCTCTGGCGCTTCAGTCTCCATGACGGTGCTGCGGGAGCGCATGGTGGAGCCGGAGAACGCCATCACCACCACGCCGCTCAGGCCGGAGGACGACTACTTCCCCCGGGAGAGACGCAGCAGCGGCATCGCCTTCAACATGGAGCAGCAGAGTCCCAGCGGGCCCCGGCAACGGCTGTCCACCTGCCTGATCCGCAACGACAAGGGGCTCGGCTTCAGCATCGCGGGGGGCAAGGGCTCCACGCCGTACCGCACGGGAGACACGGTGAGACGCACACACAGTCACCCAGACATTTGTAGTTGTCTTTACCTACTTGTCACAAGTTGTTGTACTTGTTAGTAGATCAACCTACAGACCCCGGATGTTGATAACAGCTAACCCCGGACTCAGAGGGGAATAGCACTATGTATCATAACAAAATATTGGTAATGAACCAGTTTCGCGGCAGATAATGTGTTATTTAGAGGCTGCATTCCGCTGCCCTGTAGACTCACATTATATGGATATACGCGGCTCCTGGCTGGAGCTAATTTCGTCAGAACGACTTGTAATGACACCAAAGTTATCTGGGTGAGTAAATGATCATATTTTATGCTAGAAATAAGGTCCAGATTGTAAAAAATGGCAATTCCCCTTTAACAACTACATATTTGATAGCTTCCTCCCACTAAAGCACTTTGTTTACATCATGGTGTCAGGTAGCATTGGATGTTATGGTTGCCATTTTAAATATACTTATATCAGTTTGAGTGTTTCACTCTCTTGACATAGTGACAACATGATTACTTGAGGAATTGCCAACATAATTGACGGATCATTCAGCCATGAAAACAAAAGCTGTCTGCAGCCATAATTGAATTATGACCCAATCCTAGCATGACATTTACATGGAAATTGAACACTGTCCTCTTTAAGCCCCCGGGCCCTGACAGTTTACATATTAATATTTAAAGCCTCCCATTCAAGTGCAAATCTGACAACTGCATCCAAGAGACGAGTGTAGTAGATTCAGATGGCTGATTCCAGTTCAGGATGAAAGATGAAACCAAGAAAAAACATCAGAAGTTCCAGACACAATCTCTCAGGCTTTTTACCAAAGGACCTATTTATAACGGGTTTGGTCTGGAAGTTGGGAAGTTAGGTCACAAAGTGTTTGCAGTAACTGTCTCAGCCACAGGGAGCTGCGTTTACAGTCATCACCAGGGAGACGGAGATATGAATAGCCGGCCTTGACACCTGATAGGTTCACTGTAATTGGGCGGTGTGAGGTGTATATTTGGGCCAGCGCAGTACTACATCGCAACACATGCAGCTCCCCGAGCCCACGAAAAGGAAAGGACTCATAAACTAGTGATTTAGGCGGGTGACACGTCTGAGCGTAAGTCTAAGCTTTTTGAACCGGACGCAGCGACTGGGTTTGTTTGTTATTTGGTGCGTTAGACTTTGCTCCTGCATGTTTTGGCACAAAGTGTTTCGGTGTTGAACACAGCTCGTTTTTGATTGGTTAAACAAATTGTGCAATTTGTCTGTGCAAAGTGGGGCACCGGGGTTCAACAGGGGTTCAGGTTTTTATTGAGTCCAAAATACTAAGATGGTTGTCAGTTGTTATGTGTCTGTGCAGGTTTGTTTGTTGTGTGTGCAGCTTTATGTCAAAATGTGTTGATGTATCTGATAATTTCCTATGTAAAACCTGGGAGCAGTAATGAATAAAGGACTCTCATCTCTATTTTTGGCCCCTCACTGTGAGGTACCTCATGCTGACTGAATGGTAACTCAGTCAGCATGAGGCTCACAGTGAGGACCCCTACTCATCATTACACTGCAGCCTGTTGCACCAGACCACGTCTAATTAACAACATCTGTCTTCTCTGTAGCGTTGCTTCATCTCAGCATGGAGGAGCTCATCTTGTAGCTCCGTTCTCCACAGTCGTCCGTCAAAGTGTCATCAACTGTGTTACTTTTGTCTGTTGTGTTTCATAGGGAATCTACATCTCTCGCATCGCCGAGGGCGGAGCGGCGCACAGAGACAGCACACTGCGCGTAGGCGACAGGGTGATCTCTGTGAGTACTATCATCACCCCCACATCTTCACCACGGCCTGATAGATCACAGGGAGATAAGTAGTGAAATGTTTCCTCTACGCTGTTTCCACACAGAATTTGTCATTGTCCACTTCCACATCCAGTTCAAGTTTATGAATGGATACTGGGATGGAGAATGGGTCTAAGTGTAAAGGAAACATTTGTCTTTGTCTTCTCTTTGTGTTTTATTATGTTCATGAATTGTGTACCTATCCACTGTGTTCACTGCTTTCATCTCTCAAGTTCACTCTGGTCCTATCTAAGATAGAGCAGACTAACCTGGTCACCACATCCAGAGAATTAACTCATCAGACTTTGCACTCATGCATCAAATCCATTAATTGATAGCTGGGTCAGAATACTAATACCATCATCCTCACACTAATCTCACCTCAGATTCATACTCTGTATCTTGTTTGGTTAAGTAGTGCAGTCTTTAGGTTTTCTGTGTTGCACTTCCTCCTGTGTTTTCTCTGCTGATCAAACTCAGAGCTTGGCTTTGCCGTCCTGTATCTGTCAGTCTGCCGGTCCCTCTTGTGCTGCATGTTTTTATCCATTAGTGTCACTCACTATTATTCTAAATCCACCCCAGTACGCTGAATGTGACACTGCTCCTTTTGAAAACCTAACTCTGCTTTCTCCCTGGGTTCACTCTCCTCTTTCCTCCGGCAGTTTCTTCTTTTGTCTTTTTCTTCTCTGTGTCTTTTTGTAGTCTGCCTCTCCCTCTCTCCCTCTGCATGCTCACTAATGCATTAAAGTCCATCTCCTCACCTACTTGGTGGTGGGAGATGGTGTTGGGGTGGAGTGGGCTGAGGCCTGCCGGGCCGCTGCCGTGGCAGTCACTTGTTACCATGGCGGCGGCTGCGGCAGCAAATCAACCGACGGTAAGAGCTGGTACTGTCGCGTCAGTGCTGACCTCTGCTTGTCACTGAGGACCAGATTTGTACAGTTTTTATGATAGTGCATGCCTTAAAACCGCCCCTTCGTCTAGCTCTGTAACACAACTAATGACTGAATATTTTCATCATAACAAAGTAACAGATGTCTGAGGCTTGCCTTCGTTGACTTAGGACCTAACCTTTTGGACAAACTCACTACCACTTGTGTTTTAAGTAAACAAAGGCAAGAAAGAGCAGGAAAATGTTGAACTACATACGCCAACTTTTTTTTTTTTAGTATCTTGCCTCACTCCCAAATCCATGACAAGCAGATAGACACCATCCTTTCGACTGTGCGTGCAGTAACAAGGGAGATACGGGCAGAGCTGCGCACCGCTAATTAGCTTAGCTCAAATGCTGGAATAGGTAGTGTTAGCCTGCCTCCACCTAAAGTCTTCAGAGAAACTCTTCAGCAACTCTAAACGGAAACTGGCGGGCCGATCTTCATCTCAGAGCTGACAAAACTCTCTGGTAATGCATCTTGAGTGGTCAAATGCCGGTAACGGGACGAGATCGGTCAAAACGGAGGGTTCAAGCAAAGACGGTTTATTT
Organism: Trachurus japonicus; assembly: GCF_045865225.1. Classification (NCBI taxonomy): domain Eukaryota; kingdom Metazoa; phylum Chordata; class Actinopteri; order Carangiformes; family Carangidae; genus Trachurus; species Trachurus japonicus. The sequence continues at coordinate 22,829,164 of NC_140926.1, forward strand.
TGGTTCAAGCTAGCTACATCGAGGGTAGGTTAGCTTCCTATTTCAAAGTAAAAGCACAAATTCTATTTTCATGGTTTTCTGTATGTAAAGGGCAACAGGTGTTTTATTTTGTGAAAGTAACCGGAAGTGCATTGGTCACGGCTAGCTTGAGTAGTGCCGAATTTGTCCGAACAAAATTGTAAACAGCTGGTATTTAGACAAATTAACAACACACTGCTGATCTAAACGGCTACTTTCTGAAATGTGGATAAAGTGATATATTTACAGAGTTTAGAGCTAAAATGAAATATGCTTCTGACTGCTGATTTCGGCTCGGGCAGGAGACAGGCTAACACTACCTATACACTTCCAGCGGCAAGACACAAAAAAAAAGATGTTGGCGTATCCCTTTAAAAGATGGCAGAACAAGCATTATTATCCAGACTTTAGGGGATTTCTTGGATTTGTTTGGGAACTGGCTTTGCCTGCTCGTAGCCTCTCTTAGGGAACCTCTAGCAGCTTCAGTTGCCTGCAGCAGCCCGCTGTTTCCCCCGCTCCCTCTTCTTCTCTGCCTGTTCCTGTTGCTCTATGTAGGTGTCGGGCTCCTCTTCAACATAACAGTACTCACTTTGGTGCACTCACAAAACCTCAGTCACTTAAAATCTTGATGTTATCGATGTTACAAAAAGTCTTGAGACGTAGTTTTGAGAGATGAGATGCAGGTGTCACTCAGAGCGTCCTGGTGGGCTGACCTCCCCCCCGCCTCATCCCTCCCTCCGTGGTTGGTTTTACTGTCAATCCAGATCAATGGTGTAGACATGACAGAGGCCAGGCATGACCAGGCAGTAGCGCTCCTTACCGGCACCTCCCCCACCATCGCCCTCCTAGTGGAGAGGGACCTGAATGCACCAGGGGGCTCTCCGGGTCAATCCCGGGCACGCGCCCACTCCCCCCCGCCCCCAGAACCCTCAGACTCTCCAGACCAGGACGAGGAGAGCCTCTCCCTACATGGGAACCACCTGACTCGGATGGAGGACGAGTATCCCATCGAGGTGAGAGCCTGAGAGCTGACTGCAGCTTTTATTGTTAAACGGCTTTTTAGTTTCATTAGACCATGCTTGTAGAATCACTCTCTGTTAATGTTTGTCCATTTGGACCCCGACTTGTGCTTAATGCCCTTCAGTTCCAGAGGAGATGGTGCATGGTATGAAGGCTCAATCTAATTTCATGGTGTATTTCAGATTGTAGCCTGGCAATACCAACAGTATCATCCCCAACAAGTCCATAATGCAGAGAGATTACTGCGTAGCTGTGTAGAGCTGTCAACGCCCCACAGTAGAAACTGGTTGTTTTGCATCTGTTAGACAAATTAGAGAAGAACAAGAAGGCCTGCTCATGAGTTTCAGTCGGCTTTCTGCAGTAGAATTTATTTATCTATTTGCATTTTTAAAAACTAATTTTTTTACCTAAGTTTTCCTGCCTCCATCCTAACAGGAAGTGATCCTGGTGAAGTCAGGCGGCCCTCTTGGCTTGAGCATTGTGGGAGGCAGCGATCACGCCAGCCACCCATTTGGCATCAATGAGCCTGGAGTTTTTATCTCAAAGGTATTATTAGAAAAGAAAAGCAAAGTCTCCTGTTTTTCAGATGTTTCCTTTCTTAAAGGGATAGTTGAACATTTTGCCAAATTGGCCCATTGCCATAATCCCTTTAGTTTTAGCAGTAGGTTCATTACCTTTAATTGACGGTGTAAGCCATTTTTAGAACGACGAAGCAGAGCCGCGAGCTGCTCAGAGCTACATGGGATTTCTTGGTTTCCCTCATCAAACTCATCGAATACACAATCCAACAACTCCAAAACGCTCTGGTGGACAAGTTGTGACCTGCACATTCACCACGCTATGAGATAATAACGGAACGTTACGAGACTGAGTTGTTTTAGAGACTGCTTGCTGAAAAACTGTCCCTGAAGGAAACGCGCATCAGCGGTTTTGCATGAATTTACCTCGAAAACCAACTCTGTATCTTAACATTCCGTTATTATGTGCAGGTCATAACTTGTCCACCAGAGCGTTTTGGAGTTGTTGGATTGTGTATTTGATGAGTTTGATGAGAGAAACCAAGAAATCCCATGAGCTTCCCTAGCATAGTTAATTTGCCAAAAATTTGCCAAAATGTTGAACTATCCCTTTAAATAAACGGTATCATTTCCACCATTACCCTGGCTCGCCTCTCACCCTCTGTGCCGGAACTCACCATCAGGTGATCCCTCACGGTCTGGCGTGTCAAAGTGGACTCCGCGTCGGGGACCGAATCTTAGAGGTGAACGCCATCGACCTGCGCCACGCCACCCACCAGGAGGCGGTGCGAGCTCTGCTGGCCAACAAGCAGGAGATCCGTATGTTGGTGCGGAGGGATCCGTCACCGCCCGGGATGCAGGAGATAATCATTCAGAAGCAGCCGGGGGAGAAGCTTGGCATCAGTATTCGAGGAGGGGCTAAAGGGCACGCTGGAAACCCCTTCGACCCCACGGATGAGGGGATCTTTATCTCGAAGGTACTGCAGATTTAAACTTTGCATTGCTTTGTTAAACACTGAGAGCCTTTTTGACCACATTTGAAACAAATAAGAGATATAGTTATTTTGAGGCTTAGTTGTCAACTAAAAGAGAATAAATCTCATCAGTCACACCCGGTGTTAAACTACCCGTTGATTAGTGGTCGATGTCACCCAACAGGTGAGTTCAAGCGGAGCAGCGGCAAGAGACGGCCGACTGCAGGTCGGCATGAGGATCCTGGAGGTGAACAACCACAGCCTGCTGGGGATGACGCACACCGAGGCGGTGCGCGTGCTTCGAGCTGTGGGAGACTCTCTGGTGATGCTGGTGTGCGACGGTTTCGACCCACAAAAAGTTGCTGCTGTGGAGGTGAGACCCCACGAGGAGAGAGATTTGGACCAAATGTTCTTTTCACGTACAAAGGCAACTCTTTACTGTTTATCGCACCTTGAGTAACCTCTAATAAAGTGTTGTTTTTAAGACTGCAGCTATATTTTCTCACTATTATTTAATCTGCCCATAACTTTTTTTGATCAATTGATTAATTACCAAGACTACATAATGTTAGAAAGGAGGCAAAACACTGATTGCAACTTCCTCAAGTGACATCCTCACTTTTTTTTAACTTAACCCAAAGTCCAAAATCTAAAAATACTACAATGATGAGAAAACATTTTACAAGCTAGAACCAGGGAATATTTGATTTGTCATCACTCCTTTTACTTGACAAATGAACTGAATTTTTTTTTTTAGTTTAACTTGCTCAATTATTCAAAGTTCATTTGAAATGATTTTAACAAAACTGTGTTTGGGTTCATTTCCAGGCATCTCCCGGCATCATTGCCAACCCGTTTGCTACAGGCATCGTACGTAAGAACAGTATGGAGAGCATCTCATCTATAGACCGAGACCTGAGCCCAGAGGAGATGGAAATCATACAGAAGGTAAAATAGAGATTATGCACTTATTATTACATAGAAATAAATAAAGTTTGGCACTATCTGCCTACAAAACTCACTGAGGACACTGTTAATGTTCCTCCAAGCTGACCCTGGAGCAGTGCAGAGCTCTGGTTGGTGCACCAGGAGCCACAGCACAGTTTCGTATCATCCAAATGCCATTCAAGTCGACACATGAATCAAACGTTTTGTTCAGCGATTCCCTTGCACCACCACTGTGCTTCCACAGCAGTTTGGCGTTAGCAGGTGGAGGCGAGTGACTCACTCCAACCGTGCGCACCACACACACCCGTCCCTCCACCAGGGCAGCCAGAAAGCGCCAGCACAGTTGTTTATTTTGCCCAGATTAGCTTTTGGGAGGCTGCCCGTACTAAAGGAATGTGGCGGCCTGTTAGTTTATTCAATACCAGTTTTTGTTGTTCCCCTGCACACTTCAGTTGGGAGGCGTCGGCCCTCTAACCCCCATCAGAGCGCACACATGTAACTTACTGCAATTTCAGTGGTTTTCCAGATTCAGATTAACAGGATGAATAGTGCTGGTTTACTGGGATTGTAAGGATCTTAAATCTCACTGTTCTCCAGGAATCAGAGATGGTGAGAGAGACGTCACAGTGGGAGAGAGAAGAGATGGAGAAAGTGGTAAGTGAACGTGAAAATCCATTACTGATGTGGGAAGGCGAGGGGTCATTTTAATTCTGTCAGCTCAGCAGGTAGACAAATTACAAAATCATTTTTTTGACAACAGCGTAGCTCAGAGAAATGCCAAACTCAGGCTCAGGTCTGTCTGTTATCGGGTGAATGAAGCTTCCCCTCTGCGCCCGACGTGGGTGCTGTGTTTGACAGAACTATTCCTGCAATGTCCCGCCTTGCATGCTTTTTCTGCTCCCATAGCTAATGAATAGAGTACTTTTTTTTAATTTGTGTGGATTCTATCCTTTTCTTTCCCCTCTTGTTTTTCTCTCACCTCTCCTTTACCTTTTGGTGTGTTTGGTGTGATCCGAAATCATCCAATCATCATCCCTCCATACCACCTCCTCTACTTTTTTATTTCCTCCTCTTCACCTCCTGTAACATTTCCTGAATCATCCTCCTCTTCCTCATTTCACCTCTCATTGCATCACCGTGTGGCTGTGTGGATGGGTGTCTTTTCCTTCTGTCCTCTTCCTCCTCCTCCCCTTCCTTTCTTGGTGAAGGAGCGAATGCGTTTGGAGCGTGAGGAGGCAACTCGCCTACTAGAAGAGGAGACTGAGGTGAGACACTCCTCCACGGCAGCTCCCGTCTCCCGGCAGCTTCACCACAAACACCACAGAAGTGCTGCCTCAGGATTTTACCATGTGACTTACCCCTGGATATTGTAGGGAGAATAGACTTTTGTTTCTTTAATAAATCCAACTCTCTTTTTTTTCTAAAAAATATTTTTGGGGCTTTTTTTGTCTATTTTTGGGCTTTTCATGCCTTTATTAGATAGTACAGTTGAGAGAGACAGGAAATGGGGAGGAGAGAGAGGGGGGATGACATGCAGGAAAGGGCCGCCCGATGCGGGATTCGAACCAGGGCTGCCTGCAGCGAGGATTCCAGCCTCAACACATTGGGCACCTGCTTAACCTCTTGTGCCACTTGGTGCCCCATTTTCGGGACTTTTCTGCCTTTAATTGAAGGATTAGCTGAGAGACAGGAAATGGGGGAATGACATGCAGCAAAGGGCCACCCCATCAGGATTCGAACCGGGGCCGGCTGCAGAGAGGACTGTAGCCTCTGCACATGGGACACCTGCTCAACCCACTGAGCTAAACGGCACCCTAATAAATCAGTCTTGAGCGTTATTCAGACTGGTTTAGTTTAACTGGAGAAGGATCTTACATCATAGACTCTCATAGGTTTACATAGTGGCAGAGATTAGTTGTGTTAATTTAAAGTCACAATCATGTGTCCATATTAGTTTTAAGGCCGGACGACGAGGGATTATTCACTATCAACACATTACACATTTTCTCTAACCCTAACATTTTCTACATTTAACATCCAGCTGTGGCTCTTTACCGTCATAGCAACGGGTCTCTACACTTCCACACATGGCCTTTCCCACTTAAACTAATTCACTTTGAACGGGCGATTGTTTATTGGACCTCAGCCCAAACCTCATCTCACGTCTCTTTCTGTTTATTTCCTGTAGAACATTGGCACTGGACCTTTAAAACTTGACTACAAAACCCTGGCTGCTCTGCCCACCACCAGTCTGCAGAAAGTCAACAGGGTGAGTCACAGTGTCTCTGATCTCCAGCCTGAAGACAGTGGGTCAAGTTTTCACACAAACAATGAATAATGTCAGTGGTGTTTTTCAGTGCAGGCTTAAAGCCTCGTTTCCTTTGAGGTGTGAATTGGTTGTGTTTCTGTGTGGGACACGCTGGGAACGGCCTTCAAAGCTCAGAATAGACGTTGTCATGGAATCCCTCACGTTTATGTCTGAGGAAAACTCTTGAGTGACCCAGACCCAACCAGTTGGCGCTCCAGGAGCCGGAATGTCACCTCCCCCTCCACGTGTGTCACCCCCCGGCTAGTAACCACAAGCTCCAAGGCCAAACCCATCCAACATGACAGGTCATCCTGATGTAACTCTGGTCTACATTGATTAACAAGACCAGACGTGATCGACATGGATTGAAGAAATAACACGGTGACCATGGAAAAGTTTGGGGAAAAGCGCATGAAGACCAACTGTATGTGGAAAGAAATGACAGCAGAGGATGTGAAAAAGTACAAAAGAAGCAGGTTGACAGTACAAAGGAAGCGGGGGCCAGGGGCCAGGGGCCAGGGGCCAGGGGCCGGGCTCTGTCCCGGCTGATAAAAGAGTGTAAGAGTGAGGTGGCGAGAGGGGGAAGGGGACAGCTGCCCACTATCAAGCAGCCTGTCCCCTGCGATATTTTAAACCCGCATCTGGCTCAGAATTGGATGGAGTGTGTGTGTGTGGGTGTGGGTGGGGCAGCAGGCGGCGAGGGAGGGTGTGTGTCGAAGAGGAACAGGCCAGTGTCTCAGTTTGAGTTCTCAAAGTCCACAGAGGTGTGAGTTTGAGTGGACATACGGCGCTGTCCTGTTTCCGTCCCACAGTGAGTATAAAGCTGCTCAGTGGACTCAAGTCCACTGTTTCTAGCTTTTTGTATTTTCTCTCCTCTTTTCTCTGTCGGTTCTTCTCTCTGACTCTGTCCTCATTTTTTATTTGACTTTAGACAAAAATTCTCTTTGTTCTGCCACAATTTGCTCTTTTTCCTTAAATACACATCATCAAACTATAGAATCCCTGAGACTAATCTATTGTTTTTGTATTGTTCCTTTATAGACATCTAAGTTACATGTAAATGTCACATTGTTGAAGAGAACTTATGTGTTCAGTACATTAGAGTCGGGGATTAGCCTCCAGCACATGTGACTGCTCAGACTGTATCACAGTGACCCAGCATGGCCGCCCTCAAGTTCACACACCAGCTTTTTCACCACCGATAGTTACTGGAAATGTGTGATTATGAGCTGATACATCTGAACCCAGTTTGTGGTTGAAAAGACATTTTAACAATTTAAGAAATATGTGTTATACTTTGAGGATTCCTGATTTGATTTGACTGAATTCACTCTGAAATTAGCTGATGATCAAGGGCGTGTTTTTAATACGTTTGAAAAGGTTTGTAATTCGTTTTGAATAAGAAAAGTGGTGGTCCAAGCGTTGCATTGTGCCATTATCAGGGTCATCAGAGTGTTTATTCAGAGCAGTCAGACCCAGTGTGTTTGTCTTCTATAATCAAGTGAGAGAGTGAAGAATCTGATCTTCTTCAAAACCCACAGGGTCACTGAACACCACTTACTACTGTCCTGCAGGAATCCACAAAGACTATTTATTCCTCCCGGCCACAGCACTGACAGGGATTTCTGCACTGATTAATGTGAACATTTAGCCAAATGTTCATCCAAAATTAATTTGTACATTACATAGTTGTAGTATTTTTAAAAGTATAATTTGTTCAGTTCCTTTGACTTGCAGTTTTTTCCCCAGCACAGCTAAGTGACTGACTGACTGACTGTCCGCCTCGCTCCCCTCTGTCACAGCAGAGCCCCAGCTGTCCCGCACAGTCTGTGTCAGAGCCAAAAGGGCACTCGTTCACATTCCATCCCACTGACCCTCATCACACCACCAACCCATATAGTCAGCATGTAGAGACACACTGGGGCTTCACAATGCCTGTGTTCTAGCTGCCACTATTTTCATAATCACCAGACATGTCAAGGTCACGTCTTAAAAATTCCTAAGTAGTTTATATGTTTGGTTTTCTGAATTAACTGGAGGGTTTTTGTATATTTTTAGCTCTTGTACAGGAAATATTCTGCCAGCTTTTCAGTTTATTCTAACAGTATCAGGTGTCTCGACATGGGTTGGTCCAAACATTGTATATTTTCTGTCCTCGTGTCATCAGCTGTCTGCTTCTCGTCAGGCTGAGTACAGTAAGAGCTGAAGGTGTTGGAGCCCGAATGTCTCCCTGCTCTGATAATATGGTTATTTAAGGCAGAGCCGCCAACAGCAGCAGTTAGCCAGTCCTGAATGATGAGCACCGAGAGACGTATCCTAACGGCTTCAGGAAAGATTTAGTGATGTGAGGAACTCTTTAGCAGCCGGAGGCTTGTGTGTCCACTTTCTATTTATAAAACCAAACATCTATGACGGCAGAGACCCAACTTATTTACCTGTTTAGTTTAGTTTAGTTTTTTTTGGTTTGGACATAAGACGGCATAATGTTAATTGTTTTATTTCCGCAAAATGTTCAAGACGACTTTATCTCTGGCTGCCTTTGTGGATCTGTTGAAGTTTTCCCCCTCACTCTTTAAAACTTCTCTGGGTCATGACAACTTATTGTCAGAACACTGTACATTGTGTAAATTGAAAAAAGTCTTGTTTAGTCAGTTTAGTTTTTGGTGTTGTTCAATGATAGATAATAATAGCTTTTTTTTGTTCCTTTGGTGAAGAGAATTTCATTTTAACTGAAGGAAATAATAGACAATAGAGAGAAAGTTGGAATAAAACAGGGTTATCTCTTTAGTTTTTCCTCTGTCCACCTTCTGAGTGGATCTTTCTCTCTCATTCTTCACCATGTCTGTTCACTCTATCTGTCCTCCCCCTCTTTCCTCTGCTCCTGTTCAGTTCTCTACTTCTGCTCCTCTGACCGCTCCCATGGAGGCCCCCCTGCAGGCCCAGTACGGAGCCCCATTAGAGCCTCTGGGCTTCAGCTTAGCTCACCCCGCAAACCCCCTGGGCCACGTGGACCCAGAGACCTGCCCCGGTCTGAACCCGCAGCACGATTATCTCCTCGGATCCCAGTTCTCTGCCGACGGGAGCTCCACCGCCGACAGCGCCGGCTCATCCACCACTATCAATTCGGCAACGTGCGGCCCCGAGGGAGAGGAAGAGGAAGAGTGCCTGGTGGACTCTCAGCCTATCTGCTTCAAAGAGAACCCGTTCTTGGTGGCCAATCGCAGAGGGAAAGGCCTCCCCGCCGGGCAGAAGCTCCTGTCGGGGCCTCCCGTGGGCTACGGGAAACCGGGCCAACTGCAGCCATGGTTGTTCAGCAAGGCAAGCCGCCTGGCCGAGTGTGGTTTGGAGGCAGCATGGCGTGTCACTGCACACAGTTTGTTGTTTTTGCTTCAAAGGATCCTCCTACTTGTTGCATCCAGACTTTGTGCAAGGTTTTTTAACTTTTTAACAGTCACACTCTTTCGGATTGACGTGTATCTGAACCACGTAGTCACAAGTATGGACACATCTTTACGACGCAGAGCTGAGTGTGGTTGAAAAGGTTTTTCCTCTGAGGAAGCGTGTCCAGGTCTGAGTGTATTCATCTCAGGAGCTGAACTGCTGTGTGTGTGTTTTTTTTTGTTTTTTTGCTTTGAGCACAGAGCGTGTGGCACCTTGTGAGGTATTTGGGTCCGCAGTCGCTTCATAGTCAGGACCGAGTGGAATGTGTGTCCCAACAGCTGCGGGGAGGGAGGGAGGGGGGGGTCAACGAGTCACGCAAGCAACACGACCCACAAAAGGCACCAGGAAAAAAGCATGTTTATCAGTTAGAGCCTGTTGTGGGTTGAGTTTTAATGGAGGATGAATTTACCACAAGACTAACCAGTGAAACATGTTGTGTTTTATTTTAATGTACTGTTTATTCCCTGCAGCCACTTAAAGAGCAGCTGTTCATTGTGTACTTGTGGTGTGGTTTTGCAGGCTCCTTCCTCTGACTTCACCAGGACAGAGAGTCCGATCAGGGAAGCCCCCTACTCTCCTACTATCCAGCCGGTGAGCAGCCAACACACCCACCCACTCCTCTTTTCTTAAAGCGATAGTTCACCCAAGATTGAGAAGTTTCAGAGTCCTCCGTGGCTTCTCTGAGTTACAGGGGGTCTCGGCGTAGCAGTGCATGTCCATATAACGGTTGCAAATGGATACCAACTGTCTTCGTAACAAAAAGACACACCAAAAAACATCCAAATACCTCCATGCTGCTCGTATGTAATGTCCGTCTTGTATTGAAGCCCCGAAATGCGAAACTGTCCCGAAAAAAATTTAATAAGTCTATATTTCAAGCTTGTTTGTAGCGGAAGGCACAGATAACTCTGAAACTTCTCCCAGCCCTTAGTCCACATGAGGATGAGTAGATAATGAGTGAAATATCAATTTTTAGTGAGCTATTCCTTTAAATCAGCTGTTTTCACATCACGCCTTGCCTTTATTTTCTGCTTTTCCATGAGTCACTAGCGACAATACAGAAGAGGTATTTTACAGGTGACCCTTCTGACCTTTCCTCCACCCTTAGCCCAGCCACCCCTCCCCCACCGGCTCCCCAGCAGGCAGGGAGACCCGCTTCGTAAGTGGGTCTCTGGCCCAGTCTGCTGCTCTGGCCTGGATTTTTTTTTTTTTTTATATAAGCACATATGGCAGCTGCTCTGAGCCCTGCATCTCCTAATAAAACACAGAGACTCTAACTAGTTCAGCCATGGTGTTTCCAGTCTGAAAAGCATGTGACTGCTTCTCTGTGACCAGCTGATTACTGATGCTTTGTTTAATGCAGACTGGATGTGTCAGGGTTTTGACTGACCGTCCCTCATGTCTCTAACTGACCAGCTGTGGCTTCATAGTCTTAAACAGGATGATAACATAGTCAAATATCATGTTTGCCTTGAGTTGAGTTAATCCATTAATGTGGTCAGAAGCCCACCACTAGAGATGAACCTGGCTCAAGGTAAAATCCTGGTTGTTGCATCGCTGGCCTGGCATCATCCTAAAGAAGCTCCACTCGTTAAAGGGATAGTTCAACATTTTGGCAAATTGGCCCATTGCCATAATCCCTATAGTCATAGCAGTAGCTTTGTTACCTTTAATTTTTGGTGCAAGCTATTTTTAGAACGGCGGAGCAGAGCCGCAAGCTGCTCAGAGCTACGCTACGGAGGCTCATGGGATTTCTTGGTTTCCCTCATCAAACTCATCAAATACACAATCCAACATGGGGCGGTGCGTGGCGCAGTGGTTAGTGCGGCCGCCCCATGTAGAGGCTACAGTCCTCAACGCAGGCGTCCCCGGTTCGAATCCCGCGTCGGGCAGACATTTCCTGCACGTCATTCCCCCCTCTCTCTGCCTCCCCCTTTCCTGTCTATCTCACTGTGCTATCAAATAAAGGCAAAAAGACCAAAAAAATATACTTTGAAATACACAATCCAACAACTCCACAACGCTCTGGTGGACAAGTTGTGACCTGCACATTCACCACGCTATGAGATAATAACAGAACATTATGAGATGGAGTTGTTTTCGAGGTAAATACAGAGTCTGCTTGCTGAAAAACTGCCCCTGAAGGCAACACGCATCAGCGGTTTTGCATGAATTTCCCTCTAAAACAACTCTGTCTGGTAACGTTGTGTTATTAACTCATAGTGTGGTGAATGTGCAGCTCACAGCTTGTCCACTAGAGCGTTTTGGAGTTGTTGGATTGTGTATTTGATGAGTTTGATGAGGGAAACCAAGAAATCCCATTAGCCTCCATAGCGTAGCTCTGAGCAGCTCGCGGCTCTGCTCCGCCGTTCTAAAAATAGCTTGCACCGACAATTAAAGGTAACAAATCTACTGCTATGACTATAGGGGTTATGGCAATGGGCCAATTTCCCAAAATGTTGAACTATCCCTTTACTAAATGTAATGAATGTTGAAAAGGCAAAGAGAAGGTGGAGATTTGTGCATTTTTGTTTCAATGTCATCATTTTTGATTTTGTCTGTTTGTTTTTTTGTTTATTTATTCATTCATTCATTTATTTGCAGGCAAACATTCATTACTCCTCCACCCCCTCTGCCAAGGACAATACCTCATCTTCAGTGAGTGTCTGTGTGAACTGGGTAGAATCAGAGTCATCACAGCAGTGAACCAACATTAAGTCGATCTGTATTCTGCTCATTTTTAGGAAATGTAAATCAGACAGAGTTTGTCTCGCTCTTCTGCTTAGATAAAGTAAATCGACTGTTTTAGATTGTCAAGATAAAATAGATGTCCCTGGTGTCCATAGAGTCTAGAATAATCATTTTGCTCAGCTGTGTTTCCACCATTGACTCCAATTCTTTTAAGTTTTGCATCTTTATCTCATCGTTTTTATCATTGTAAAATATTTCGTGTTTCCTCTCCAGACGCGACCGGGTGCCATCCAGCCTGTCGGCCGTGTGCGGCCAAGTACCTCCTCCCCCGCCACTCCGGAGGGCCACAGTCCCAACCCCTTCCAGCATGGCCCCTCCCCCTTCAACTCCCAGACCTCTGTAAGACCCCTCACCACCACGTAGGGCTGTTCTCCAACCCGTCTCAGCTGTGTGCCGCGTACCGTCACCGCACAGCCCCCCACAAACACTCAAACGGTGTCCAACAGCAGATACAGATCATTATGGCACAGGGAAGATTTGTGTTTGTTAAAAAAAAAAAAAAAAAAAAAAAGGCAAGAACCAAAGAAAGGAAGACTTGTATTTGAAGTCACAGAGAAGCTGCATCGGTGCAGGTGCTGCTGCGTCCAGCTCCACTCTGAGCTCCTCTATCAAACAAACTGCAGCTCAGAAATGTTCACTCATTTCTTGGCAAGCAGCATAACTGAATTGGAGAATAATGACAAACCTCTGATTTCATCTGGTGTCTTCCTGATTACTTCACAAAGTGGTCAAACCCAAAAAAACAATCAAACAAAACAGAACAGAACAACCCTTTCATTGCTTTGGACTTTCCGAGCCCTACTGTGTGTCTTTCTCCGGCATACTCCCTCCTCTCTCACATGAAACCAGCTGCCATGCTGTTCACCTGTTCTCCACAGTCTTCTTCAACTTTGCTGGTTTTTTTTCATCGTCTACCCTCTCCTCCATGTCTGTGTCTGTCTTTCCTCCCGACCTCTTCTTGCCCCTCGCCTCCTTTTACCATATGGACTACCCCATCCTCCATGCCCCCCCTCCCCTCCCCTCCGTCCTCTCCTCCCCCCTCCCCTCCCCTCCCCTGCAGCCTCGTGCCCCCTCCCCCACCTCGCCCGACGAGCTCCTCATGAATGTCAAGCAGGCATACAAGGCGTTTGCCGCCGTGCCTCGCTCACAGGCAGTGCTGGAGCCGCCGCAGGTAGGCCACGCTGCCCGGACCGGCCCGGGTCACAATGACACAAGCATGCTCTGCTGATTGGTTGGTCTCCCCCTCCCCCCTCGCCCTCGCCCCCGCCCCCGCCCCCCTCCTGGCTGGGGCAGGTTGTCCCGTAAGGAGCCTGTCTGGGGGTCCTGTGACGTGCTGTGAAGTGTGGAATGCCTTCATCGTTGGTTTTTGTACTCCAGTGCCATCATCGTTCATTCTGCTGTTGATCCATCCGTCCATCCGTGTGGCTCGTGCACTAATACTCAATCCTCTTTTTTTACATACTGTATCGTCTCCCGGCTGCTAATGGGTCTGCCTGCTCTGTATCTCTGTCTCGTCCTGAGTCTCAGGCTCATTGAATTTATTTACTCTCCTTATTTCCTGCTCTGCCCAGCAGGATCTGTACGGTGTGAGGAACAATTTCCACCCAATGCAGCCTTCTCCAGAGGTGAGTGCACACACCATCCAGAGAATATGTGTGTATATGACTAACTTGTTTATGATTGAAGAAGTAGGGCTCAAAAGCTTCTCATTCAATGTTCTGTCTTTATTTGTATTACTTTCTACATCGTAGATTCATACTGGAGACATCAGAACTATGAAGGAACACACATGGAGTTATGTAGTGAACAAAAACGTGTTAAACAAAGCAGAATATTTTTTTGATTTTACATTTTTCGAAGTAGCCACCTTTTGCTTTGATGACAGCTTTTTGCACACTCTGACATGCTGTCATCAGCTCTCCAACAGTCTGAAGGAGTTCCAGAGGGGCTGAGCACTCGTTGGCTGCTTCTCCTTCACTCTGCAGTCCAACTCATCCTCACCTAAACCATCTCAGTTGGGTTTAGGTCAGGTGACAGATAACACTTTTGTTTTAATTAACATTTTTTGGTAACACTTTATAATAAATACACACTATTAAGCATTAAATACTGAATTAATCATTTATAACGCCTGTATACTCATCAGTATGTAGTTAATAAACACAGTTAAAAATGTTTTACTCATCATTGAGAAGCACTAACTGTATTTATAAACTACATACTAATGAGTATTAATGCGTTATAAATGAAGAATTCAGTATTTATTAATGCTTAACTAATGTTTAGTAGTGTGTACTTATTATAAAGTGTTACCCATTTTTATGTTTACTATATAATTCCATGTGTGTTCCTTCATAGTTTGGATGTCTTCAGTTTGAATCTACAATGTAGAAAGTGGTGAAAATAAAGAAAAAACATTGAATGAGAAGTTGTGTCCAAACTTTTGACTGGTGCTGTATATGTGAGGAGTAAAAGTGTAACTGCTCTTATCGTCATGGTGACAGGTGGTCAGATGTGCTCCACACATGCTGTAGTTAGTCTGAAAAACAAACTGTCTCAGTCTGACTCCTTTGTGGCCTTTTCAGCCTGAGTTGAACAACGAGGTGTTTGATGATGACATAGACGGTCAGGTGGGAGCCGGTGAGGGTGCGACTAGCAATGTCTCCCCCCGCCGGGACTATATGAGCCTGGCGGCGGTGCCACGCCTCTCCAGGGCGTCAGTGGACCTGCAGGTACCCACCGCCTCCGCCACAGCTGCTGCGGTGAGCTTTGGCTTGAGCGGTGGTGGAGTCTGACAGTCAGACGTGCTGCTTCTGTCAATGACGGACCTGCCAGATGACTGACCTTAGATCAGCTGCGTGGTGCTGGGTTCTGCTTTAATTTTTTTCTTCCTTTCTTCTTCGTCCGTGAGACTCTTTCTGTGGCCTCTCGTGATTTTGGCTGAACGGCTCTTCAACAAAGCAAACGGCAAATTAAAAATCAACCTTCTAGCAGCAAATATTGGCCTTTCTCTCATTTCAAGTGTTGCAAGATCTCCACATTTTATCTCCAACTGATCATTTTGTGTTCTGCCCTTGTGATTTTTCCTATAACGCAACAGAGTCCCTCTCCTGGTGGTAAGGACAGCCCAGAGCAGCGCTCCTTCAGGGACAGACAGAAGTATTTTGAGATCGACGTGAAGGCACAGACTCCAGAAAAACCCAAACCTCGAGTGTCTCTTGTCGGAGAGGATGACCTGAAGAAGATGAGGGAGGAAGAGGGTATGTGTCCTCCAGCCTGTCCCCCAGCCTGTCTCCTTAAACATCCCTACCTCATAGTGTTGACCCGCTAACGTCTTATCTGTTCATCTCACCGCAGCAAAGAAGTTTGAGCAGCGAGCTCAGGAGTACCTGCTGGATGAAGACGAGGAGGATGAGGAGGAGGATCTGGCCAAGCAGGTGGCTCAGATGAAGGCCAGTGGGAAGGTGCTGCTGGATGGAGTGGAGTACAAGGTGGAGCCGGTGGCCAGCCCCACGCAGCACTGCTACACACCACCCAGCTACAACGTCACACCACCCAGCTACTGTGGCAGCTCAGGGTAAGAACCTGTGTGTTGTTGTTGTTGTTTTACACATCATTTCTCTTTTCTTCATGTCTGGAGCTCACTGCTGTTGTATTGTACTGTAGACCCTCCTCTGTGGACGGTAAGGGAGACTCTCAGAGGAACTCGCTGGAGGACAGCTTCAGGCTGGAGCAGAGGCCCAACTCCATGACTGGGTAAAGACAACAAACAATATCACAGCATCTGTCAAAGTGAGCCCGTCTGTGTCACCTAACACATCACACCTCCCTCTGTCCCGTCAGTCTGATCCCGGTCTACCCCGGAGACTCAGCGGCGCCGATCCGCACGGCCAAAGCGGAGCGCAGACACCAAGAGAGGCTCCGCATGCAGAGCCCAGAGCTGGCCCTGGCCCTGGACAAAGACTTGTCCCCTGCAGAGAAACGAGCCCTGGAGGCAGAGAAGAGGGCCATGTGGAGAGCAGCACGGTAAAGTCACAATGTTACACTCACTGAAAATGACATCAGGTCTTCTGTTGAAGATTTTACTTTGCTCTTTGTCCTGAGCATGTGTAATAGAAGCATGGAAATGAAATCAATCCACAGTTTGATGCAGTTATTTTAATGCAGTGTGATCAGCAGAAGGAACTGGTGAGCACAACAAATATACATTTCCTTCACATTTCTGTAGTGATGACTGAAAAAGACACATGTTAGATAAAATTTCTCTCTTGAACTGGTGTAGCTAAAAAGAAGTGATGATGATGATGATATATTTTTTGGTGACATAAAAACCAAAGAAAACTAAGCAGAGTAAGTTATGAACAACATTGAACTATAACCAGCTGATAAATGCGGCTGTTACCTATGAATATCGTGTTAAAGTGCTTCAGTAATATGGACAATCAGAGTCACTTTATTGATCCCTGAGGGGAAATTCTTTTGTTCCCAATAGAAAAATGAAAATATGAAATGTAATATACATTAGGAACATAAGTTAGATAAACATATCTGCATGGAATTAAAATAAAAAAAAATGCGGTACCAACCACTAGTTTGGAGTACGAAGGTCAAACAGGGACTCTGTCTCTCTGTGCACCTGAACAGAAGTGGGGGGTGGGGGGGTGGGAGGGGGTTTGACATGTTACTGTGCACGTGATCTAAACCTTGACTTTGACGATGAATACAGTAAGAGGGAATCAATACGGACTGAGTAAATAGAGTTTTGTCTTTTTGATGTTTTGTTTCTGTACTGATACTGATATCTGTGTGTGTGTTTGCTCTGAAGTCTGAGCCTCCAGTTTAAAGGTAAATGTGTAAATTGTTCTTTGCTGCTGCACAAAAGAACAAAGACGGTTAATGACTCTAATGTCTCAGGTCAATAACAGGGTTCAGTTTTTTCCCACCCAAATCCATTTATTACATTCAACCCAGATATAAGTTCAGTTGTGTGTGTGTGTGTTGTGACAGCAGCGTCTTCCCTCTCGTTATTTCAAATATTATAATAACATATTATTTTTTACCTTAAAAAAAACAAGTAAAGTAAATAAAAAGCCAGTTAAAGGGCTCTTACTTATTTCTCTGGCTCTATAATGGTTTGGGTGTTTTACCTTCCATTCTTTGGTTTTCTTCTCTTTTCCTGTTTGTGTGGCCGTCCCCCTTTCGTCCTTTCCTCTCCTCTTCATATTTCTCCTTCATCCTGGTGTACTTTTCCATCCCACCTCCTCCTCTTCTTCACCCTCCTCCTCCTCCTCCTCCCCCCTCTCTGTGGCCTGGCGGGCCCAGGCCCTATGGCCTAGAGGAGGATGTTAGGCAGTATGAGCAGGACCTGGCTAAGAGGCTCTACCAGGCCCGAGTGAGGGCATCTCAGGGCCCGGCCGCGGCCCCCCAGCCCCCCACCTCCTCCTCTGCCTCCTCCTCTGCAGCCTCCCAGCTCAGGTCTGCTCCACGGCCCCGGCCAGCGGGGGCCGGACGCACGGCATCGTGGGGTGGGGGGGTGTGCTGGGGTGCTTTGGCGTTGGGGTATTTTGCTAGAGGCAGAGTCCAGAAAGGTCCAAGCAAGCACTCACAGCAGCGACTCTGTGCCAGTGCTTCCACTGATCTTTCTCGTGCCGTTCTTGCTTCTGCACGTCTTTGCTGTTTCCATCTCTGGCTTCCTCTGTCCCTCCTCTCTGTCCTCTGTCTCGTCCCCCCCTCTCTGCAGCACTCTTTTCTTTTTCATTTGTGCCTTGCTGTTCTCTTGATTTCTCTACAATTATTTGTACTAACACACAGCCTGCAGTAAGTTTGCCAGCTATTTGTGAGTGAAGGGTAAGCCTACTAGCAGTAGGTCGTCCTTTTCCTGGAATGCCTCCCTTTTTTTTATTGTGCAATGAAATTAAAGCGGTTTGTCACAGCAAACCAGGACAAGGAGCACCCGCAATCAGTAGTGACTGGCACTGCACCCACCCTAGTGGTGTGTGCCCTTCAGTCTTTGTATCGTCATTTCCTCCAGGCTTTTATTATTTATTTAGACTTATTTTTCCTATAAAATCTGTCATTTATCTGATGGTGTTTGTTTTGTCTTGTAGAATGAAGTCCCTGGAGCAGGATGCACTGAAGGCTCAGATGGTCATAGCCAAGTCTCGGGACGGGAAGAAACGTGGGACACTAGACCAGTTGACGGAGTCGCCCTCGCCCGCACCCACACCCTCCCCTACACCTATGGAAGGTACCAAGCTGCTGTCATTAAAAAAATCTTCCCTTCAAATTGCACCTCAAGCTTCAGACATGTGTCTCTACCTTCCTTGCTTCGTTTATCCAACTCCATACTTTGTGTTTGTCCTCTGACAGAGCTGAGTCCTCGAGGAGTGACGTCTCCAGGCCGGCTGGTAAGCACCGACCCCGTCCCCCTCCTCATTTCCACTGTGTTTTTGACTCGTTTCTCCACTGGCCTCTGTGTCGGTGTGAATGGTTCAGTGTTTTCTCTGTTTGGACCTGGAGAGCTTTGAACATCTGTAACAGCAACGTTGCAGTTTAATCTGAGGAACTTCGTGCGAGAAAGACAAAAAAAAAATAACACTGTTAACGAGCCGGAAATAAGGTTCGAAACACATTGACATTAATCCATCATTTTACTCATTGTCACTCCAGCTCTCCATCATCTTCCTCATTGTCACTCCAGCCAATCAGAGCTGAGAACACGCACTGCTCTCCCACCACATGCCACAGCTGTCACAGCCTCTCTTCCCTCCTACCCCTCCCTTCTACATTTCCTCAATCCTTTCCCTCCTCTTTCTCTTCATCCTTTTCCCCTCTTGTCCACCCTCTCTTCTTCATTTTCTTTGTCTCTTCCTCCTCTGTCCTCCTGTCTCTCTTTTCTCCTCTCCTTTGACCTCTGCTCATGCCCTGTTTACTATCCTTCTAGTCCCTGTCGTCAAAGAAGTTTGACTACCGACAGTTTGCCGCCATTCCTTCTTCCAAACCCGTATACGACATCCAGGTATTGGCTGCATGCCGAGCTCCGGGCCCCCCCTCCCTCCCTTCCCCGTGGCTTTCCTTGCTGCCTCTCCCCCTCTAGTTCCTCTAAATCAGGAGGCATCAGTGCTACTGCGGTCTGGGTTGTGGCACAGTGATTGATCGGCACTTCCTGCTCTGCACTATTATAGCGGTGTGGCTCACTAACTCCCACTGACACAATCAAGAGAGACTTTTGAAGAATGACACAAAAATCAGCCCCCTCCCTCCTCCATCTCACTCACACATGTAAGAGCATCTTCAGCAGTGACCGTCACACTCATCTCTCTCTCTCAGCTAACCAGTCCATCACAGACAATAACACTCACCAGCTGC
Source organism: Trachurus japonicus (assembly GCF_045865225.1). Lineage (NCBI taxonomy): Eukaryota > Metazoa > Chordata > Actinopteri > Carangiformes > Carangidae > Trachurus > Trachurus japonicus. Next base: position 22,848,510 of record NC_140926.1, read on the forward strand.
AGAAACACACACACACTTTTTCTGATCATCCCACTAACTACAAATTGGTTCCGGGGGGAAACATCCACAAACTCTGCATCTCATCCACTCTCACATTCACCGTCCATCAGCTGCCTCGTTCCACGCATGGGTCTCACAGCAGACAGAGGAATGACTCGTCCTCCAGGTTTTTGTTTTTTTTCTCATGCTCTGGCTTGTTAAGCACTCGTCTTGCCGCAGGCTTTCTTCTTGCACGTTCCGATAGTTGTGTGCAGGTTTGTGTGAAGTAGTTTAGTTTCTTCCTCTTTGTGTGTGTGGGGGGGGGCGTGGGAGGGGGAGCAGGGGAATCCTGGAGGAGTGAGCAGGGCTGGTCTGGACCTGGTGTTTGATTTTCTCTGTGGCGGTCTGTCAGTGTCGGTCTGTGCTCCTGAGCCCGGGGCCCCTTGTTTGGTTGTTGTACACTGACCTTTGTGTTCAGGTCCTCCCTCTGCTGGGTGTCAGTGAGCTGGAAGTGTGTTTGCATCCTGTTTGAGATTCCCACACATGATGTAACTACTGTTTGAAAAGACGTTCCAGTTTATCAGCTCTATTTTAAAGGGACATTGTGTAACTTCTCCTGTTATCTATTCACAAAAATCGATTACTTTGTTCAAAAGTATGTTTTTCATTAATCAGTAATCACCCCCAATCAACAAACTGAAGTGTTCCGGTAAACTCTGAATTTGCCATTCATATTATTCATGTCTAGTCTGGCAATGACCGGTAGACCTCGGCTCAATCCAGGTGGCGGGATGAAGGCTGTCTTTCAAACTGCCTCTGCACGCAATAGGGTAGCGCTACGACCAATCAGAGCAGGATGACGTTAGCCTGACAAGCCAATTAAAATGTATGTCGCCATCGCGTTAAGCCCGCCCAACGACTCTCTAAACAGATAGAGCGCTGTGATTGGTGAACACAAACGGCGTTTGAGACTCAAAAAGTTCCTATGGCTCGTTTCTAGACCCACCTACGGAGCAAATAGATTTGCTGCCGCTAGGGTGCAGCTAGATATCTACGCTAATTCATATCTACATGGAGCGGGTAAGCTCGGTGCTGCTGCCATGTGGTGTCTCCATGTTTTTACGTTCAGTGGCAGCGTGACGGTAGGAAACCACGGAAACTCAGCGGAGACACCGGAGCTGTCGGCTCAGGTCGAGGTGGCGTCTGTGAAAAGTCACCGTGGTAACGCAGTGAGGAGGAATGGAGTGTTACACTGATGCTGCATTCACCTGCAGTCGGGCAGACGGCCGTCGCTAACAAACCAGATGTCATTTTAGTCACAGAAGTCCAGAGAAAGCCGGTAAAACATGGGTCAGGTAAACAATACCACATCGCCATGACAACATATTGTCACGTGTATTGTTTTGCCTCGTGCTGACGGACCACTTGTTTACATAGAGGCTTGTTTATGCCGTTACGTGCAGCAGCTGTCGTACGTCTGCCCAATTTCACCTGAATGCAGCATGAAAAATACGATTGAGTTGCTTGTGATATACAACCGCACCACTAGATGGGAGTAATTCCTACACAATGTACCTTTAATTCAGTTCTCATTTTTGTATGTTATTTGTTGCTGTAATCATTCCTTCTGCTCACACTGGCAGTGAAATAATAATATACAAAAGCCAGTTATTGCAACACTGAAGGTAATAAAGTCAGAGTGTGTATTCTCTATAGAGTAGAGCTAAGTGAGTGGGACAATTAGCTGAATATGACGGATGTTTACAGTTTCTCCCCAGTCTCAGACATCATGCTCTACTCCTACTCACCAAGGAAATGCTGAGTTTAGTGCTTAAAAAGATCCAAACTTTAGGAAACCCCAGTGGACAGATGTGGACTTTTGTCAATGGTTTCATGTTGACATGTTTTGTCCTCTCACCTTCTAGTCCCTTGTGCAATGAACACTATACATCCACTGCAAATTTACTATCATCGTACTGCTCAGGTCAGCTTCACTTAAACTGGAACACACTGTCCCCAAACAGTGGATCAGTGTATAGCCTGGAGTTTGTTCTGTATCTCTCTCATGATGGAGTTGGCCGGTACTAAGGGATGACTACAGCGACTAATAACTCTGTCAGTGTGCATATGGCCATGTGAGGATTGTGTTGCTGTTAGTTAGGTCAGTGTTGAGTTTAGTTACACTGATGACAAGAGAACGTCAAGTAAAGATCTAACAAAATAACATAGGGGTATGTATGGACACACAGATGACAACATGTCAACGTGCTGCTTGGACTTCCATTGTGCATTGGTGACGTTGGTGCATTGTTGGTGCTGTACTGTTGCTGTCCGCTGTCTCTTTGTGGATGCGCCTACACAACACAACAAACCCCGGAACTGATGAGCTGACTTAACCTTCCTTTTCCTTTAACATGTCGATCTCTCCCGGGGGAGTAGTTGAGTAGAAGGACTGTGGTTCTTGTAGCTCTGACAGATAGGGAGCTTCGGTGCTTCCAGCTAATCCAGTGAATGGCTGGTACATGGCCTCACCGTCTCCCTTTGCTGCCAGCTCCACTACTCACATGGTGAAGGCTTCCCCAGGGACACAGGTCTCTGACACGCCCCCCCAGCTCAGTCAGTCACTGTCTCTTCTTCTCTTCCAGTCCCCTGACGCAGTCGAAGACTTGCAGTTCATCGACGATGGCTCCAGTAACCCAGGTGAGTACAGCAGAGGACAGAGCCTTTGTGAAAGGGATAAGTGTGGAAAAATGTGCGCCGACAGTGAGTGCTGTTTCATTACCTCAATTTGTTCTATCCCCCTTTGATTCAGGTGACTACCTGGGATAAGCAGCTCCTCTTGGTAGGATCCTGTGTCCATGTGTTTGTGGCTCTGTGTGTTTATACGGCCGAGTATGTGCGAATGGAAAGTGTGAGCGGAGTGTGTGGTAGATTTTGGATTTATACTCTAACCTGCTTTTTGTGTGGCAAACTGGTGTAGCAGTGGGTTCAGGTGGAAGACCGGTGGTGCACTGAAGAGGTGACACACTGATGTCCACCAGAGATGAAGCAGACACTGATGTTGAGACCAAAGTGGCAGAACTTTGTGTCTAAGCTAACCAGCTCGTACTAACCTAGCAAGACTGTGCATGGTTTTGTTTAAATGTGAATAGAGCCAGTGATCACACAGAGCTCCAGTTAACCAACATGTAGCAGTGATGCTGTCATGTTAATTTGTAAGAATGAGCACCTGAAATAATTTCTTAAATCTTAAATCTACAAACATATGCAACAGATCAGTAAAAATAAGTCTCACCGACCTCTTACTTTGTTTTGGACCCAAGTCTTACTGTTAGACTGGTTGTATGGTGCTGGAGGACAGTCTCCTTACAGCTCTCATGTTCAAAGGAGACGTTGCTCTGTGATCATTTGTATTTGTCCTACTTTGGACTACGCCCTGATATCCTGCTCTGTGGGCACAGAGATGGCTACTGTCTCAAGTACATGTCATTAGAATTGTGTTTTTTTTAAGTAACTTTAAGTAGGACTTTGCCATTAAAGTGTTCAATAAGGTGGCAGGTTTAAACATACACTCACTAGGTGCTTCATGTTTCTGCTCAACACTTGCGGGTCCTGCTTGTTTCCAGCTGCTGATTTCAGTGTGGGGCTTTTATCGCAGGTTTAAGGGATCCATCCTCTTCCTCTACAGTTGAAGGCTGCGCAGGAGTTTTCTGTCCAGTTGCCGTAATGTCTCCGTCTCCACTGCTGGTGTTGGGGATTAGATGTCAAGTGAAAGGGAGCTGAACTGCAGCAGGTTGTGAAGTGAAGCCGTTGTGTCTGTTTTGTCGTTGCTTAGGGCCGACTGCAAACCCCGAGGCCGAGGTTCCCGCCTCACTGCCCGCCACCTCAGCCCTGGAGGAGATGGCCTTGTACAGCAACAAGCGCAAACTGAGGCAGGGTCGCCGCAGCCTGGAAACCGCCGTGCCCACGTAACACCTCACACCGAGAGAAGAAACCCCAACACACACATGATTTTACATATGCTGTGGAAGGCTGGCAAACACACGGGTGCATCCGCAGAGGTGCAGAGTCACTAAACACTACACGGTGTCAGTAGAGCGAGATTTACTCTCCCATATATAACCACTGCAGAGACTACAAAGCTGATAGTCGCCACACATACACACTCACTTATATCCTGCGTGCCAGTCTTGCCTTTACAGTCTGGGGGGGAGTTGGCAAGTTGCTCAACAATCCCTCAACGGCAAGAAAGAGCTAGTGTGGTTAGCTAGGATTGCTACTTACAGACACTTTTTTGTTCCACATTATATTTGCCTGGGAGAAGCTGATCTGTTTTAACAAAAGGTGACCGATGTTTTTAGGTTTTGTTTTTTATTTCTCATCCTCCAATGATTATGTTGTTTTTATTTTTTTTTTAAACATACTGGAAGAGAAAAGAAATGGGTCATAGCTATACTAACGTCTTGAATGATATTTTTAGGCTTTCAGTGAATAGATTGTAAAATGTCAGGGGAGACTTGGGCAGACAGGAGTGTACATATTAATGAGGAGGGAACATCCTGCTACCTTCACAGTCACAAATTGTGGAGAGCTTTTAAAAAAAAAAAAAAAAAAACACATACACAGTACATATCGTTTTTGCACTGCCACTGATCAGCTTTTAAAGAACGTATATATCTTAATTTATTGTTTTTATCGTATTAGTCAAATTGAAGGCCTTTTTATTTTACCCTGTTCCAACCCATCCAGCCTGTGTGGGATCAAGAGGATGACTGAGGTGTAACATAATCTACCTTTAAAACAATGTTCACTGCTGCAGTTACGAGTCACGACACAAAGCTTTGAACTAATGAATTGCATATTACTTTATCATTAAATCTACTTTAGACACAATTGTGAATTTACTATGGACTTTTTGAGGAAAGCATATCTACATATTAGATTGTTTGGACAAAACCTGCTGTCTTTATACGCTCTTATCGCAGCAGACTTCAGAAGAGCATTGGTCCAAAAGCGTAGATCACAGGGGTCTCAGACCTTTGGACTCCACTGTTTGATTATGTGTTACATTCCCCTTGTAAAGAGTTCAACCACACTTGAGGCGGCAGCAGCATTGAGCAGGCAGTTTTACTCAAAAGTTCAGAAGATTAAATATCAAAGTTTGGGATCATGCGTTTTTAGTGTAATTTACAATTAACGGTACTTACCCTGGCTTGTTTAGGGTATTTATTATATCAATGTGAATCATTAATTAATATCCTTGCATAATCTGGAGGTATTCCAGAGTGACGTGAAGGTAGCAGGGGTTTTATTTTTCTGTCTATGGTTAATTTAAATCTGATGCCACTGAAAAATCATTTATTATTGTGTGAATAATGTACAAAAACTGAAAAGAAAGCAAACATTGGGTTTGAAACTGAGCCAGTCTTGACCTAGACCAAGCGAGCGTCTGGACTGCTGACATATCTGGGTTTGGACAGGCTTGAAATGGGGATGCTCTCTGCATGTATATTGGTTTGTTAATGGGAGAGCCGCGAGACGCAGAACCGATTAGAAATCCCTCTCAAGATACTGATCTCATTCAGACATTCAGCTCACTGCTTGACATACTGTCAGTTTAGGTATCTGACGGGTATTTTTGCAGAATCACAGCATAGTAGCATTTGTGTTAATTTAATGTAGGGTCTTCTAATTATAGCTTTCCATGTTGTGCTCACTGACTGAAATTCAGTTTGTTTGATAACATTTGCAATGGCTGATATCTTTTTTTTAAACTTACAGTAGTTAATTTTTTTCAGGTGGGTTTCACTACATTATTAATGCAGTGTTTCAAGTTTTTGTGTTTATTCTTTTGTCTTGAGTTCTGTTTGGGGGCTTTTACTTGCAAATAGGTCGAAGGGAAAGGGTCAGAAGTCCTAGGGTCAAGGGTTAGAGCTCATACAAGACTGTAACTAGTGAATTTGTACAACCAAAGAAGTCTATTTTGTGGTTCAGGAATAATAAATTTTACTTTTCATTTAAGAAGCTGATTCGTTGTGTGGCGTCTTTTGTGCTTGGTGGGTGTGTAATGTCACAGATGCTACGATGCAGAGATCTGAATGTAGAAAAACCAGGACCTAAACGAGACAATCGGACGGATGCAAAAGGCAACTTACACTTTAAATGGCTCTTGTCAATCTCTCACTTAACAGTTTGTTTCAACTAACTTAATTAACAGGTAGAGATGGGAGGAGTCTTCCCTGGTCGGACACTGCAGTTGAGTTCCTGTGCACTGGAGTACATGGACACAATCTGAAGTTCCTGTTTTCTTTCCTCTGCAAGGAAAGAAAAGAAAAGTAAATGGTCGCATTAAAAAAGTAAACAATACATATTCACTTCAGTGAGGAAAATTCACTTCAGTGAGGAAAATAAAGAACTCAGCCACTTAAGAAGAAAGCGACCCACCCTCTTCATCATCCTGCAGCGAGCGCTGTAGAAGGAGTCTGCACTGGGGCTGTCGGGTAGATTCTCTAACTGGTTTTCCTCCCTCTAAGAACAGTGAAACACATAATACCTCATTACAACTGTTTTTTGGTAACTATTACCAAAATGATTCCTGCTGGCTTCTGCTGAAGCTCAGTGCAGTCCATTTCAGTAGAGAAGAACATGTACATTTTTCTTCCATTTTGCTAATGTGGAAAATGGAAAGTAATGCAGTTCTTTACTTCTAGTTCTACTTCTTTACTTTACAAGATACAATTTTTTGCATAATAGTACATACAGGGTATATAAGGTGCAAAACAGACTCACTTGTGTAAGGGTCTTATCCATAGAAATGTCAAGCTCCTCCTCAGGTAACAGGAAAGTCTTCTCATACCAGGTTTCAAATTCTTGGACACACAATGAATAGATTATTGTGAGCAGCTTAGACTGTCCTCTTATCTATGACAATCAAAAACTGTGCACTTTCATGAGGCAGCATTTACAACTTTGTATAAACTGACCGGAGAGCAGGCGCACCCTGCACTGGTCCACAAGGTGTTCACAGTAGTTGACCTCTGCCTTGATGTCATGCAGTGCCTGATACCTCAGCCGGTACAGGGCCTTCAACTCTTTGAGCTGTAACAATAAAGTGGCATCTGGCTCCTCTTCCATAACCAAATACTGACCTGTGAACAAACACACATACAATGTATTAACTGCTTCAGGGTAACAGTTCTTATGCTGGGTATCAACTTAAACTAACCCTATCCCAAACACGAAAAAATTATAGTTATTATAGTCATAACTTTAAAAACCACCACATTATTCTTATCTGAGCATTTATTTGTAGTTCTGTAATCAAAATACAGTGGGGAAAATAAGTATTGAACACGTCAATAGACTTGCATGGTCAGCATACATAGAGGCCATGCAGGTTGAGTGCATTACTCAATGTTTTTTTTTTTTCAACACCTGTAACCTGCTAATTTGCAGGTCTCTCAAGGTCTCTGTCAGTGGTCCTTGGGTCTTGGACAACTCTTCTGAGTGTTCTTTTGACTCTGTCAGAAATCTTGCAAGGAGCACCTGGTCATGGGCGGTTTATGATGAAATGCTCTTGTCACTTCTGGATAACGGCACTAACGGATACAATGGTGCATTCAGACACGTCTGTACTCAACGCCATCGGTATGTTTTGCAACATACGTTTCTGAAGGTCTGGAGAGAGCTCTTTTCTTTCCCCCATCATGAGATGCTTCTTGTGTGACAGCTTGGTGATGAGAAACCTTTTTATAGGCGTCAATTTGGACTAAAAGAGCCGATATTACTTTGCACTGATGGGACAGGATTACTTTAATAATACTGACAGTCTCTTGGCTTTCAACTCCTTTTTTTGCACCTCCTTTTCTTCATGTGCAATGTACTTAATCCCCTGTATCATTTCACTTAATTACATAACATAATTTATGGACATAAAGGTTTGGATTTCTTTGTATTTGTGCATTACTTGAGTTGTTACCGACATCTGGTGCAAATTTAATGTCAATAGGTCGATTAGAAATATATTTTTCCGAGAAAAATGTTGATGCGTTCAATACTCATTTTCCCAGCTGTAGGTCAGGTGATCACATCTGAGCCAGCTCTACTCTCTGGTGAAAGCCATGAGATGATAGTTGATCTCTGAGTAGAGATTATTTAGTCAGATGTTTTCGTCTTTCTTTGTTTTGGCACTGTTGGTTGCACTGGGCAGTGGGCACACACAAACAAACACACACACACACACACACACACACACTGTAGCACGCACTGTTAGAGAAGGCAATGTGCATTCACAATTCCACACTACCACAAAGCTCACACATCTGCGGCACATTGTACTGACCTTGGGTTCCTTCCATCTGTTTATGCTGCTGTATGGAAGCCATTGTACAGTCGATCTCTCTCTTGACAGCATTGACCTCCTCAGTGAGCTGATGGAGAAGACTGCGTCGTTCCAGCAGCACGGCCTTGTTCTCCTTAAGGATGCAGTTGATCCTGCTGCCCGGTCCCACCTTAAAATCCTCAAAGGCCTGTGCTTTGGGCGGATGAGACCTGGTCAAGGTTGTAAAACAATATGTACTTATTCCATTTATAAAATGACCAATGAGAGCAGAGTTAAACATTTCACAGATACAACTGTGTATATCTGTAGCATCTACTTACTCAGGTTGAAAGGGCTCACTGACAGGTGGCTGTGCTTCCTGTGTGTCCTGGCTCTCGGTGTCTGGCTCTTGTGACTCCAGTTCCCTCTCAGGCATTTGGGCAGAGCTGGGCTTTGACTTGGAGGCACTGTCCACATGCTTCCTTGAAACTGGACTCCCTTCTCGCTGCCTTTTGTTTTGGCTGAATGATTACATCGAGTGTGCCATTAGGAAAACCAAGCTAATGTATTACTGTAGTAGTCCAGTCATGAGGCTTTCAATCAGGCACAACATTCATAATGGGACTGATTCTCTACATACAGTGTGGTCAGACAACTTTGATTCAGAGAGAGTGCAATCTTTAGTTTCAACTACAGAAGTTGAGTGCTAAGCGTTTTTTAAATACCTCAACTGCTTCTTGTCAATGTTTTAGAAAATGAAGTTGTTTCTGCCAACAAGTAGTCTCACAAAAGAACTGAAAGTTTTTGCACTGTTGAGAAGAATACGTGAGCGTGAGGCCCTGAATACCTGTTAAAATGTTTACTTACCTCTGTTTGTCTTTAGGCTTCTTAGTTTTGGATTTGGTTGAACTTGGACGCTGGGCCTGTTTCTGTGACTGAGCCTCCATGTCCTCAGTGCTGCTCCTGGTGTCACACTCCTGCAGTAAACAAAGTAACAGCCAATTAAAGCTCAGTCACAATGGACAAATAAAGACACGACTTCTGTTCTCCATGAGGTATCTAACCACAAATCCTGACTGACCTTGATGGGAGATGTGTTGGCACTTTGGTCTTTCTCTACCAAGTCGTAGGTCTGGTATATCTGGGCCTTCACCTTCTGCTCCCGTTCCCTGCACACATATTACAATTGTTGACATGCTTAATGAACTGTTGTTATAAAGAATTGTTCCAAAATATACAGAACCACCTTCTGAAGATATCACAAGAAAGATTATACTCACTCAACAGCAAGCTTCAACTGGGCAAAGACTGCTTGGACCTGCCTGATGCTTATAACCTGTAATAAGATGTCAAAGATGTAAAGCCTCTAAATGAAAACACCCAGCCAAAATCTGATACGTCACATGAAGTTCCACTAGCTGTGGTCTTATGTTCTCACATTGATTTCCTTCAGGCTTCCATTGAGGTACCTCTGAACCTGGCCGTTGATCTCAGCCAGCTGGGCTTCAGTCAACGGCTCATACTTGATGCTCGGCCTCCTCACCTGGTGAGAGACGAATGACAGATCCAAGTCAAACCAGGAATGTATTTTCAATTGTGTGTAACGAGAACGCTGGGCTGCCTCAATCCAACAGGGAAAAACTAAAATCTACCACACAGTTATGTTCACAAAGTTTCCTCCTATTCAAGTTCAGATGGCAATTAATTAATTAATTAGTAAAGATTTGTAATACTTTATTTTTTATGAATGAACATTTTATACAAACAGAATGAAAACAGTTTAAAAAGTCTTCGATTTGTAACAATAATTCAAACACACATTCTTATTTGTTCTACTCACTAGTGTATTGTAGATGGATAATTCCTCTTTAAGCAGCTGTACCTCCTTCTGAAGTTTCTTGATCTGGACCTGATCACAGAGAATTTCTGATCATTTTGTTGACTGATGACAGACACACAGTCAACACATAACAATAGACTGTAAACAAAAGTATTACATCAAGTAACTTAAAGCAGATATCAGTGGCACGGCCGTTTCGGCTAATGCTGTGTTCAAGGCAGGCTTTTGAAACCGTAAGTTACAGCTTCAAGTCACAACTACGACTTGGTAGCGTTCCAGGTAACCCGTAGCTCGTGTTTTTACCGTCCTGTTGTCTGTGAAAGTTCCCTATAACGGCCACTCGTAACTTCCGACCCGTGAACTCGTACCAGATCGAACTGGTATGACTTCACAGGAAGGAAAAAACACAAAGTACGAGTTTCCTTGAACGCACCATGAGTTAGCAGCCCCCGCCCTTGTCAGGCATCAATTGGTCCTCGTGCTACGTCACCACATTCACGTGCATCCCTTGGCTGCACACACAGCCCTTCATGCCGTTCTCTCCCCTCATTGGATAACACTTGTATCCCACAAGGAAAATTTTCTCCTCGGGTTACAGCAGAGCAGAGTGACGGAGAGACTCGTGTTTAGGCTGAAATACTTCATGTAAGTGATTGCTGACGGAAAATAGGACTATTTAGGACTTATATTAACAAAAACATTCCACTGATATCTGCTTTAAAGTAACTTTGTGGTATGTGTGATAACGTGTGAACTCACAGCTGGATCCATGTTTTTAACCACTGAAGGGTCCGCTGGGACACGTTTCATTCGGCTCGCAAAACGCAGAGTGGATAACTGCAAACAATATGAAATAACAAAATGTCCAATAAAAGGTGATTGCTCATTGTTTATATTGTATACTCTCCTCCTTACCGTTTCTTCTATGTGTGCAGCCTCACCGTAGATGTTGGCCACAAGCACAGTGTTACAGTTACCTCCTGCAGAAACAAAGGAGGTCTTATAATACAGGTAAGGACCACCTGGGCTACAAGTATCACATGGCAGTGAATGCCTTTCTCACCCAGTGAATCTTTCAGGGCATGTGTGAGTTTAGTTTGTCTGAAGGGAACATGTTCTCTGCGACGGTCTCCCATAGCGATGATGGCCTGCTCCAGGAACGACAAGGACTTGTTGATGTATGTTGCTTCTTTTAACATCTGACCCTCTGACTGGAGGAACGGGAAGTAGGGAGAAAAAAGGTCAAGTTATGACAAATCGTACAGAAAGACAATCTTTTTTCTTTAAATTTTATCCAGGGGATTTAAAGAGACAAGACGATACCTTAGAATAACAAAACTGAGCATATTTGGTATAAAATGAGTGATTCCAGCTGGTGTGCAACAAACTCACCCCAGTCTTTCCCAACCTCTCAGACCCAGCCAAATCCACCAGACTCAGCTTGGAGGCGACGTACTCAGCGTCAGATATAGTCCGTGAGTAAGACTGATCAAGAAAGACATTTGTCCTGTTCAAATCAGTTGCGAAGTATGCAGACTAAAATGTCATGTCTGACTATCGAATCAAGACAGGAGGAGAGTGGAATCCTACCTCTATATGCACAGTGAAGATACAGTGGGACCTGGAGGACTTTTTGTTGAGGGCATGAGATCCGATAATACGATTCATCTCACCCTGAGTATAGACAATAACTGTGTCAAAGCTCAAGTTTCAAAGTATTCATCCATAAAATCATGCTCCCATCCTCGTCAACCAATACTGATAAGGAAACACTCAGCAAGAACTGTATTAAAAACACAATAATCATTCTGGTCAGGGCATCAAGAAGCTGATTCTTTCTGTAGAACAGCTGCTCACTGGATGGTTTTTATTTTTTATTTTATTTATTTATTTGATTATGATTATTTATTTTTCTTTTAATTAACAGACAGACAAGGAAAAACATAATGAGTGAAAGTCCTAGGAGATATTCAAGCCACCAACAATCACGCCACAGTCAAAATCAACACAGTGGAAATAAGTCGTGGACTTTTCTGTGTCATCCTGGGACATGGGACATGTTCTTGTTCTCCACCTGTTTTTTTCAGAGTGTGTGGGGACTGTACAGGTTCTCTCTTTTCTACTGACAAATAAATCAAATCAAATCAAATAAAAAAATACAGTATAGAGAATATATGGTGGTACTGTACCTTTGGATCAACATTAAAGTATTTTAGATGTAATTATGCATAATTAACAATGAACAAATTTGATATTTAAAGGGATACGCCAACAATTTTTTTCGTGTCTTGCCTCTCTCCCGATTCCCGAGTCCATGGCCAGCAGATAGACACCATCCTTTCCACTGTGCGTGCAGTCACAAGGGAGATAGAGCCGCATCGCCCGTAATTAGCTTAGCTCAAACACTGGAAGTGTATAGGTAGTGTTAGCCTGCCTCCTACCCGAGCCGAAATCAGCAGTCAGAAGCTGATTTCATTTTAGCTCTAAACTCTGTAAATACATAATTGTATCGACATTTCAACATTTTAGGTGAGAAAGTAGCCGTTTAGATCAGCAGTGTGTCGTTAATTTGTCTAAATACCAGCTGTCTACAATTTTGTTCAGACGAATTCAGCGCTACTCAAGCTAGCCGTGACCAATGCACTTCCGGTTACTTTCACAAAATAAAACACCCGTTGCCCTTTACATACTGAAAACCATGACAATAGGAAGCTAACCTACCCTCGATGTAGCTAGCTTGAACCAAAATAAACTGTCTCTGCTTGAACCCTCGGTTTTGACCGATCTCGTCCCGTTACCGGCATTTGACCGCTCAAGATGTCTTACCGGAGAGTTTTGTCAGTTCTGAGATGAAGATCGGCCCGCCGGTTTCTGTTTAGAGTTGCTGAAGAGTTTCTCTGATGACTTTAGGTGGAGGCAGGCTAACACTACCTCAGGGCTCTCAAGTTTTGAAGTGAGTTCAGAGTGAGATTTTACCAGCGGCAGCGGGGATTTGGTTGAAGTGGGGATGGATGTCTGACAAATGACGCATAAATTCATTAAAACAAAAATATTTATGATTTATGACTGGAATAAGTTAACCAGGGGCGTCATGCAACCCAAAATTTGGAGGGGGCACAGTGAATGTGAATGTGCTATTGTTATTACAAAAATTTTTGGAGGATGCCCTCAAATCACTTATTTTGGGCACTTACACAGGACTCGTCACTAGTATTTGTTAGTTTATTTTTAGAGCACAGCACAATGAGGCCTAACACGTTATTTAACCTTTAAATAATGTTGAGGGTCCAATACCCATTTTAGGAACAAAAACACCCTAAGCATTTTTCCTCTGTTGAACTTGTTCTTGACCAACATAATATTTGATACAGATTAAATGGTCTTTCCTGCCACTACACTATGATGATTACTGTATTTAACTACTTAAATCACAGTAGCTAAACTGATTTGTTGAACTCAGCCTGATGCAAACATTAATAAAACTCAGTAACCAATCACACAGGCAGCTCCATGTTGTCTCTGTGTGATGTTCAGGGACAGGTCAGGACAGTCTGAAGACAGAGAGCTGGAGGTTGAAGTTTATAATAATGAGATGAGATGAGAGACACCTGTGACTGTGACAGGTCTGTTCTACGCTATGGTTCTACGTCTTGACCACATGTCAGCTGATCAGCTGCAGCAGATGAAACTCCGCTGTTCTCCGCTCCACCGCGACGATACTGTAAACCGGCGCGGATCCAGTGTGTTTATCAAAGCTTGGTCGCCGTGCTGAGGCACCAGCTCGGTTTGAGCTGCGTTCATGAAGTTAAGAGGCTGCTTTCAAACTCTTCAGGCAGTGATCAGTGTCGGCGGCTTTTTGACTCGTTACTCACTGGTTGCCGATGGTACAGGCTGAGGCCAGTAGGCTACAACAGGTAACAGTGTTGTTGTCTCTTTTCACCTCTCTCGTGTGATCAGTGCGCCCTCAGATCTGTTCCACTGTTAAAGCGGTGCAACTTGATGGATGTCACCGTGGTAATTTAAATGCGTGAGAAATACAATGTGTGGCGTGTGAGCGTGTGAACGGGTGGGAATGCGTGTGTCACACGCCAAATGCGTGAGACTTGAGAGCCCTGCTACCTATACACTTCCAGCGTTTGAGCTAAGCTAATTACGGGCGATACGGGCTCTCCCTTGTTACTACACGCACAGTCGAAAGGATGGTGTCTATCCGCTTGTCATGGACTCGGGAGTGAGGCAAGACACGAAAAAAAATGTTGGCGTATCCCTTTAAGGCCATAAATCTCATTTCCCATGCTGAGAGATGTTTCACAGCTGTAAAAACAAAGTCACACACCTCAAACAGCAGGTTAAGTGCCTCTTCTTCACTGTGAACTGGATGAAGAGTAAGGCCCCTGATGAACACCCCCCTGCCTGGCTCTTCCATCACCAGCATGCTCTGAGGAGGCTGCTGAGAGGAGCCCTGCAGCGGTGCCAGCAGGTCCACCATGGTCTCATTGTAGATCTCCAGGTAAGACAGGTGCACTGAAAACGAATGCTCCGTCCTCTTCTCCACCTCCTGAAACACCTGCATGCCATGTTGGAGATTCAGCGTTTCTTCATTGCAGTAAGGCAGTCAAGGTGTTTCTGAGGTTGATGTTATTCAAAGAAGAGCGTTACCTCCTGAAGGGCCCGGGGGATGATTCCTCTCTCCTTGTATGATTCTGTCGATCCTGTCATGGTAAAGGTTTTTCCCGCACCCGTTTGCCCAAAGCACATCACAGTACCTGACACACAACGAAAGGCTGTTAACAAATTACTTATAATAAAAGTTAAATAAGCACCGTTTCAAACAACAGACACTTCCATCAGGGTAATGATTGGTGGATGATAAGCAATTTTACTGCGGTTACATAAAATACAATTTGACATTAATCTGGATTCCTTTATCTGTATCTAATACTTGAATCCACAGTTGGGTTGATAAAAAGATCTACCGTTATAGCCATCCAGTGCTCCCTGTACAACCTGTCGACACACTTGGGCGTACACCTCCTCCTGGGACACATCCTGCAGGACTCCATCCAGCCGGAAGGACCAGGAGCTCAGCTGTCCTTTTTTGGATCTGTGGAGCTTCTTGGAGTCTTTCCTTTGATAGATGTTCACCGTCTGAAAGCCAAGACACAAAGGAACTTATGAGTACACCCAAACAATAATTTCTTTAATTTTTTAGGTTATTTTAGGGCGGTTTTTGTTTGTTTTTTGTTCTTTAATTGGATAGGGACAGTAGAGAGGGACAAGAAAGTTGAACGTTTTTGGGATGACACACAGCAAAGGGCCTGGGCTGGATTATAACCTGGGCCACTGCAGTAAGGACGGAGCCTGAGTGGTTTGGACCCTGATAAAAAAAAAATTGCCTGACTAAATATTAATATTATTAACTAACTAATTAACTAATAATGTTAACTATTGATGGAATAGCCTATTTAAAATGTGATGCTGTTTGAAAGGAAAGGAGAAACACTGGCTCACCTTTATTTTTGAGATATGCTCAATTGCATTCAAAAGTTAATAGATCATAAAATCATCTGAAAACCTGGAAAAAGTCAAGAATCCCACTACAGTATGTTAAGATATAGAAAACAAAACATTCTGGCAACAGACCAATCCAGTGCCCCAATGATTACACAGATGCCTATTGTGTAAACCAACGATAAACTGAATGAAAAAAATAAAAATAAAAAACATAAATATTTTCTAGATTAATCGCTTTGTCTATACAATGTGAAACTAACATTTTGATAACAGCACAACGATATATCAAGTAGCCTAGGCTACTACAAAAAAACATTTGACAAACAGGACCCAGTGAAACGCTGCTTTAAAATCGTATACAAAATTGCTTCAGAGTAGTTTTTGGTTTGCCTAAAGTATTGCTTTTGCAGTCTATGAAGTGAAATTCTTATGTTTATAATTCACTAACATCATAAATGATGTCTCCACCCCATCCACTTAGTTGTCGCAGGAAGTCGTACCAGTGAAAAAGCCTGTTTGTGTTTAATCAATTAGATGCCTGTTAATCAACTCGATGCCTACATGGAGTTCAGCCATAATTACTAGCTACAACACCTGTGCAGATTGTTTGCTATGACGTGAACATGTAGGGTAAATAATCAAGATTCAACTGTTCAAAAAATGTTTGTGAATTTACAAATATTTTGAAGCACAAAGGTAAAATGTAGGCTATTAATTTTGTCTTTTAAAGTCAGTTTTCACTAGTTTAACCACTTAAAATGGATTCAAAGGGTTCATTTTCACCCTCCACCACCAAACGCTTGTTCGTGAGTTTAATCACCTCGAAGTAACCTCACTTTTACTTACTGAAAGCTGTAGTTAAATGCCGACTGTCTTACCGAGTTCACGTCCGCCCGGATCGATTTGTGTGAACTCTAGAGACAGGTTAACACGGGGACGACTCACCTGCCCGTCAGGAAGACACTCAATGAGACCTTGAGCGAAGCTTGCGGTTGGTCTGACCCGGACAAACACCACGACGTCTCTGCCGTGAGCCCTCATATCATAGCACCGCTGTCTGACTCTGAACGGAGGGAAAACCCGTCCACCCGGCTCTAGGTGCACTAATACAGCTACTAAAGACACGTTAGCTGCTTTGACGCCAGTTTTTTCCGCTGATAGTGACTCCAGCCCATCTTTTATCTTCAGTTTACTTTCTGCGGTTTTTATTCGGCGTCATGGCAACGGCCTCGACTGCGCAGTGCGCACGCGCCCAGTGCGGCAAAGTGGCAGAGCACGGGCCTGGGGTTTTATTCTCTAAATAATAAAGCAGGGTTTACTCTTTTCTTTCCAGAACTTTCACATCTGAGGTACTTATGTTTTACTTAAGTTATGTTCAAATCTATATTTTGTTTATTTATCCTTTATACTTGTACAATTGTAATCCTCTACATCAGCTTTATAGTCTTATTCTGTTTTTTTGTATTTGAAACAAACTTTAATGAGCAGAGTCTACCCGGCACATGTCTCTGTATGACTGTTACTGCTTCTTGCATGAAACTTTGTCAGATACACCAGTTGGTTATATAACAGTCTCCACCTACTGAACACTATAACGCCAGTCCATGTGCAGATAGGTGTCTGATCTATGTTCAAGATGAGAGGGTTTCCACTACTCTGTCTGATGGGATTAATTGCAGTGTGCAGTACATCAAATGTGGTAAGATTGTTGAGTTTTCCCAGATTTGTTGATATCAACATGCACAGAAAAGGAAATAACCTGTTAAAGCAACTTTGTAGTTTTTGTTTCTTAGCTTGTTATCCTGTGATACAAGTAGCTTAACACAATGGATAGAAATGCATTTTATTTTCAAGAAATGATCAAACAAGCCCAATAGGAGAACTATAACGCATATCATGCTCTTTCTGACTCACGGGTTTATTTATTGATTACAAGGCTGCTGTGTTTGAAATTCAATGTCAATATCCTGACTGTCCTTACCAATTCCAAACTCCAAACTTTCAATTTCAGTGGCCAAAGGGAAGCAGGACACCACTTGAAAATGAGTATGGGTTTAACACAAAAACCACAACAGAGGTGGGTACGAGGATCTAATGGGACAATGACACTTTTCCAACACTGAATTTTAAATGTGTGTGCACTGCCGTTACGAATGAAAAACATAATTTCATGATGTTTAATTGGATGTGCTAAATTTCTATTATTCAAAACCGATAAGCATTTTGACTCAAACCCACAACTGTTAACACTCAGTATAGTATGATATAATATATCATATAGTTTTTCAATTCAACTCTTGATATGTCTTATGAACTACTTTATTTTGAAAAGTGCTTCACATAGTACTGCAGTACATTGTGAAGCCCACTGGATCTGGGTTCCTGTATGAGGAGTATCCTCTATCTATGGTATCTGCCAGCTTCTCTTCTCGTCAACAAATCTGATGTCAATGTCCTTTCAGAAAAAGATAATCAAAATCAACAACTAAAAAAATGATAAAACATCAAACTGGACTTTGATATTTAGGCTGCAGCCCACACATAAAACTCAACACACTTCAGCTCCCGACAGCGACACTGTAAAGTTGAGTGTATGTGCTGGTAGGAGGCAAATTTGTTTTCAAGATGAAAGGACTCGTACTGCTCTGTTTGACTGGGCTCTTATATGCAGCAGCAGCTAATAAGGTAAGACTAAAGATTGAACTGGAAAGCAAGAATCTTGCAACTATCTTTGATTAATTAATTAAGAATTCTAATTGCTAATGCCAATTCAGTCAACAAAATGGTAAAAACCTAGTTGAACTTTAATATTAAGGTACAATCAAAACATTAAACTCAACACAATCCACCTCCTGACAATGATACAGTCAAGTGTAAAGAAGAAAGACCCACACTGTGCTAGAAGCTCCCTGAAATTTAAATAAAAGAGCATTGTTGCAATCTGCAAGAATTGTTGTCACCATCCCAAAACTGAACAGGATTTATAAACAGAATTTCCTCACATAGGTGATTGAGGCTCAAACTGAACAAGTCAGAGCAGAGATGGACAACACTGCCTGATCTCAGCACATGGGAGATGAGCCATGACTCTAGGGAAAGAGCGCAGCTTGAAATACAAGTCAAAGTTCATGTTACACACACACAGACAGTACAATACATGATACGGTTTGTCAAACACTGGTCAAAAAAAACAGCAAAATATATAGAAGAAAGATTGAAAAAAAAAAAGATACAGAAAATCATACAAAAATAGAAAGATTGCAACAAAACCTACTGTAGTCACAGATTCCCAATCATATTCAAAATGTCTGTCACTAATAAGCATATTGAGACATCATGCAAACACCTAATGTTGTGTCCTCTTTAATTAAAGTGCTTGTTTGTTTGAATTTCAGCGGCCTGAAAGGGGCGTAAGTGATGACGATAAAAAGTCACACGCAACGGTACGTGGCAGCAAGAGAGACTTTAACATCAAATATAAGTAAACAAGAAATAAAGGTTATGTCAGTACTTTTTCTCAATCGATAAATAAGCAGAGGCCCACATTATGAATCACACTTCAGCTGCTTCTTTAAACGGGTTTTACTATTTAATCATTTTGTTGCTTTATTTTGAAATTCTATGTCTATGTATGACTTAACAAATTGTCTGTCTTTGAACTGAGGTCAACTAACAACTTTCCATTTCAAGATGATGACCTATACACATGGAACTACTCCCTTGAATAACACACAAGGATTTCCAAAGACAACGACCAATTCATCGGTGGTGAGTAGACTGTGTTGTTGTGTGTGTGTGTGTGTGTGTGTGTGTGTGTGTGTGTGTGTGTGTGTGTGTGTTTGTTTTACTGCCACTCACTACAAGTCACTACATTATGCCTTAACCTGATAAATTAAATGCTTCACTCTTTGCAGCTGTTTGATTATTCTCTGAATTTTACTTTTCATTTTGACACAACTTAGCATATTTGAGGCACCAATAAAAACTGGGAAACCAGAGGCAATGATTACTTTTTCTGGGTAGGCAGGAGAAAAAAAAACATATCAGCCTAATCACTTGGACACAAACTCACGATGTAAAGGTGTCAGTTTTTAATGTACTTACATCACATGATATCACATTAATGTGACTCTTTTTTTCCTCTTCAGTTAAATGGTACTGTAGAGGCCAACAAAAATACGACAGGCTCGGAAGAACAGGTGAGAGACTGTTCAAAACTCAAGGACAACAAGATAAAGGGACACGACTAATTTTCTATTCTGCAACTCAAATAGTATCTAATCTGAAAACCAAGCAAATAGTGCTCCTCATAATATTGTTGACATGCAAATAGCTGCAAATCTTTTATTCTCCAGGAAATTACAAAACAGTGAAGGGCTCACATCAGAGGTCTCGTATCAGCTGATACCAACACATCTGAGGTCCTCATGGAGAACTACCACCACCAGGATGAAGAACCACCATGCAATGAAATCACTCTGCTACTAGGCTACTTATTCAAATTAAACATTTTGATCAAAACTAATGTGTGAACATTTTCATTTCCTCATTTGGTTTTATATACATATACAGACAGTATATGTGTGTGTGTGTGTGTGTGTGTGTGTGTGTTTTGTATAAACATCTTGGATCTAACACAACAATGAGAAGGAAGAGAGCAGGAATATTGCTTTCTTCATTCAACCTAAATAAACTAAAACCAGAAAGGATAGTGAGCATCTAAAGCTTGATGTGGTTTCCTTCTTTGAGCCACAGACTTTTGTTGTCCAAAATTATCAAAAAGGAGAAAAAAAATACATTCTTTAAACTCCAGATGTCTCCATGATATATGTTTATATAGGAAATTCGACTGAAATTATGATAAACCCCTCACTATTTATCTAGACAGAATTAGTCGTTCAGAAAATATTATAAAGATCTTTAATTACACTGTTTTTGATTGGGATTAATATATATTTTCCCTCCAGTGGCAAAATGTAAAAAAATAAAATAAAATAAAATAAAAGCAAAGCACTTGTTCAGGATTGTGAGAGTAAACAATGTAACTTTTGTCAACAAATCTAGAAAGAAGGACTTTGATATTAAATTCAAGTCAACAACTCAGAGCACAAAAGTGTAACAGACTCCACCTACTATGAAAGCATAAAACGACTGTAGAAGCATCGGGGCCTCATTTGTATTCATGATGAGAGGGTTAACACTGCTCTGTCTGGTGGGAGTCCTGGGACTGATTCTTGCAGCCACGGTAAGATTTACTACAGGAAACAACTTTAATTAATTTAAAATACTTAACATTGCCATTACCCTATATGAGATTCTCTGATATTACTCTGTTTCTGAAGTGTTGAATTACTACCGCACTTTGCCTCTTGTTTCATTTGTGTTATGTAAAGCCAGGTCTGAGGCAAAAGCAGAATATATTAGTATTTTGTGTGTTGCACTTTCAACATTTTAAAACTATAACTCAACAGGTAACTGGTCAAATCTAACAACTGACATAAATGAAGAAATTTAGAGTACTTTTTGTTTTTCCAAGAATGACAAGTCAGTGACACAACAAACAAAAAGGACATTCTGCAGAAATGTTATACTGTATAACTGCTTTGGGATTGTAATTTATTTCATATTAATTGCTGTATATTTCAATTTCAGGGGACAGAAGGGGCTGCGACTGACAGACCGCCACACATGGTAGGTGTAAAAAAAAAAAAAGTTTTTCTCTGTTTTTGGTGTTGAATTTGTATGTGTTTATTGTTTTAGCAGCATCAAAAAAGAATAGCAGCTGACTGTCTGATTTTATGTGATATCAGAACCTCAGATAGAAAAAACTAGAAGTTATATCTTACCTGTTGGATCTCCAGCTGGTTACATTTTCATGCCATGTTCAAGGTCCTGGCATGTAACACAAAGGCTAATAGCTGATGTAGCCTACAGTTAGTTTAATGCAGTAGAATAATACTCTATCCCGACAAATTTAGGGTTGATGAGTAATTAATAGTTGTAGAAGTAGGCCTCATAGTTTTTAGAATTAACCTGATTGCACACTTAACAGGACTATTGATATTAGCAGGGTTAGCTGGCATCAAGATTAGCTCCACATTCAGCTCTCTGTTATCAGCCTTACCTGTATCGTCCTCTTCAGCATTATAACCGTTTCTTCTTGGTTAGTTTATTTTACAGTAAGTGGGTCATTTATGTTGCTAATTTCAGCTTCAGCTGAAGCCTCATGTAGGCTACCAGAGCGGCTCAGCGCTGCACGGCTCACTGCTCTGTGAGAAACAGTGACACCTTGTGGTCGGCGAGAGCAAACACAGGAGGATGTGGATATCTGGTGGCAGAATAGTGCTGCAACGATTGGTCGATCAATCGATCAACAACAAAAAAAAAGTATTCATTTTTATAATAATAATTTTTTATAACAATGACTAATTTCTTCTTTCCCCTCAGTTCGGCGTATGGCACCAACTTGGAAATGATGCTGGTTTTCCAGCTGAAAATGTGAGCCACAATGTGAGCAATGTAAGAAACTATTCTGCACTCACCACAAAGAGTGTTTAAAATATGATGCAAGTAGAAAATGATACTGAATTTATTTATTTATTTATTAGAGTGAGAGATTGTGCCAAGTTATTTAGACTACTGTTTGATTTTAAATTTGATATTTTAAATGTTGCTTATCATATCATTTCAGGAAAACCAAACTGAAACTGAGACCAGAGGACCTCAACTAATTGCCAACATGACAACTTAATTACTCTGCTGGTGTTACAGCCTATTTTAAATAAATGTAAAGTCCATTGTGTGATATGTTTCTTTATTATTTGCCCCCCTCCCCAAGTCCAACGCCTACTCAGGCAAAATTAAATCTTATCTGATAGTACTTTGTTGGTTTTGGTGACAGTTTGTATTTACAGACCAGCAGTCGCTGTAACTCTCTGGAAATGAAGTTATGCACAAACTACCTTTGCTAAACAGCTGCAGAGAGGGCTGAGACAGTATGATAATCAAGGAGGAGAGGCCTTGATAAAAGAGATCAGTCTTAAAAGAGAAGTTGAGCCATACGACTGCTGCTCTGAGTACAATCCACAAAGGACAACTACGTTGTCTTCTGTTGCTGCTGCAGTGTTGTATGTTACGCCCCAGAACTTCGTTGGCCCGGAGGGGCATAACAATGGACCCAACCAATGACCCCAAACCAAACACAAAGACGCTAACTTAACTAAAAGAGGATTTAATCCACAACATAAAGGTACAAACAAGAGAATCATAAGCTAACACAAACAAAAGCCATGATGGGAGGCAGGCAAGCCCAGCAGTCCCCAGCACTAATGCTGATTGCTTGCTAATTCCTTTTCAGTTTTTCCCTCTTGCGGCAGCCCCTTCAGCTGCAGTCAGGGCCGTTGTATAGGGGAGAAAGGTGATGATAATTCTAGGGGCCCAGCGACCAGTAGGGCCCACAAAAACCTCTTTGTATGACTGAATTATTCTGCATAAGACCTTGACTAATACTCATAGTAATGCTGCATTAGCATCAACACAAAGTAGGCTAAATAAAAAATGATAATATGTACGTAGTCTAAGAAAAAAGAAGTGGAAAAGTGAGGGGGCAGGGGCCCACTTTAGTATTCTTTCAGGGGGCCCAGAATTCCTAGCAACGGCCCTGGCTGCAGTCCCTCAGGTTTGCCAACCAAATGTATGTCAAGTGTATGAGTGATCCATTTAACGAGGGAGTGTCACTGTATGTGCATGTGCTGCAGTGGTACTACTGTGTATGACGTGTGTGTGTGTGTGTGTGTGTGTGTGTGTGTGTGTGTGTGTGTGTGTGTGTGTGTGTGTGTGTAAACAGGGCTGTGTGTTTGTGTGGACAACCAGTGTGGTGATGGTGGCAGCGTGAGCTCTGTCAGGACTGCAGTCCACACAGCTGGAGTTCAGCTTCCTTCAAGGGGCTGGGCACGATCGTGCTGGAGGGGCCAGGGGACGGAGGGGAGCGGCTCTACTTGTCCCCCAGGATGGCGTACTGGTTGTCAAGCTGCAAGTGCTGCAGAGAAGCACCACCGGTCTCCTCTCTACCACGGTTCCTGTGTTTCACAACCTCAAAGGTCTTCTCCATTTCTCTGTCCCTAAGAGACAGACGAGTACATTAGTGTTAAATCTGGTCAGTTCATCAGACACAAACTGGAGCCTTTTATACCATTAATAAACTTTACATTTTAAGTTCCAGATGCAATCAACACCTCGGATATTTCTTGACTAGGGATGTCACGATTACTTGTTTTCACAATTAATCGTGGTATTAAACGTCATAATTAATTAAAGAAATACCTAAATACCGTCACTTCCCAAAAAAGATTCTGTTAGAACCATATCGGCAGATGTGCGCCAAAGTAAAGGTGAATGCTCAGATACTGGTCCACTTAACTAACGTAACATTGAATTGGTAGGAATTTAAATGTTAGCGTGTCATTTGTATTTTAAAAAATAAAACAAACGACTAAAATGAATGTAAACATTTGGAATAGATGACAATTTATGACTGGAATATTTCAAACGCTTGATGGGTTAATAATTGGTCATATTAATAGAGACATGAAATATTTTGTGTAAACAATGAGTAATGTAATTATGTTTTGACTATATTTGATTTTACACATTCATAGTGTTGTGAAATTAATTAATGCATAATAATCGTGATAATCGTAACACCGTGATTATTTCTCTGACAATAACTGTACCAAGAAAATTTGTAATCGTGACATCCCTATTCTTGACATTTTATTTATTGCACAATTAATCAAATGAATTACTTTATTAAGGAGACCGGCAACAAAAATAACTTGGTTGCAGACTCCAACTACCCATTATACCATGAACTTATACCATGAACTCCACTTACTTGCGTGTCTCCACATGCTTAGCCGTGGCCAGTAAAGAGGGGAACTGGGCATCGCTGTAGATCTCTGGAGGCCCCTGGGTGGGACCTCGTTTGGTAGTGGTCAGCCGATCCCCTGGAGGGCGATATACGCCAGCAGGCTTCTGCTCAGGCACCTCTACTTCCTCTGAACACAGATAATGATATCAATTAGACAAAGAGAATAGCTTTCATGGACTGATCTTGATGTCCGTTTATCAGAAATTGCAGTATGTAACCCTCAATGAGGTCATTTTACCACCTCATTAAGGGTTCTATACTGCAACTTTAAAGCAGAAGTAAGCGGAATGTTTGTGTTAATATAAGTCTTAAATAGTTATATCTTCTGACTGCAATCACTTATATAGAGTGTTTGGTCTGAAACACGGGTCTGTCAGTCACTCTGCTCTGCTCTGAGCCCAGGAGAAAACTTTCCTTGTATCCTACAACCTTTATCCAATGAGGAGAGAGAACGGCATAAAGGGGCGGTCCTCTCTGTGTGTGCAGCCAAGGGATGCGCGTGAATGTGGTGACGTAGGGACGAGGACGGGGACTGCTAACTCCATCAGCTGACAGGAAGTTAGCCAAAACGATCGGATCGCTTACTTCTGCTTTAAGTGTCACAGGTGTTCAAGTGTTTCAATTCAAAAGTTGTTTTTCATGTAGTATAGTATATATAGTTTTTCAATTCAACTCTTGTTATGTCTTATGAACTACTTAGTTTTGAAAAGTGCTTCACATAGTACTGTAAATAATCACCTGCAGTACATTGTGAAGCCCACTGGATCTGGGTTCCTGTATGAGGAGTATCCTCTATCTATGGTATCTGCCAGCTTCTCTTCTCGTCAACAAATCTGATGTCAATGTCCTTTCAGAAAAAGATAATCAAAATCAACAACCAAAAAAAAAAAAGATAAAAAACAAACTGGACTTTGATATTTAGGCTGCAGCCCACACATAAAACTCAACACACTTCAGCTCCCGACAGCGACACTGTAAAGTTGAGTGTATGTGCTGGTAGGAGGCAAATTTGTTTTCAAGATGAAAGGACTCGTACTGCTCTGTTTGACTGGGCTCTTATATGCAGCAGCAGCTAATAAGGTAAGACTACAGATTGAACTGGAAAGCAAGAATCTTGCAACTATCTTTGATTAATTAATGAAGAATTCTAATTGCTAATGCCAATTCAGTCAACAAAATGGTAAAACCTAGTTGAACTTTAATATTAGGGTACAATCAAAACATTAAACTCAACACAATCCACCTCCTGACAATGATAGTCAAGTGTAAAGAAGAAAGACCCACACTGTGCTAGAAGTTCCCTGAAATTGAAATAAAAGAGCATTGTTGCAATCTGCAAGAATTGTTGTCACCATCCCAAAACTGAACAGGATTTATAAACAGAATTTCCTCACATAGGTGATTGAGGCTCAAACTGAACAAGTCAGAGCAGAGATGGACAACACTGCCTGATCTCAGCACATGGGAGATGAGCCATGACTCTAGGGAAAGAGCGCAGCTTGAAATACAAGTCAAAGTTCATGTTACACACACACAGACAGTACAATACATGATACGGTTTGTCAAACACTGGTCAAATTAAAAAAAAAAAACAAAAAAAACAAAAACAGCAAAATATATCGAAAGATTGAAAAAAAAAGATACAGAAAATCATACAAAAATAGAAAGATTGCAACAAAACCTACTGTAGTCACAGATTCCTAATCATATTCAAAATGTCTGTCACTCAAACATATTGAGACATCATGTTGTGTCCTCTTTAATTAAAGTGCTTGTTTGTTTGAATTTCAGCGGCCTGAAAGGGGCGTAAGTGATGACGATAAAAAGTCACACGCAACGGTACGTGGCAGCAAGAGAGACTTTAACATCAAATATAAGTAAACAAGAAATAAAGGTTATGTCAGTACTTTTTCGCAATCGATAAATAAGCAGAGGCCCACATTATGAATCACACTTCAGCTGCTTCTTTAAACGGGTTTTACTATTTAATCATTTTGTTGCTTTATTTTGAAATTCTATGTCTATGTATGACTTAACAAATTGTCTGTCTTTGAACTGAGGTCAACTAATAACTTTCCATTTCAAGATGATGACCTATACACATGGAACTACTCCCTTGAATAACACACAAGGATTTCCAAAGACAACGACCAATTCATCGGTGGTGAGTAGACTGTGTTGTTGTTTGTGTGTGTGTGTGTGTGTGTGTGTGTGTGTGTGTTTGTTTTACTGCCACTCACTACAAGTCACTACATTATGCCTTAACCTGATAAATTAAATGCTTCACTCTTTGCAGCTGTTTGATTATTCTCTAAATTTTACTTTTCCTACTTCGTTTTGACACAACTTAGCATGTAAAGTCTGGCAGATTGGCAGGAAAAAACAATGACATTATTGCAAATCACATTACATTACAAATGACCTTGTTTTTTAATATGCGAGACAAAGGAGATTTAAATTAGTCCCTCATTTGGTGTAATGCATACATGTTTTAGGATGAATACTCATGCTAACAGCATCAAACATCAACCAGTTTGCTGAGGCGCGTGACTGATATAATACTGATTCTATCGATACAAGACTTTGTGGTTTCTAAGATTAAAGCATTAAACAGGACTGAAAGCACATTTTATTTGTATTCATGTTTTCTAAGAATCATAAACAAAGTAAAGGCCTAGAGTACAACACTATTAAACTTTTGATTTTTTTTGCTGCTTTGTTTGAAGTCTGGAGTTGATGATGATCATACAGGAACAAGCAAACACACATTATGTAACTGGGAATGTATTTTCTATTCTATTCAAGTTAAATACCTCTCTATTTCAGGCACCAATAAAAACTGGGAAACCAGAGGCAATGATTACTTATTCTGGGTAGGCAGGAGAAAAAAAACATAGCAGCCTAATCACTTGGACACAAACTCACAATGTAAAGGTGTCAGTTTTTAATGTACTTACATCACATGATATCACATTAATGTGACTCTTTTTTTCCTCTTCAGCTGAATGGTACTGTAGAGGCCAACAAAAATACGACAGGCTCGGAAGAACAGGTGAGAGACTGTTCAAAACTCAAGGACAACAAGATAAAGGGACACGACTCAAATAGTATCTAATCTGAAAACCAAGCAAATAGTGCTCCTCATAATATTGTTGTGTGTACATGCAAATAGCTGCAAATCTTTTATTCTCCAGCAAATTACAAAACAGTGAAGGACTCACATCAGAGGTCTCGTATCAGCTGATACCAACACATCTGAGGTCCTCATGGAGAACTACCACCACCAGGATGAAGAACCACCATGCAATGAAATCACTCTGCTACTACTTATTCAAATTAAACATTTTGATCAAAACTAATGTGTGAACATTTTCATTTCCTCATTTGGTTGTTTTGTATAAACATCTTGGATCTAACACAACAATGAGAAGGAAGAGAGCAGGAATATTGCTTTCTTCATTCAACCTAAATAAACTAAAGCCAGAAAGGATAGTGAGCATCTAAAGCTTGATGTGGTTTCCTTCTTTGAGCCACAGACTTGCTTTTGTTGTCCAAAATTATCAAAAAGGAGAAAAAAAGACATTCTTTAAACTGAGGATTCTCCAGATGTCTCCATAAGATTTACTACAGGAAACAACTTTAATTAATTTAAAATACTTAACATTGCCATTACCCTGTGGATTATATATGAGATTCTCTGATATTACTCTGTTTCTGAAGTGTTGAATTACTACCGCACTTTGCCTCTTGTTTCATTTATGTTATGTAAAGCCAGGTCTGAGGCAAAAGCAGAATATATTAGTATTTTGTGTGTTGCACTTTCAACATTTTAAAACTATAACTCAACAGGTAACTGGTCAAATCTAACAACTGACATAAATGAAGAAATTAGAGTACTTTTTGTTCTTCCAAGAATGACAAGTCAGTGACACTGCAGAAATAAAACAAACAAAAAGGACATTCTGCAGAAATGTTATATAAGTGCTTTGGGATTGTAATTCATTTCATATTAATTGCTGTATATTTCAATTTCAGGGGACTGAAGGAGCGGCGCGGACTGACAACACTGACCCACCGCCACCGGTAGGTGTAAAAAAATAAAATAAAATAAAATAAAAAAAGAAGTGGCAGCAGCAGGCAAAAGTGATTTTATGTGAGAGTAATTTTATTTGAATCATCCTAAAAAATAAGATAAATCTGATTCTGCATTAGCTCCAAAATATGGAATATAACTGTGACATTTGAGCAAATTTAATGTAAACCTTTATGCAATTTGTTAGATATCTATTCCAAATAGCAAGGCAAGGCAAGGCAATTTTATTTGTATAGCCCGTTTTTACAAACAGTTTGTCTCAAAGGGCTTTACATGGCATCGTAACAACATCCTCTGTCCTTAGACCCTCACATCGACTGAGGAAAAACTCAATGGAAAACCCTTTTAACAGGGAAAAATCGGAGAAACCTCAGGGTGAGCAACAGAGGAGGGATCCCTCACCCAGGACGGACAGACGTGCAATAGATGTTGTTGCAGACAAGAAAACAGTTTACAGTTTGTCACAGAATGTGCGAAATATGGAAATGTTAGCAGGAGTTGATGAAGGCAGTCTCTGGTGAGGGGAGGGGGGGGGGGCAGGGAGAGCCGGTCAGCTCGATGGGAGGACTGGGTGGTAGTCTGGTCCATGGGAAGGAAGGGGAGGCCGGTCTAACAGCAGGGGAAGGGGTGGGAGGGGGGGCGGTGCAGGTGGCGGCTGGTGCAGAGAGATGGAGCTCCGGTGGATCT
This sequence comes from Trachurus japonicus, assembly GCF_045865225.1. Lineage (NCBI taxonomy): Eukaryota > Metazoa > Chordata > Actinopteri > Carangiformes > Carangidae > Trachurus > Trachurus japonicus. Next base: position 22,877,872 of record NC_140926.1, read on the forward strand.
GCGGAAACACAGAGAGAGTGCGAGACACCAAGGCCAAACTACAAAGTACAGCAGAAAATGACAGTTCAAAAATATACTGAGGAGAGGAGAGGAGAGGAGAGGGGAGGGGAGGGGAGGGGAGCTTCTCCTAATATGTCTGCCACTAAAGTAATACTTTAATAATTTGTTTTATGAATCTATTTTCAATTGACAAGTTTTTTCTCTCTTTTTTGGTGTTGAATTTGTATGTGTTTATTGTTTTAGCAGCATCAAAAAGAATAGCAGCTGACTGTCTGATTTTATGTGATATCAGAACCTCAGATAGAAAAAACTAGAAGTTATATCTTACCTGTTGGATCTCCAGCTGGTTACATTTTCATGCCATGTTCAAGGTCCTGGCATGTAACACAAAGGCTAATAGCTGATGTAGCCTACAGTTAGTTTAATGCAGTAGAATAATACTCTATCCCGACAAATTTAGGGTTGATGAGTAATTAATAGTTGTAGAAGTAGGCCTCATAGTTTTTAGAATTAACCTGATTGCACACTTGACAGGGCTATTGATATTAGCAGGTTAGCTGGCATCAAGATTAGCTCCACATTCAGCTCTCTGTTATCAGCCTTACCTGTATCGTCCTCTTCAGCATTATAACCGTTTCTTCTTGGTTAGTTTATTTTACAGTAAGTGGGTCATTTATGTTGCTAATTTCAGCTGAAGCCTCATGTAGGCTACCAGAGCGGCTCAGCGCTGCACGGCTCACTGCTCTGTGAGCAACAGTGACACCTTGTGGTCGGCGAGAGCAAACACAGGAGGATGTGGATATCTGGTGGCAGAATAGTGCTGCAACGATTGGTCGATCAATCGATCAACAACAAAAAAAAGTATTCATTTTTATAATAATAATTTTTTATAACAATGACTCATTTCTTCTTTCCCCTCAGTTGGAGTCATGGCACGCACTTGAAAAATGATGCTGGTTTTCAACCAGCTGAAAATGTGATCCACAATGTGAGCAATGTAAGAAACTATTCTGCACTCACTCAAATATGATGTGGGGCGGTGCGTGGTGCAGTGGTTAAGGCGGCAGCCCCATGTAGAGGCTACAGTCCTCAACGCAGGTGTCCCCGGTTCGAATCCCGCGTCGGGCAGACCTTTCCTGCATGTCATTCCCCCTCTCTCTGCCTCCTCCTTTCCTGTCTATATACTATGGCTATCAAATAAAGGCATAAAAAGCCCCCCCCCCCCCCAAAAAAAAAAAATATATATATATACACACTTTAAAATATGATGCAAGTAGAAAATGATACTGAATTAATTTATTTATTTATTAGAGTGAGAGATTGTGCCAACTTATTTAGACTGTTTGATTTTAAATTTGATATTTTAAATGTTGCTTATCATTCAGGAAAACCAAACTGAAACTGAGACCAGAGGACCTCAACTAATTGCCAACATGACAACTTAATTACTCTGCTGGTGTTACAGCCTATTTTAAATAAATGTAAAGTCCATTGTGTGGTACGTTTCTTTATTTGATCATATGTTTGGTGTGAGTGAGGTCCATTTTTAATTGATTGTGGGAGAGATGGCACCAACATATCAAATTTACAAATAAACACATTTGATAGGTTAAGACACTGTTAAGCAAATTCAAATGTATCTTTAAAGATTCAGACAAGACTTAATTCACAAGGATCACTTTATTTTTTGTTAGGCTCGTCTCTTTTCATCACAAATATTACCTATGTCCACCCACAGTGTCCCAGCAGGGATCAACACTCCCTGACATCTTTTATGGAAAGGACAGATACATAGAACATAAATCCAGTTCTTCTTCACCTTTCTAAACATACCTATGCTCGTAGTAAAAACCCATTTGATTTTAACTGGGCGTACCACTGTTTTGGAAGTTGATAGTACTTTGTTGGTTTTGGTGACAGTTTGTATTTACAGACCAGCAGTCGCTGTAACTCTCTGGAAATGAAGTTATGCACAAACTACCTTAGCTAAACAGCTGCAGAGAGGGCTGAGACAGTATGATAATCAAGGAGGAGAAGCCTTGATAAAAGAGATCAGTCTTAAAACCGGGGGGGTGGGTGACATGTACCACTTTACGACAATCTGGGTAAACAACCTCAACAAATACGCTTTAAAAGTGGTTTCCCGTCGGCACTGTAACATCTGTGACGACTGCTGTCAAACCACAGTAAAGCATGTTACCATGAGAATGGGTTCAGATTAGGAACAAGCTTTAATTACTCTTTTGCCGATGTCTAGAGATACCAAAAGAAGGTGAGGGCAGCAAAATCAAACAGTGGATATGAAAGACGGTTAGTAGTTGTAATCATTAGGCAAACTACAACAGCACTACATTCTTGAACAGAGGGATTTTTTTCCTTTTGTGTGTTTTTTTTTCTTTTTTTCACAAAGTGGTGAGATCCAGAGGCAGGCAACAGCCCGGGAGACAACAAGCAAAGTTCTCCTCAGATGACAAAGCAGTTTCTCTCTATCAGTAAGGCCACTTAATATAGAAATTCTAAATGAGGACCACAACCTATTACTTCTTGTCCATAGATCTTTGCAGAGTGTCATCATCAAGGAAAAAAAACAGAGCTTCAAGTTTTTAAATCAAAGAGCCTGATGGCCAGCTTGTATGTGGGGGGGTTGGTGTTTGCCCCGTTCACCACCACAGCGAAAAAAAAAAGCTCAGTCCACATGGTCACCACCAGCTATGCTGCTGAGGTAGTTTCCCCACTCCCGAAGCCCCAACCGCAACTCAAAAACACACCCGAAAATAACTGTGTGCAATTGGGTTGTAGCGATCTTGCAAAAAAATAGATATTTTCACAGAAGTTTGTAAAATCATCTTGCCTAAAGTCTTCTTCGATCCTCTGTGGCTTTACCAAAGCAAGTTGAAGTCCAGAGAGAAGTTGAGCCATACAACTGCTGCTCTGAGTACAATCCACAAAGGACAACTACGTTGTCTTCTGTTGCTGCTGCAGTGTTGTACGTTTGGGTGTATTTTGCTAATTCCTTTTCAATTTTTCCCTCTTGCGGCAGCCCCTTCAGCTGCAGTCCCTCAGGTTTGCCAACCAAATGTATGTCAAGTGTATGAGTGATCCATTTAACGAGGGAGTGTCACTGTATATGTGCATGTGCTGCAGTGGTACTACTGTGTATGACGGTGTGTGTGTGTGTGTGTGTGTGTGTGTGTGTGTGTGTGTGTGTGTAAACAGGGCTGTGTGTTTGTGTGGACAACCAGTGTGGTGATGGTGGCAGCGTGAGCTCTGTCAGGACTGCAGTCCACACAGCTGGAGTTCAGCTTCCTTCAAGGGGCTGGGCACGATCGTGCTGGAGGGGCCAGGGGACGGAGGGGAGCGGCTCTACTTGTCCCCCAGGATGGCGTACTGGTTGTCAAGCTGCAAGTGCTGCAGAGAAGCACCACCGGTCTCCTCTCTACCACGGTTCCTGTGTTTCACAACCTCAAAGGTCTTCTCCATTTCTCTGTCCCTAAGAGACAGACGAGTACATTAGTGTTAAATCTGCTCAGTTCATCAGACACAAACTGGAGCCTTTTATACCATTAATAAACTTTACATTTTATTGACATTTATTTCTTGACATATTATTTATTGCAGAATTAATCAAATGTAGGGGTGTCACGATTACTTGTTTTCACAATTAATAGCGGTATTAAACCAAAATTAATTAATCGTAAAGATTCTTAAATACCGTCACTTTCCAAAAAGATTATGTAGCAAACACAGAGGCAGATGTGCACAAAAGTTAAGGTAAATGTTAGAAATACTGGTCCATTTACCTAATGTAACATACATTTGATAGGAATTTAAATGTTAGTGTCTCATTTATGATAGAAAAATTAAACTTAAACATTTGGTATAGGTGACTAATAATGATTTGTATATTTAAAACACTTCCCCTGGAGGATTAATAATTGGTTATATATTAATAGATAGTTAAAATATTTAGTGTAAATAATTAGTAATGTAATTATATTTTGACTGAATTTGATTTTACACATTCATATGTTGTGAAATTAATTAATGCATATTAATCGTGATAATCGTAATTCCGTGATTATTTCTCTGACAATAATGGAACAAAGACAATCTATAATCGTGACGTCCCTAGTCTAATGAATTACTTTATTAAAGAGACTGGCAACAAAAATAACTCGGTTGCAGACTCCAACTAGCCATTATACCATACTTGAACTCCACTTACTTGCGTGTCTCCACATGCTTAGCCGTGGCCAGTAAAGAGGGGAACTGGGCATCGCTGTAGATCTCTGGAGGCCCCTGGGTGGGACCTCGTTTGGTAGTGGTCAGCCGAGCCCCTGGAGGGCGATATACGCCAGCAGGCTTCTGCTCAGGCACCTCTACTTCCTCTGAACACAGATAATGATATCAATTAGACAAAGAGACTAGCTTTCATGGACCGGTCTTGATGTCCGTTTATCAGAAATTGCAGTAGCCTATGTAACCCTCAATGAGGTCATTTTACCACCTCATTATATACATATATATATATATATATATATATATTATATACTGCAATTGTAAGTGTCACAGGGTGCAGAACAGAAATATTTTACCCATTTCTAAAACTTGTTAATTTTGAGAGGATCTGTTGGACAGAACTTGTAATGAATGGCGGCAGAGGTTGGTCTACTCACCCACAGGAGGAGGAGGAGGGGGAGCCGCTCCAGATTTGTTCCAGGGTCCCGACACTTTGTCTCCGCTGACCAGAATGATCTCTCCATCCTCACCGACCTCCTCTTTCTCATAATCCTCCTCCTCTTTCTCGTCACTGCAAAACAAGCAGACCGACAGTTGAAGAGAGATGAAGACATGATGAGATGCACCGATCCAGTCAGGAGGAGCAGCAGCAGCAAAATTGAGGCGGCACATGTTGGAGGGTTACATCATAACTGACCTTCAGGGTTAATCAGCTAAGGAGTGTGCGGCTTAGCAGAAATTAGACTCAAAAGATGGATTTCTAAACTCGATCTCCCCCTGCTGCTTTCCTTATGACTGTATCCATTTATTCAGTAACCAGAGGAGACTCGACATGTTCACCTCAATCCAAGGTACCAGGAGATTTCTTTTCCAATTTGTCTCCATCTGTGTCTTTCAGCTGATTTTGCATTCATACCACTTCTCTAAATCACAAAGGTGCAGTGTAAATGCACCTTTGCTTAAGAACCAAGGGGTTAAACCCAAATATAGATTTCATATTATTTGCATTTAGCACAACTATTACAAACAGAAACTATTAAATAAAATTAGGATGGTGAGAATGACAGTTTTAAATTGAGACAACTAAACAGTTTGTCACTTGAATTAGGTTTATAATGATTTTCAGATAACATTCTGTATTGTGATATATTCAAATACTAGAGAAATATTGAAGATTGATAATTATACCATTACATCATTTATGAGAAGGCACAGTGAACCAATGTGTTGGGAGTGCCACACTTCCAAATAGTCTTTATTGCAGCTGGGAGTTAAACAATTCAGCTTTTTTTTTTACGTTGAAGGATGAGTCAGAGGGACCATTGGCTCTTACTGACCTAAAGTGATGCAGAGAAAACTCCTCATGTGACCAAGGATTCATGAAAACCAAATAGATGTTCACTCTCACCTTATCTGTAATGCTTGCAGCCTCAGCCCACTGTAGTCCACTTCTTTCTGCTCAAACTCTTTCCATTCCTCGTCCTCCTAGGCAAAGGGTGCCATTAATACAACAAGTACATCACAATACCGCCACACCAACCGTATCCTACCGGCTCCAGTGCCATTTCTGAGGGGTAAGGCTCCTCGGTGAAAAACATCTGCACTCGGGCCAGTTCTTCCCAAGAAATGGCTACACGGGTTATAACAGCATTGGTCCGTGTAACACACTGGTAGGAGAAAGTGATTAACCCATCGATTAATATACTGTAAGTTTATTCCGTCGTTTAGCCTTTGAATGGGTGTTACCCCGGTAAGAAGAGGGAAGGGAAAAAAAAAAAAACTTGTGACAAATGGCGGCTCGGCCTAGCTGGAAAGCCACGACTCAAAATAGGGGGATGACAGCTTCTCCATGCAAACACAAGGCCGGTGTGATCACGGTACTAAAATTAACCGCTTAAATGCAATATAATGTCACGGGTCGACTTAATCAGCCCGCTCACATAAAGATAAGGGAGTATGAAAGGCTATAAATATGGGTTATGCTAGATTTAGTTACCAGTCAGAAAGTGTGCCAGGGGAAACCATATGCTTCTTAGCTAGCAGCACCCGGCACCCTCATGTTAAAGCGTATTTCCGCGGTTTCCCATCGCAACTTGGAGGCATGTTAGAGAGCACAGCGAGGAGGCTAAATGTACGATGGGGGGAGAGATTGTGACGAGGATACAAATTTTTGACACGACACCGGTGCGTGGAGGAGGAAAAGACGCCGCCGAGGGGGGGGAAGTTACCGGGGAGCAGCGCCTGTTACCTTCTCAATCTGCGCGTCCTGATTATCGTTTTTGGACGATTTCTCCTTCTCCTTCTTCTTCATCTTCATCACGACCGACGCGGGCCCGGCGGTGGACTCCTTGCCCTTTCCTTTCTCTTTCTTCTTCTTTTTATCCCGCTTGGCAAAGAAATCGTCCAGGCTCTTCTCCGGTGGTGCATCCGCCATTTTCAGCGACCAATGGTAAGTAGTTTAGCTAACCGAGCAATGACAAATGTGGGGAAAATGTGCGCAGGCGGAGTGAGGACAGCTGCTCGATGGGGAAGGAGACACGGAGCTAATCCTTATTCTGGCTGTTTAGCTTCTGTTTGAGGCCGATAAAAGTGTCCACCCTGGTTCCCTCACCGAGCCGTTAGCTATCCTGTCAACCATGCCATGCACGGGCTATTTGACAAATCTGCACCGTTACCCGGAAACACTTCGACCCTGAACCGGAAGCAGCTCAGCCCGACTCAACAAAATAAAAGTCACAATTCTAGCTACGGTATGTAACTTTTATGTTTTTTGACTGTATTTCAATGTTAAAACATGTAGAATAAAATATTATTAATATCTTAAATTTAACCTGACACCACTTTTGATAACCGGTCCATATCGACAAAGAATGAAAATATAATAGCCTAAAATAAAACTGATTTTAAAAAGAAGAGAGAGATAGAGAGAGAACCAAATACTGATTCTCCATACAATTCATATTATGCAGGTTATCCCACCAGTGTTTTCTAAGCCTGGATGAATACCTGAAGCAGGGCTTGTTAAAGCCTTGATAATATGAAATAAATCATGTAGCTACTTATGCATTACAGATTAGTCATGAGCCATTCATTGAAACCTAGATTAACAAATGGAGAACGTGGTCAGTTGCTCAGTGGCCAAACATGCTCAGGTCTTGTGCATAGACAGAAGATATGGCACATATTAAAGCAGAAGTAAGCGATCCGGTTGTTTTAACTTCTTGTCAGCAGATGGAGTTAGCAGCCCCCGCCCTCGTCCCTACGTCACCACATTCACGCGCATCCCTTGGCTGCACACTAGTGATGCGCGGGCTGACCCGTAGCCCGCGGGTCCCGCGGGTCAGCCCGCGGGGCGGGGCGGTGCGGGTCAAGAAATCTTTACTTTATTTGCGGTGCGGGTCGGGGCGGGTCATTAAAAAAACTGACGATGAAGTCCAGAGTGTGTTATCAGGGCCGCGCTGATGTTGAGGGGAAAGCCGGCGGAGGTGTGAGGGAACCGGATGAGACGGCGGCTGGGCGCATCAGCAGAGCGGGGTTGGTTTCACTGAGAGCAGGGACTGGGGAGGACGAGAGGCGGCGGCCACCGCGGCTGCTGCACGCTGCACTGTGACTCTCTCACTCCTCATGAGCTCCACAGTCCACACTGACAAGCTACCGGCAACACAGCGCCTCTGTCTGCCCTTTCAAAGTAAAAAAGGCCGCTGTCTGACGTTTAATAGCAGCGGGGCGGGTCGGGGCGGGTTGTGAAAATAGATACGGTGGTGCGGGGCGGGCTGGGGCGGGCTGGGGCGGGCTGGGGCGGGTCAAAATACTTCATAGATGCGGGACCCGCGGGTTGGAAAAAAACCCGGCCCGCGCATCACTACTGCACACACAGAGAGGACCGCCCCTTTATGCCGTTCTCTCTCCTCATTGGATAAAGGTTGTAGGATACAAGGAAAGTTTTCTCCTCGGCTTACAGCAGAGCAGAGTGACTGACAGACCCGTGTTTCAGACCAAACACTCTAAAGAAGTGATTGCTGTTGGAAGATAATTCTGCTTTAAGTTGACTATGTTTTAAAGTTGTTTTAATCAAATTGTCTCAATTTTTTGGGGTCAAGTAATTAACACAGAAAATCTAAGATAATAGCCTGGTATTATTATCAATAACTGGTTGCCACTGTCTTCAACCAGTGATCCTTATGATCAATCAGTTGATTTAGAAGTGACTGTTTTTCTATTTATAGTCTCATCAAAAATCCAAAGATGCTGACCTCATAGAAAATTGGCAAAACCAAAAAATAGATTCTTGATTGATTGATTTTCAGATATTTAGTTGTTGGCATCAAATTTTATTTCTTTAAATTGTTTCCAAAACATTTTGTTATTCAAACTTGCCATTTCAGCAGTAGAGTTGGTTGGTTTTTGGTGCCTGGAGAGATAATGACTCTATAGTATTGTGGGGGCTCCACAGGGCCTGAACAACAAACGTTTGCCCCTGGGCCTCTGAGGAGGTTAATCCAGCCATTCATTAATAATAACAACTTCTGGATTGCCAGGTTGTGGAAAATCCTCTTTCCAGCATGGCACATTTCTACATCAGATCATTAACCATCAACTCTGCATTTTAAAAAGTCAGAAAATGTTATTCTTAATAGGCTACTACCTTTTTATCGTGGTAGAAATGGGCTTCATTTCAATACGCCAGTGCACAAAGTTTGTTTTCCATTTTTTGTGAGCTTCAATGGCTTAAACTGTCATATGGATCTCTAAACAAATTTTGCAGGCTTCAGTTTTTGAGGCGGCCTAAGCAAAGGCAATGTTTTGTTTAATTTTAAGACCAGATTTTTTTAAGTACATACAATTTAGGCTAATAGGAGATGACTAACATGCCTGAGTGGCTTGGATACATTTACACAGAAAGGATAAGGGGAGTCAGGAATCAATGGAGTTTTTAACAGAGGGAACTTTAAGATCTATGGAACTTAATCTAGACAAAATTAGATTTTCAAATATGAGACATTGTCAAAAGTTGAACTTTTAATGTTTAATGCCCGATTTATATTATAAATTACACCCACATCAAATTAAGCCTCTCCTCAGCAGTAAAGCAGACTTGTAAACAGATTAATGAACTGACGTCATATTCTGAGGGCTGGAGGTCACTTGACCAGATGCAGCACAAAGAGAAAATTCCACTCACTCACTACATCAATGGATGTGCTGCGGTCAGCAAGACTGTTTACACTGCTTTGTTACATAACCCACAGGTGTGATAACCAACTCGCACGTACTGTAGCTTTATTAGTTGAAATTGAAAATCTGTCCAAAATCAGTCAGCCACTGTAAAATAAGAGAAAGTGTACCTGTCGACCGAGCTCTGCCCTTCAAGACAAACAGAGAAGTCAGTGTTTTTTTAATTTGTTTTATTGCTCAGCAGTAAAAAGTACAGTGTATACTACAGTACAAAAAATACATAATGTTGAACACTGCTCCACCGTGCCACTGAACGTTTTGTAAAATATCCACTTTGTCAGCGTGCAAAACAACAAGCCCAGCTGTGAGCATCCAATGCAGGAAATATCAATATGTTTAACCGTGTTATTCACCACCACCGCATGAATCGGTGATTTCAGAGCAACATCGCACAATGCAGAGAATCTTTAGCGACAATAGAGGCAGGCAGCATTGATTATTGAATAAAACTGCAGCAATGCAAAGTAAAACAGATGATCGAAGGACCACAGGTTTGATAAATGAACAAAATATTCAAATGCCTCTGTATGTTCTCACAGTAAATATTCAGCATACATTTTAAGTGTCAGTGTTTTCTTTGTTTAGGGCTTTTGAGAGCCTCTAACACATGTTATGTGGTCCAGCAACTGATTCACTATCATTCAACATTTCAACAAACACAGTTTGCATTGCATGAACAAACACGTTATTTGTGGAGTTGGACACTTCTAGCAAGGGATGGTCTAATGGTTTCCTACAGTGCTGAGAAAATCCTTCTCAAACTGGGCTGTAACCTGTAGCCACTCCACAACACAGACAACAGACAAAAAGACACACATACAGAGGCACACACACAAACAGAGGCACACACACATAGAAACAGACAGAACTGAGCTGAAAGTGATACAAAGTCTTGTTCGACTTAAAGTAACAGTGATATTTGGTTAAGGGGGGCAGCACATTTCAACTCATTCGCCCACACTCTACTGCACACTCATACAGTACGCTAACATGCATGAACAAGGCATTCACACATACACATACTGATATATAAAGGGCCAACATAAAGAATTTAAGACATCTATGTGGTCCCCCTTAAGAGAAGCTGGTGACACATGAGGGCGAAAAGCCATTTTTAGTCAGCTCCATGTGACTGACTGATGCACCATCATTCAGTCCTGCCAGATGTAGACCCCACATACCATTCAAATAGTCCACTCTAATTAACCATTAAAAATCTGGGCTCGTATTTATCAAACTGCTGAGAGAGAAAAATTACAGTCCTTCACTTTACAGTCCTACTTTCAAACTTAAGTATAAAATCAATTACTCCAATTTTTTTTACGACACAAAATTATCTTAAATTTAAGAGAGGTCCTTTCAATTTAGTTAAAAGGTGACCTTCTGTGTAGACCACTTAAGGACAGACACACACACTTTTGGTTTTGAAGTGTCAATATTTTTGGCCATGATGAACAATACATTAACTCTAAAAGTCATAATCAGGTTTACACTGTTATTTTGATAATGTGTTATCCCACATTTTCCTTCATTTCATGCATCTTCATCGTCTCCACTTAATTTATACTATAATGGTCTCTGATGTACCTTTTCTAGGATCAGCAAATTTCTCTCCTCCACCATTTTCTCTTATCCTTTTGTCTCCATGTTGTCCCATCTCCTGTTATCTGCTCATCATGCATAAGGTACTGTATATAGACCTATAAAGTATGTTTTTTGAAACCTTTTATAACCTGCTTGACATGTTGGATCTCAGATATGTTTTTCTCTGTTCTGTTGCTTTACAACTAAAATATATTATTATTGTGATTATTATTAATATTATGTAAAAATATTATATATTATAAAAATAGGAGAATGCTGTTGTTCACATATAATTAATTGTAAGGATTTCACACAAAGAAATGAACTTTTCAAATATCACTGAAGAAAATATAAGGATGTTGTTTTCTAAACAATGAACAAGGGGCAGATGCAGGTTACATCCCTGTCTCTGATTGGCCAATCCTGCCCTGAGCATACATACCATTAATAATTCGATCATTTGATAGTTTCCACTCTGACAATTCAGTTCTCCAACTTGATGGCATTTGTAACTTTCTTAGAAGTTTGATAAATACAGACCCTGATTTCATACACAGTAATTTGCAAGTAAATATTTTAGGTGCTATATTCAAGTTCAACAGGCTATAAGTATTTTGGGATTGATTTTTAAAAGGAAAAAAAATAAAATTACAAAGAACAGCTTAAATGCTTTTGTAGCACGTTTCTCTCTCTAAAGCAGATTTCATGTGGCAACATCCACAGTGCACTCACCATCAAGCCACTGTAATGAAACAAAACCACATATACTCTGTATTTTATAAAGACAATAAAAACCTTTTATCACAATTAAGCCTTTTGTAGAAAATGTACATCAGAAAAATATGCAGGTGCATCCTCATAGTAAATAGTGTCTGTTTACATCACTCTCCTTTCTGGTTGCTCTTTGTGTTTATAATATACAGTATAAAGTCAAAGTCTCTGAATATTTACCACATATATAAAATAGACAACAACAGCGGGGGGTTGGGGGGGGGGGGGGGTAGGAGAGGAGAAGCTCTCCTTTCTGTCTCTAGATGGCAGAAGCTTTGTCTCTGTTGATGAAGAGGGTCTCCTGGCAGAAAGGGTTAACCAGGACCACGCTGCTGCCGCTGTAGTCTCCATTAGGGGGTAGACAGGTGTCCTGCTCCTGCAGATGCACACACACACACACACACAGAAAGGAAATGAACCCAGGTGTTTAAGTGTTAAACAATAGCTGTGATTCACCATTAAGGAGTGCGCTGCAGTCTACTGTTTCTAAGTCAGTCTACAGGCGAGGAGCAGAGTCACACAATTTGGTGTGGAAGGCGAACAGAATAAAATATGGGTTTTGTGCGCCGCAGGGCTTTTAAAGGAGATGGTGAACAAAGATATCTGACAAAGCTAGATGAACAGAGAGGTAAGAGGGAGGCGGAGGGGAGGACGAGGACGTAAAAGCTTGATGATTGCAGAGACAAAAGGGAGAGATGACTCAGAAGAAACAAGGTACAGTAAGAGAGGGACTTAATGTAAGGAGGAGCGGGGGTTGTTTACGGTGAGTCAGCAGTAATGAGGCAGTGCCGGAGGAGAGAGGTGCGAAAAGGGAAATCATTTGGTTTACAGCAGCGATGAGGCCATTTTATCAGCGGGATCCAATCAAATCAAATTAATACTTCTTTATGATCACTTCCCCCAGAGCTCTCTCATTTGACCTATAGCAGCGGGGAAGCTATAAGGCTGCTGCTCTACAGACGCAGGGGAAAAACAACAACACCTGGGTGTCACCAGGGGCATCCTATACATGATCCAACCTCAGCTTCCCCCTCCTGATGCCCCCACAGGCAGCAGAGGAATGAAAGAGACAGAAAAGATTGAAATGGTCACTGGGCAGAAGACGATTAAAAAAACACACACACATGCAAACTGAACAAAGCAATGGCAACTCAAAATGACGATATAGAAAGAGGAGGAGGGAGATTGCAGGTTTGGTACTCATTGAAATCCATACCCCTGTCATAGACTACCATATCCAACAGATGGTGCTGTAATGCACCAAGAAAGTGCACAAGCTGTTCTCCAGCTGAAGTGCATTATCAAGGGGCCAGTATGAAAACCTTTGGCCTTTGAAGGTTACATGAAGCTACGGCATAAACCAAAACTATAGGTTGAATAATGAAATATGTAAAGAAGAGCATAAGCTCAACTATCAGATATAAAGCACAGTGCAGAGTGCTAAACTTGATACAGATACAAAGTATGAAGGAAGTGGTGGCCTTCTCCTGGCGACTGGCACAGGCAGATATAGAGACATTCCTGACGAGCAACTGTGTTGTTCTTAAAATTACTTTTAAAGGGATAGTTCAACAAATTGGCCCATTGCCATAATCGCTATAGTCATAGCAGTAGGTTCGTTAATGTTCATTCGTTAATCTTTAATTGTCGGTGTAAGCTATTTTTAGAACGGCGGAGCAGAGCCACGAGCTGCTCAGAGCTACGCTACGGAGGCTGATGGGATTTCTTGGTTTCCCTCAAACTCATCAAATACGTTACGAAACGGAGCCATTTTCGAGGTAAATGCAGAGACTGCTTGATGAAAAACTGTCCCTGAAGGCAACGCGCATCAGCGGTTTTACATGAATTTACCTCAAAAACAACTCTGTCTGGTAACGTTGTGTTATTATCTCATAGCGTGGTGAATGTGCAGGTCACAACTTGTCCACCAGAGCGTTGTGGAGTTGTTGGATTGTGTATTTGATGAGTTTGATGAGGGAAATGTATGTTTGGAACCTGTACCAATAAGCTGTACTGGAAGCAAATTCCACCAGCCTGGCTGTGTGGTCATTAAAAGAATCAATCAATCAATCAAACCAAGAAATCACATGAGCCTCCGTAGCGTAGCTCTGAGCAGTTCGCGGCTCTGCTCCGCCGTTCTAAAAATAGCTTGCACCGACAAATCAAGGTAACGAACCTACTGCTATGACTATAGGGATTATGGCAATGGGCCAATTTGCCAAAATGTTGAACTATCCCTTTAAGAATCCTAAATGTGTTTTTGTTTTTTTAATGATGAGTGATTTAATGAGATTTTGTAAAGACCAAATATCCTGTATCGTTTCTGATATTAACACCTGACCTTCTGAATCTGTGGTTCTGTTTCATACAATTTGCTGCGACAAGACAAGACAACAAAGACGATGACCAAGATGGTCATCGTCTTTGTTGCTTTCTTGAGAGCTCATATTGACTGGACACCTCTTGGTGCAAGACACTCAAATAAACCAGTAAATCAATGCAGGCAGATGGGATTAATAAAGACTGCAACCTAACATGACCTGCGTTCACAGGACTGGCCTGCACTTACTCAAACACTCAGTTAATATAAAGGTTATAAATGTTGCAGAGAGAAGGCATGAAGTGGATGGGTGTGGGCCATACATTCACAAAGTATGCATTCATATGAATGCTGTTCTGCTTTTCTCAGATTTTCAATTCAAGGGAATTCAAAGAATGGTGTGAAAAACTGTCAAAGAATTACTTAGAAGTACTCTTAACGTCTTCTTGCAAGGACAGCATCCCTATAAATCATAGTAATACTGTGTCATGCTCAAGTGCTCTTCAGCAGGCCATGGGGCTTTGCTGACAGAGAAGATTGGACATGGATCCTCTTGTTCTTTCCATACTCATTAAAAGCATTCTGCTGACTGATAGTGAAACATCGAGTCCCACCCAAATATCCCACCACCTGAGTGTGCAGTGTTGTGTACTAACAGAGACACCGTGCCAGTAGTTTGTACCTCGCTCTCCAGAGTGTGTATCTCTCTGGGCAGCTCCACGGCGTGTCTGCTGAAGTAGTCCATGGTGATGGCGTTGTTCCAGTAGCTGAGGTTGTTCTCCTGACTTGACGACTTCTTCTTCCTCCTCATGCAGCACATGGTCAACAGCACAGCTACGGCAGGCGGAGGCACAGAAAGGAAATTGAGGGTTAGAGCAGTTAGTTGGAAGAGCTGCTGCTTCAAGTAGCCTCTGAAAGCGCCCACATGAGCTGCTCAGGTAGAGACTGTCACGTTTCTGGAAAATATGCCACCGGTGGAATAAACTGTGGCGGAAAAGAGAAAAACATTTTCCAGCAAATGGTGATGTGCCATGTTATCATTTTCAATTTTCTGAAACAACTATATTGTCAGTCTCTTAAAACCAAATGGCAAGTACAAAAGTTTGGATATCATAACATAAAAAAAACACCTTATCAAAGGGAATAAATACTTATTGTTCCATCTTTAATGGATCACAGTGTAAACGATGTGTTTTGCCAAAGGTGCTTGATAGAAAAGACTTCTGGTCCTTTGCTGTCAGTATTGTGCTGTCGACTTTAAAGCAGTGAGATCAGGAGCTCAAGGGTGTCTGGTGTCTGTCTAAAGATAACACCAGACTAAAGGAATCATTTGAAAATACATTCCAAGAGTTATGAATATGTTATATAAATTGATATACTGTATGTCTAAAAGACAAGCATACTTTCATATTTGTGTGGGCTGGACATGATTCAAATTCAAAGCACAGATAAAGCAAATAAGCCAGTTTCTGAAAATATCCAACTATTCCTTTGTATTCCTTTGTGCAACAATTTTGTGCAACAATTTTTAAATAACGTTCATCCAAGTAAAGTAATCTAGCAGCTTTATTGAATCTTTTACTGGCTGCTCTGACTGTACTTACAACATGAGGACACAGGCACGCTGATGGCCAGCACGATCCACACGATGTCCATCCTGCTCAAGCAGATGGTCATGCGTGATGGCGGGGAGTCGACGGTGGGGCCCGAGCTGTTGCTGGGGGTCCAGGGCTCCTGGGTGGTGGCGGGCACCTGCCTGTTCAGGAAGTTCTTGCTGGCGGTGGAGGGAGCCTCCGAGCCGTTCCCCCGAGCCGGCTCCGCCTCCACCGAGACGTTGCCGGGGAACAGGCCTCCACGTGTGGTTTCATCCCTCATGGACCGTCCCATGGCGGGATTGTCTGTTCCGTTACCTTGAACAACCTGATCATCAGTGATGGGTGCAGTGTGGTTGACTGTGGGAACCTGGGTTTTTAGGTTCGGCTCAGTGGACAGGGCCGGTGTGGACGCTGTGGAAGTCAGACTATCTGACGGGCTCTTGACTGAAGAAACGGCCGTTGAGTTGACCTCCAGCCCATCGGTGGGGGGCTCTGCTCCGTTCACCTCCCTCAGGGTAATGGTGTGGTGTGCAGCAACGCTCCCATCACGCTCCCTGAGTTTCAGGCCACGACGCGCAGGGTCAGCATCTATGGATGAAAGGGGCCGCGGGGAGGGCTGAGGGTCGGTGGGGTTGGTGGGCTCCTCCACCACCAGCTTCTGAGGCTCTACATGATGATGTGCAGTGAGTGTATCTCCTCTGTCTGATTCAGAGCTGGACATGAGAGCCAGGGGGTTTGGAGCACCTCTGGCAGTAGATTCCACAGCTATATTTGGGAGCCATGTGCTGAGAAATGTAGGACTGCTGCTGCTGCTGCTGCTGCTGCTGCTGCTGCTGCTGCTGCTGCTGCTGCTGCTGCTGCTGCTGCTGCTGCTGCTGCTGCTGGCCTGGTTAGTGCTGACTGTAACTGGGTTATGGACTTGAGGTGCCCTGACCAATTTCTGCATGTGGCCTTGGTTTACAATATCAGAGCTCGGCCCCTGGGGCTGGTTAACCCAGCTTTCGGCGCTCACAGTGTTCGGGGTGACGGTATTTGTGTCGTGAATGGGAGGGGGATCTTCACGGGCCAGGCCGGAGGTTTTGGTGGCGGTGTGTAGCCGGGCCACGGTGGGGAGGACGATGTTAGTGGGTCGAGTGCTGCCTTCGGACGACCACTCGCCGCTGCTGGAGCCTTCCTGATGCCAGCTGGGGCGGGCGTGTTCAGGGGGAGACAGGGGGTTGCTGTGGGCGGCTGCCATGGAGACAGAGTCCTGGGACGTCTGGCTGAGGTACAGCTCCTGTGCTGATGACACCAGTCCTACTGGCAGTGCTAGGAATGCTAGAACACCTGAGGATGGAAAGAGAAGAGACCGGACAGTTAGCACATGATAATAAAGGACATGTACTTTCATTTTCATTTCTCCTTTATTTATTCAGGGATGGTCAATTGAGAGCGAGCTTTCTTTTTCAATGACGCCCTGATTACAAAAACACAATTATACAATATACAAGGTCATGATCCACAATTACATACAGGTTGTAAAACATTCGATAATACGTTTTTAAAAGAATCTAAGGAAATAAGATGATCCAGTTTCAGACAGTTTTGTAGGTTATTCCACTTTTGGGGGGCATAAAACTGAAAGGCAGTCTTCCCCAATTCTGTCCTGATACTGGGAATTTGTAAAACCAAGGTGTCCTGTGAACAAGTGTGCAAGTTACAAATTCTAAGTGAGATTAAGCTGGTAAAATAAACAGGTAAGATTTCAAGTAAAGCTTTGTAAATAAAAACCATGCAATGTTGTTCCCTCTTTACACTTAAGGATGGCCATCCAACTTTATTATAAAGAACACAGTGATGGGTTCGGAACAAATCTCCAGTAATAAAACGAAGAGAGGAGTGATAAAGTATGGCATCCATTTTTACATCATTTTCCCACAAATCCTGTTCCGCAAAAGGCGAACATAAGCACCACAAGCACATCAGCTGAAACCGACTGCTCGTGTGTTCAGGCGAGACATGTAGGCTTATCATTCATTACATCCACTACACCCTTCAGCCTTTAATCTAATGAACCACTGTGTTTGTCAGTCATCTGGTTTAACTAGATTGCTTTATTAACTGCATTATTCACCAGACGGGCTCCACTGTGTGTAGCTGTGTAGCACTGAGGTAGCAGCTGTGTCTGCCTTTAGACGCAGTTCAAACAAAGCTGGATCAGTTTTAAATGCATCAGTGAGTTCACTCTCCACCTGGGTTTTAAAACAACAAGCAATTATTCTATTACAAAAATAACACCACAAAAATCACTGAATGTATCCATTTATTTAATTCTCAGAAAGCTTTAATAATTTTGACAATTTTCCATATTTAGAAAAATAATGTCATTTGTTATTAAGATCCATGGTTGCCAAGAATACTGTATGTCCATTTTCAAGCGCAACAGGACAAAAAAAGACATTTTTACAAATTGTGGCTATTTTGACACTGTGATTATTAGTCACAGTGTCAAAATAGCCTACTTAGCATGCTAAAACCATTTCAGACAGCCTGACAGATTCTCTTTCTTGGGCTCAGTCCCATAAGGAAGCCGTGTAGTGACAAGCCATTAGCAGGTGCCTGTGGGGAATATCGGTCCTATTATGTTATCCAGACAGCAAGAAAGTCATAGAGGGAGGGACGTGGAAGGGTTTATTAATTTCCCCTTTGCTCCCTCTCCTCCATCCTTTATTGACACTGTTAAACACGGCTAATGTGACACATTAGCGGAGCTCCCATTGACTCATTTCCATGCATTCAGCTGAGAAAAGATGATGCATTAACACACAAAGCTGCCGTCATTTAAATCCCTGTCTGAATGACATTATGTAGCATGTTCCTGGCTGCCATGGGACAATAGGCTGTGGACAGGGAGAGAATGTGATTTTAATGAATATTATTATTGTTATTATCAACTTATTGGTTTAAGACTGACTATAGTCTGTAATTTTCTGATTGCCAACAAATCCCATGAGGAGACGAAAACCCAACACTTTGACTTCTCAAATCATATTGTTCCTGCAGAAGATGAAAATGGGTCACAGAGAAGCAGATTTGTTTTGTCACTGTAGTTTTCACCAAATGTTATAAAGACAGGAAGACACAGCATATTCTTTGGGGACCATTTTCAGCAGCAGAGTAGTATTACAGTATTACATATTTGGTTTGCTTCTGAGTGTTTATGGCAGCAGGCCTAAAAAGGATTAAAAAAACACTAGGGTGCCCGTGTTTGCAGTTATGAAAGAACATGTCGTGCAGTGCAACAGTGGAGCTCAATGATGCGTTTTAATATTTTTTTGAAAACAGTGTAGCTCTACGGGAGAAAGGAAAAAGATATATCTGACAATACCAGTTGGTAGGATCGAGTTCTTTGATGTTTTTACTCCTTTTTTAATGGGATTTGTTGAAAATAAGAAAAATGGAGAATATTGCCCGGCTTATCCTTGGATGCTACTCTGTGAAAGAATGGATCCATACAGCTCAGTATAAACAAAGTCATTTATTAAAGACTGCTTTTAAATTGCCATTGTGTATACTGTATGTACATTGTTGAAATGTATTCTAATAAGCAACAGTGTTGCAGATGCGTCCTCCCTCCTGAATGAGCATCCGACTTATATCAAAGAAAAGCCTCAAGGCAAAAGAAAATTAAATGTACAGAGCTGGGTATTCATGAGGTCTCTACAATAGGCTGCTCAGGAGGGAAACAACCGTCAGTGTTGTGATTGAGCATTATTTTGATAAACCTAAAAAAGAGACGCACAAAACACACTTTCTGAAGTGCCCTATGTGACCTAGATGTTGTTGTGGCCATCATTTAGCTCCTGTGTCCTTCAGTAACTATGGAAACCAAGTTTCCATTACCAAGATGGGCAGAGGAGAAGGAGATTGGAGAGGAAGGTGAGGAGAGAAATCTGTTGAACATCTAGTTAGGGAGATGGAAGCAAAGGACGCATAGACAATTAATCTTCAAAAACTAACAGCCCAAGGATTGGCCTCTATCAGTAATCTCTCATTTTCTTTACCATGAAAAGCTTCTCCGTCTCTTTCGTCTTCATCCTCAGCAGGATTTAAATAACACCACAGCAGAACCCTAAAGCTCTGACTATTTAAACTCAGCCTCTGAATCATTAATCATATTCCTCCATACTCAATCACACAGGCTACCAGGATAGAGGACCTGGACCCTGTCTTCCATTAACCAAGCCTGTCACGTCTCTAATCCACCGAGCCCACTCCAGACCCATATGAGGAGATAACACATATGGTCATCTTTGATTTATGACTGCTCGTCTTTCCTGAGATGATCCTTCAGGCAGACAAACCCAAACTATCAAAGCTTAAGTGTCTGGGTTATTGTTGATCACTGGTAATGTCACATTAGGACAAATTTGCCAGATAAAGCCCCTTGAATCTGAATAATAAATAAAACACAAACTCGGTTGGTTGGATGGTTTTAATATATTACATACTGACTTTGAAGACAGGGAGGGTACTTCACATTCTGCTGTAATGTGGATCCTGCTGCAAGCTGCAAGCAAGGCAGAGTAAAAATGATGTTTTTCAATGTTAGAAAAAAAAAAAGCAGATAATAGACATAACATGGTGCTGTTTAAGAGCTGTGCTGGTTTGAGTCGTACTTTCAATCAGTACCCAGAACCTGGCTGTCACAACCTACCAACCCGACACTCTGCTGCTAATGAATAAAACATAATACCCTGACTCCTTTTGCAAAGTAAGTCGCATCAGAAATGGGCTAACTAAATGCTCCGGCACACACACACATACACAGGAGCACATTCCTCTGATTTGTCCACATGATTGGAAACTCAGCAGAAAAAACATGTAGTTTCACCCTGATCTGTAACCAACATACTCTACAGTTTAGTCAAATCATGTTTTATTAAAGATCACATCTAAAATGTTAAAGGGGAGATCTGCTTTTTAAGTTCACTTGCACTCAGACTGACTGCACGTAGTCATTAGTGCTGAGCATGTAGTCAGGGTAAAACCAGTCTTCAGATTCTGTTTCAGGCACCGTGTTGGGTTTGTAGGTCGATTATTTTGTACGTATTCAAATGTTTGACTGTAGCAGGGATCAATCACTTTTTTATTTAGCCTTTGAAGCCCTGCAGTGTTAGTCAGCTAGCTAAATGGAAGAAAACAGTGACACTACAGGGACAAGGCGTGGTTTCTATTATTGGACCACCAGCTGAGTGCCTTTGTTATTTAAGTTAGTTACCTAATTGTAAGAAGTAAAAGAAAAAGAGGACAAGGAGCCGTAGCTGGTTTAAATCTGCTTTTTGGCAACACAGAAGGAACCTCAAAGTCAGAAACACAGAGCACAGAACACAAACTAACTTGCTAACCAACCGACCGACCGACCTTTTCACCGAACGACCAACCAACCAATTCACCGACCAACCTACCAACCATCCAAACAACCAACCAACCAACCAACCAACGCGCCAAACAACCAGCCAACCAACCAACCAACCAACCAACCAACCAACCGACCAACCAATTCACCGACCAACCTACCAACCATCCAAACAACCAACCAACCAACCAACCAACGCGCCAAACAACCAGCCAACCAACCAACCAACCAAACAACCAGCCAACCAACCAACCAACCAACCTACCAATGAGCCAACCTATTCACAAACCAACAAACCAGCCACCCAGCCAACCAACCAATAAGCTAACATGACATTGTTGCAGTGTGTTCTCCATAGCCTGCTATGTGTGTGCTCTTGTTTGTTTGTAGAAACATGTCTGTTTTGACCTATAGGCTACAGTAGGCCTGTGTGTTACATTGCTGATTGTATGTATATCTGTGTGTGTGTGCATTCACACATGCACTGTGTTGCACTCTGAGGCAAATGGGTGTAATTTGTCACAGCGTCTGTGCGCCTGGCTGATGGAGTGAGAGTGTAAGCAGGGTGAACACAGACAGAGAGCCCGGCCCTGCCTCCACAAAGACATGCAGCTGAGAAGCATGGCACTGGGAGTGAATTAACAAGAGAAATGATTGAAAAGGCCCAGGAAGTGAACTGAGCTTCATGAACATCTATTATTGAGTCGAACCACTGGGAGGAACATGAGAAAATTGGACGGAAAAGGAAAAGAATAGCGAGGGCAGACAGGGTGAGAAAAGGTGCAAAGAGAAGGCCAGAGCCAGAGGCGTTTCATCTGTGATAACATATGGACAAAAGCAAAAAGGCCGGATTAGACACATTAGACTCTGCACCAAAAAAGGACATTCACAGGAAAATAAGGTGTGAGAATACAGGAGGCACTTCTTGAAATATTTGTCTTGCTCAGCAGCACTCGTCCACTCAGCATGATTCCTTCACTACAGTGCCTGTTGGCTGTTTCTGGCTTGACATGATATTTTCTCACAAGCACGAAAAACACCCACAAAAAGAGCCAGACTGTTTTCTGTAGTGACAACGCGAGGGAGGAGGCACACAACAACACTTTTCTGAATCTTTTCACAGAGGAGGACAAGGAAGCCATAACTGGTGAGAGTAGATTTCAGTGGTGACATTGAATAGCGGCATAGTCTTTCTCTTTGTCCCTCTACCATACCTTGTCTTTGGCTGGGAAGCAACAACTGTTATCACTCACACCAACCTGTTGCCCTCCCTATCTGTATCACCATACTGATCACCTTAGAATAGCACATGCTAATACCATGGAGACAAACAGCAGCAAGGAACAATTACAGTGATATTACACCCTTATTTATTTGACTAATGGTGTCATGCTGGTTTCCATTCACTAAACTCAGGGTGTATGGAGGGGAAATTTATGCAGGAAACCTGCTGAATTAGGGCTCTTTTGAGTGAATGAGAAGCCGGTGACATTCGTTGGAGTCCTCCATTGATGCCATCAGGGACATCAATAAATCATGTTGCAAAGCAGGGTCCTGTGCACTGATCCAATGCAGGCTTTGTCCCAACAATCTTTCACTATTAGACTCAATGTCAGGGGACGGGGGTGCCACAGCAGCCGGCACTGAATCCAAAGTCACACAAAACAACATTTACTCCTGCTGAAGAAACTCTGCATTTTATTTTTCCTCCATGGATCCACTCATGAGATAAGATCCCATTCCAGATGAACAGTATTGTTGAGGCACACTGCATTATGACTCTTCCAGCCTCATCAATCATACTGGAGCACTTAGTGTGCGGTATGCAGGCGATCAGTGCTTATGCACCAGCCTGGCTGCATGATCAATCCTGAGGGAGGGGGGTGGCTACTCATCACGGACGGTGGGATATTTATCTCTTTTTTTGCAGGGGTCACCTCATGCTACGTGCCAACGATGTGGCTTTGAACATGCACGCCAACAAATCTGCCGATGAAGTGGGTGCTGGAGCCAGGCTGGTTGTGCCGCATCGGCAGTGGGCAGCTGGCAGTGGCACTATTCGAACTGGAGGCTCCGCGGGAAGCCAAAAATAGAAGCTGCAAAATCATCCATCAATAAGGCTTGTGACGGTTCGTCGGGCTGTTCTTCTTAACTGTTACTGCCCTGTCATCTCCCTGCTCAGGCAGCATGACGGGGAATAACGAAAGAACTGTAGCACAGCCAATGAGAGTCTGTCAAGGTCACTTGAATAAATGAATCAAGCTGCAGCACAATGATAAGATCTGGATTAAGATTAAACACCTGATAAAGTAGCACTGAGATGTCTTATTTTATATATTTGCCGGCATTAATGTCCTGTTTGATTATTGTTCTGCGTGCTTATTCATCATTTTAGTAACCGTCTAAATTTAATATAAAAACGTCTCCAGGTACAGATGAAAAACAACTTCTGTCTTTTTAATGTTTGTTAATGTGCACCAAACTAACATAAAACAAAGTATGTTTTAGGCTTTTATAAAGGACAAAATAAAATAAAAAATTAATTAATAACCAATTAAGGAACTGTTACATGGGCTATAGGTTTCAGTGTGAGTCCAGTATTATGAATAGTAGATATTTTGCCATTGAAGTGAATTTGCCATGGAAGAAAGGTGTGTTCCTGGGACAGTCTGGTCTTGATAACAGGAGGCAGAATCATGTTGAGGCATTGGAAATCAAAAGAGCTTATCAGTTTTAATGAATGGAGAGAGGAGCTGGCTGGGATGGCTTCCTATGAGCAGCTTACCCACAGAGTTAATAATAGACTAGATGAATCAAGGAAGATATGGGGCCCACGTTTGAGTGCAATAGGTTGAGGTGACCAAGGCAACTGACGTCCATGTAGCCCATCCTCGTTCTTTATGCATCATGTTCATTTTTCTATGCATGATGACAAACATGAAGCATAATATTTCATTAGCTTTTTTTTTTGTCTTTTTTGCTTCCTTAAATTGTATTTTTAGGGCTCAAAAGGAAGAAATAGGTTTAATCACAAAAATAACTCTTTATTTATTGTCTAACATCAAGGGCTCAAACTCTGAGTCAAAATTCTGCAATTTATAAACCTACTTTCAGGCCAAAAACAAAAAATATCCAACACCCTGCAGGCTGCTGCAACCTCCAGATCTGGAGAGAAATGACAAAGCATGACGAAAACCTATGCAATCAATCGCTATGAAATGTGTAAGAACGTTTGTTTGTCTCTGCCCCCACTTTTTCAGCAACTGTAAAAGGAGTTTTTTTTGGATGTGCCTGGCCCATGAACTGAGACTGAAGGCATTTGAAGAATAATATATATTTGAAACAGTGTGTGTCCATCAATAACAATCTCAAAATGCCCTTGTGCAAGATGTCGACTACCCGCCTGTGATCTCATCTGAAGTTACACTGGATTAAACCATTAACAGGCTCTCTGACATGAGGCCTGAGATGTAATTATAAAGGAACTCAAGTGAATTACTACATGACCATCTATTTATCCAATGGCATAAACACACATAAGTGCTGGTTTTGGTGCCCCTGGGCATTAAACTATAACCAGGAATTAAGGATGTCCTGCTCACCAGTCGGACGGCCCTCCGTGGATCACATTTAGCCTCGTTTATGCTAATCACAACCACTCTACAGCAGCAGACAAACCTCCACGGGATTCCCCCCAAATCCCTCAGGGCAAATGGAGCCAGTTTTATCTACAGCGCTCATCAGAATACCAATAAGCCTATATCACACCATAGCAGCACACATACACACACCATGGCTTCACTCCCTTAATGGAAAAATGAATCCATATCTCACTTCGTGGGATAAAGGCTGACAGACCCAAATCAAAGTAATCATAAGCTTTAAATTGGGAGTTTTGTTGAAGGTAGTCCGAGCCTTTAATTTGAAGCTTTGACGTACCGTCAGAGAGAACCACAGAAACAGATCAGACCCATCAGCTTCAGGCGGACAAAAGCCTTTATCAGCACCGCGGCTGTCTGGAGAGCTGTCTGACTAACTGCTGGGGAGATTGGATTATCACGCCTGGACAGAGCGCTGTCGACCCACACTTCAATGGACCCACTGCACTTGTGCAACAATTACCACAACCAACAGGACTACACACCTCTACTAGCACTACTACGACTTACTAGTAGTTACTATGACAACTTCTTATCTGCTAATAATGAAACTAATAATGAGAAGAATTATGATAAAGTTAAAAAATAATAACAACTAGCCGACAACAACTACACCTGCGCCTCCATATGATTATTGCACGACCATTAACTATTAATATCACTGCTGCTACTGCAACTACAGCTACTTAAAGCAGAAGTAAGCGATCCGGTGGTTTTGGCTAACTTCCTGTCAGCCGATGGAGTTAGCAGTCCCCGCCCTCGTCCCTACGTCACCACATTCACGCGCATCCCTTGGCTGCACACACAGAGAGGACTGCCCCTTTATGCCGTTCTCTCTCCTCATTGGATAAAGATTGTAGGATACAAGGAAAGTTTTCTCCTCGGCTCAGAGCAGAGCAGAGTGACTGACAGACCCGTGTTTCAGACCAAACACTCTATGTAAGTGATTGCTGTCGGAAGATACAACTATTTAGACTTATATTAACACAAATATATCGCTTACTTCTGCTTTAAAGTAGTGTCACTGTCTACCCTTGACTACTGTTACTACTGCTGTAATAATACTATGTCTAAAAACATCTGTACTTCCATCTACTGTGGCTATTTTTCCACCTGCTTCTACTACTACAACAATTTATAACCTACACCACTTACACTACTACAACATGCAGCCTTTATACAATTATTCATAGATATTCCAGACATATATTGTCTTGGTATTTCATATTTTCCTCCCCCCCCTCTTATACTGCCCAGTCATCTTGTTATGTCTGTCTTATTGTATGTATTGTATGCTGTATACAGTATGTACTGATGGGGTGATTGCTGTAATTTCGCTGTACTGACAATAAAGGCTGGTTCTGATTCTGATATACTTTTTTAGAGTTCTCTTCTGAATATATGAAGATCTAAGTGACCTGATTCAGTAATACCAGTATAAGAGTGGCTATACTACCATTAATACATCTGTTGCTTTTTAAGGTCTGGCAAAGATTCCCCCTCTATCATCACCTCAATGCAATCCAGTGAATAAGTACATCAGCTGCTTCAGTCGAGCTGCTCAGTGGCCCACGTCCCAAACTGTGTGTGAAACTCGACTGGATTCATAATTTCTACTACTCATCTTGCCACCATTAGCGCTCTTCATCCTCCTCCTTTGGCTCTTCATCATCTGTGCACTCTGTATTGTGACTGAATGCCGGGAGCATAAACTGACTCATTGGAAATGTTCCCATTTACAAATAGTTTTGGTTCTGTGAATCACTTTCATGACGTTTTTTTTTTTCTTCTTGTACCTTTTTTCCCCACACAGAACGACACACACAAAGATGCACCTGCCACGGGATGAATCATGAGCCGAACCCTGCATCAATTGATGAGTAATGGTGGCGATTTTAACGCTTCTTCATCGTTGACCTTTGAAAGAGCTTGAAGTGCTGCAGACGAGGTTCGACAAGCCGTCACGATTTTGGGGCCCTTCACTCACGTCCAGAAACTTGAGCATAAGTGTTGTTGCCACTATCACAACTACTAATCGTCATCTGATATAAGTCAGCTATGAGTCACAACTTACTTCTTTCACGCTGCTCGGTTGACAAGCTGTACATACGCAGAGACACAGCATTGGTCTAACGGAAAGACGTATGGGTGTATAAATAGCATCATCTTT
Source organism: Trachurus japonicus (assembly GCF_045865225.1). Taxonomy (NCBI): domain Eukaryota; kingdom Metazoa; phylum Chordata; class Actinopteri; order Carangiformes; family Carangidae; genus Trachurus; species Trachurus japonicus. Next base: position 22,904,843 of record NC_140926.1, read on the forward strand.
ACAGTAGCACAAACAGAGACATTCTTTTGGTTTGTTCTTGGGTGTGTTCCTCTGCCACTCTAGTGTCTGTCCCGTGGGGAGGGAAACAGACAGATAGGGCACATCCTGTGGACCGTTGGGACCGTCCCGGAGGAGGACTGGATGGGTTAGGGTGGTGGAGAAGGCGGAGCGGGGCGGGCTCTGCAGATGCGGGGACCGAGATAAGAGGGAAAGGCTTTCGCAACAGGATAATGGCTTCCTGTTTGAATGCTCCGCAAATTGTTTGTCAGCTTGCAGCGGCTTTGAACAGAGACGTGTTTATCTGAGAATCAGGCGGTGGGAGAATGCGAAAACAAGAGTATAACAAAGAGTCCTTCTGCTGTTTACTGGGGGTAGTGATTTAACTACAGCCCACTGTGACAGGAGCAACTGATCCGACAGGAAGGAGAAACATTAAACAGGAAGTTGTCTGGAATCTGGGAGTGAACACTGAATTGCAGGGCAACAGTCAAGCAGTGTCACAAACACTGAGAATGATTCCTAGTGAATTCTAACATTTTAACTGATGTTGGCAGCTTTAAAAAGACCAGAAATGATTGCAACAGCACACTTTAAATCACAAAAGACTTGAAAAAAAGTCAGATTGGAGAGATTTCTCCAACCCTGTGTATTTGTTTACTTCATGCCAACGAGTCTTGGAAGCGACTGCCGTACTTGTCAGGCTTTGTTTTTGAAAGCCAGACTGCCAGACTAATTTTTAATTTGCTAGAAACATAAGATAAGCTCCCTCCATTGACATATGTGTGTTTTGTCTTCTACCCAACGCGCTCACATAAAGTACACGGAGCACTGACACACTAGGAAAACACTGCCTGCCAATATGTGGGATCATCCGTCTTAGCTCTTTTCTATCTGCAGCATCTCTTCTCTTGCCTGCAGCCTGAGGATGTTAAGGCACATCTGTCTCCTTTCAGATGGCTGGGCCAGAGAGAGAAATGAGAAATGTCTCTGCACAGAGACAGAGATTCAGGTGGGCTTCTTAGCACTGCACTGTAAAAAAAAAAAAAAGAAAAAGAAAAAAAAAGGCAACCCCTGGTGGAGGTGTAATGCGTCCGAGCAAAGTCAGACCTCAGCCGGATCTCCAACAGAAAGCATGAAAGCAAAAGTGAACAACCTGGACTCAGACTTCCTCTCTTTAGATTAAACCGCAGCAAAGTAACCTTGTCCCACCTCTGCTACAGCTTAGAGCACTTGGTTCACAGCAGTCCAGTCCCAGTTTATCACTTGTGAAGGATTGAGGCAGATTTGTCACAGGCAGCCTTCGGCTCCACCGCCCTGAGGTGAAGCTTGGGGGTGCATACGAGATATCATCAGCCTGTTTAGCTAACCGTCCAGGAGCCCAGTGGGTCCCAGCCTGACCCCCATGTTCCATATTCATGTGACATTCTGCGCTGGGAGCCTGCCAGAGCTTTGTACATCCACTTCCAGAGCCCTGATCCTGTCCCCTGAATCTAAAGCAGCGCGCACTCAGAATAGTAAGAAATAGTGGGATTTAGCACATTAGGTACAGTATCTCATTTACACGCTGGGGGTGTCTGATAGCATTTAACAGGGTCTCTGGAAATGAGGGAATGATGTTTCATTCAGAATCAACTGTACTGAAATATCCATTAGTAAGACACCTGAGTCCTACTGAAGCTAAAAAATCATTCCTACCGACAACCAACTCTGCAGCCACACAACCAGCTTTATTGTCCAGTGATGGAAGCACTTTAACCCATAAACATGTGAATCCCCCCCCTCCCCCTGTGCCCAGTGACTGCACCCTCACCCATGGTCCTCCTTGGGTCTCAGCTGTGTGGGTTTAAATAGCTCTGCTCTGTGAGATTGCAATACTGTGTGCTTTATGACCTCACTTGATGGATTTTTCTTTCTTTTTTAAAACACTTTTTTCACATTAAATCAAACTTTTTTTCTGTTCACAACCAACTATGAAACCTTGGTGTGTATGCCGGCGCTCTGCAGCTCATATATCATGTTATTTTATTTATGTTTTCCAGTTATTATACCGATGAAAATTACATGAGGCCTGTCAGAATGCCTGACACAACTTTACCAGATATTTCCTGTTTTCTTTGCACATGCAGTCCCCACTGGCACACCCGGGCCCCGGGTTGAAACCCTGCTGATGCTCTCACTGCCCCCCTCCTCCTCCCCCCACTCCCCTCCCTTTAGGTCCACTCACTCAGCAGCTGGCAGCGCAGGACCTGCAGGCTCGTCTTCATGGTATCATGTGATCCGACTCCTCCTCCACAGTGCTCATGGTTCTCTAGGTAAGAGAAAAGAAGAGAGGTAAGATGAAACTGAAGCGCTCAGATATCAAAATCACATTCAAGTCGTGGTCAAGTGTCAGAGTGATATGCTGCGATTGTGTCTGGGCAGGTTTAAATGGACACGGAAAAGGAAGAAGGGATTGTAGACAACATTGTGCAGCTTAACCTTGATAGTTTAATCCATGTACAGTAATGACTGCCACACAGTTACACCTCTCACAGAGCATGATATGAATGATACATTTCTTATATTCCACAATGAGTAAAAGGTCTCAGCACACCTGAAGGCACAGGTGCGTAGGAAGAGGGCATAACCCAAAAAGTACAAAAATCACAAAAGGCTCCCACACACGGTCTCACTCTCAGTTATTATCATTTTATTGAAGGCATATCAAAAAACATCGCAACATTCCCGGTGGGTGCGACTGACCAATCAGACTGGAGGGCTCAACTTTTGGATGCATCACCTGTCAGAGGGCAACAACACTCAATTAAAGGGATAGTTCAACATTTTGGCAAATTGGCCCATTGCCATTATCGCTATAGTTTTAGCAGTAGGTTCGTTACCTTTAATCATATTTTTAGAGCGGCGGAGCAGAGCCACGAGCTGCTCAGAGCTACGGAGGCTCATGGGATATCTTGGTTTCCCTCATCAAACTCATCAAATACACAATCGAACAACTCCAAAACGCTTTCGTGGACAAGTTGTGACCTGTACATAGAGCCGTTTTCGAGGTAAATTCATGCAAAACCGCTGATGCACGTTGCCTTCAGGGGCAGTTTTTCAGCAAGCAGTCTCTGTATTTACCTCGAAAACAACTCCGTCTCATAACGTTGTGTTATTATCTCACAGCGTGGTGAATGTGCAGCTCACAACTTGTCCACAAGAGCGTTTTGGAGTTGTTGGATTGTGTATTTGATGAGTTTGATTAGGGAAACCAAGAAATCCCATGAGCCTCCGTAGTGTAGCTCTGAGCAGCTCACGGCTGCACTCGGCGGTTCTAAAAATAGCTTGCACCAACAAATAAAGGTAACAAACGTACTGCTATGACTATAGCGATTATGGCAATGGGCCAATTTGCCAAAATGTTGAACTATCCCTTTAACATACAAACACATCACAAAGGGTTAGGGTTAGGAAAAAAAAGGTCTAGTCTTCTGATTGGTCAGTCGCACCCACCAGGAGTAATGTTGAGATGTTTTTGATATGCCTGATGTAGGTCACACCGACCGGGACAATGCTTCAATAAAATGATAACTGAGAGTGAGACAGTGTGCGGGAGCCTTTTTTGATTTATATTTCACAATAAAAGCCCAAATAAGACAGCAGCAGTGGTCGGCCTCATATGCTGTACTTCCCATCAGCACTGGCATCCTGCAGGGCGTGCTGGTCAGTGAAACCAATTACAGAGTATTAAACATTGACCAGTAAGCCATGTTCTAAGACAGTCACTGTGTGTGTGTCAGTGAGACGAGGACCCAAGGGTGCTCTTTAGGAGAATGACTCACTGATGGCCTTCTCCTAAATGAAACGCCACACACACACACACACACACACACGCGCACACACACACACACTCCTCCGGGGGTGAAAGATGCTGTGCGAGTGCATGTGCGCGTTTGCATCTCTTTGTGGAAATGCCCTTGGGCAACACACACACCCACGCCACTCACCCCCCTCACGCAAATCCACATAAACGGACACATTACGTCTAAAGAAGCGTATTCAAACATTGACACGCGCACACACCTAAGCACCCTTCACCCCACCTGCATGAATAATCTGTTGTGAGTGTGACGTGTGAAATTGGATTTGCGCCTCCCAGGACGAGAGGTCTGGTTGCGGGCAACCCGTGTTTCTGTGGGAGATGAGTGAGATGAGAGGGGGCAGACAACACAAGCACAGGGTACTGATCCCTTCATAAGGCTTCATTTCTTATAAACACAGCAGCAGCAGCAGCAGCAGCAGAGAGGAGGCAACACGCTGCATCTGAGTCATCCGCTTTATATTGCTGCCTCCGTGGCAACCTTTTAATGCCTGTAAACTACATGGAGCTATAAATCTGAGTGACACAAGCCTGAAAACATCTGTATCAATCTATCCGACTATCTATTGATTAGGCTGCACAACACGACATCAATGCAGGAGATTTAAAGGAGTGACGGTGTGTTAGCTTCATGCAAGGGTGAAATAATGTGCACAGCATGGTATCAAATGAAAAACTGGGAAAACAATTTTTCATTCCTGCCCTGCTCCTCCTGGAGAGAGAGCTACAGAATGAAATTAATGAAAACAATAATGTAAAACAAGCAACTTAATTGCTCATCAATACAGACATGGGGACACAATTTTGTTCTTGTTCAAATTTTTTTTTAAAGGAAAAGAAAAAAGAAAACAGAGACACTCACTGCTTCAAACACTCTTAACTCACAGCTTTGACTATAATGGCGTGGGCGCACTCGTAATATAGAGCGAGTAATTGCAAAAGAGATGAGGCTGCAAGAATACAGAAGTATCAGGAGCAGAAAATGAGTTTTCCACTGCTTCACATCTGAAGAAATGACACTAGCTCGCAACTGTCCCAAACTCACACCCGCATCCCTTCGCAGCAACATCATAATTCTGCAGCGATAGCAACTCTCTAGTCTGTCTGGGCCTTATTTTTTTTATTTTCTATTTTTTTGGCGGCATGTTGCTGGCCTAATGAGCTCAATGGCAGGGTGGGAAGAGAGCAGCTGAGCCTCTCCACGGTGATTACACCTCATCAGTGATGCCGGGCTGGCAAAGGCTCATAGACACGCTCTTTAATTTCCAGGGCACAACGGGTGAGGCAAGTGGGCAAAGGAAGGTGGGCAGGGGGAGGGAGGGAGGGAAACAGGAGATAGTGACAAGGAGTGTTTCATTTATACAAGCTATCAGAGAGTAGAGCAGGGTTTTTTGTTGAGAGGGGATGACAAGTTGTATAGACAGAACCCAGGCTGGGCAGGGCCCCTGCTGCGGGAGCTGAATCATAGTTCAGCTCTGCCCACATGTGCAGGTGAAAGATAATATGAGGTGACAGTTGGGGTCACAGCGTTGTTAAAACCTTGGGCAGGAAGAGAGGTTCATGGGCAACTGCTGAGTGGTTTGTTTCTACGAGGCTAAACACTTATTGCTGAAGAATCCCAAGTTCAAGTCCGCTACCTTGGACTTGTTTGCTGATGGGAAGCCAGTGAGGGATTGTTTTTATTGCTGCACTTCAGACCTCTTCCGTAGTGAGGGCTGTTTTCAGACATTAGAAATTGGAAAAGACGTGAAAAAAATACAAAAAAAGAGACTTTCTTTCAGTGAAACCACTATGTCAATGCATTTGAATTTGAAAAATATTTTCAGGGTTGTCTATCAAAACAAGTTAAACACGACTCAACTTTTGCTACAACCTTGTAACATACCATCAAGCAATGAGAACTCACAGGAGCACATTCAACTGCCCAACTAAAACAGCCAATGCAACATCTTTGTCTGTACTGCAGTGCTTATCCATGTAGGGCCATGGGGAGCTGGAGCCAATCCAAGCTGTCATAGGGTGGCGCGAGGTCATAATGACCAACAACCTCACATACTCATGTTAATGCCTAAGGGCTATTTAGAGTCTCCAATCAACCTGTTGTGCCAATCTTTGGACTGTGGGAGGAAGCTGGAGAACTCAAACACGGAGGCACAGAGCGAACATGCAAACCTGGGCCTGGGAATCGAACCCCAAACCTTCTTGAGACCTCTATACTGTACCACCACCCGCTCTGCAGCGTCTTGTGTTTTAATTTCATTGCAGTGCTAGTGTGGTCTGAACGCCTGGAGGTGAGCAGCTCCTGTTGAGCAAGGAGCAGATGAATGAATGTATGTAAACCCTTGCAATGGGCAAGTCAAGGAGGACTGGAGGAGGGTTAAAAACAGCTTTAAAGGGACATTGTGTAACTTCTCCTGTTATCTTTTCACGAAAATCGATTATTTCGTTCAAAAGTCTGTTTTTCATTAATCAGTAATCCCCCCCATCAACAAAGTGAAGTGTTCCTTTCAGCTCTGAATGAGCCGTTCATATCATTCATATCTCCATGGAGCGGGTAAGCTCGGTGCTGCTGCCATGTGGTGTCTCCATGTTTTTACGTTCAGTGGCAGCGTGACGGTAGGAAACCACGGAAACTCAGCGGAGACACCGGAGCTGTCAGCTCAGGTGGAGGTGGCGTCTGTGAAAAGTCACCGTGGTAACGCAGTGAGGAGGAATGGAGCGTTACACTGATGCTGCATTCACCTGCAGTCGGGCAGACGGCCGTCGTAACAAACCAGATGTCATTTTAGTCACAGAAGTCCAGAGAAAGCCGGTAAAACGTGGGTCAGGTAAACAATATGACATCGCCATGACAACATATTGTCACGTGTATTGTTTTGCCTCGTGCTGACGGACCACTTGTTTACATAGAGGCTTGTTTATGCCGTTATGTGCAGCAGCTGTCGTCCGTCTGCCGTCTGCCCAATTCCACGTGAATGCAGCGAAAAATACGATTGAGTTGCTTGTGATATACAACCACAACACTAGATGGGAGGAATTCCTACACAATGTACCTAAAGTCTGTGCAGCATTTGAAAATCTCTGTCCTTAAAAAGTGGTAGTGTTAGCAGTCAGCAGGCAAACAGGTGGAAATAATCCCCCCCCCCTAAGAAACACATGGAAAACCCACGAGAGATCAACACTGTCCTCAGCAACATCAGACAGATTCACAGGTGGAAATACATTAACAGTGTCAGCTTAGCACTTTGCACATAGCAGCCGGGCTTTCTGCAGGAGAGGAGGAAAAAAAAAAAAGTTGCATGGCAACTGACATGCACACAGACGGCAGCCATCACCATAGCAACCCTGATAGTACATTATATTCAAATTCATTCACAAGGACACTTTGGGGCTCAAACAGAATTGGGGAGAAAAATGAATAAAACGGGAGGAGGTTTTTTTGGGAGAACAGAGATTTTCACTCAACACAGGCAGAGTGAGTGATCCAGTGACAACCTGCCTGTCTGTGGGACTCGGTATGGGTCCTGGTTGCTGGAGGTCCCACACTGCAGAGCTGAATAGTGTGTCTGGAGGGGGGCGCAGACTAGAGGCCGAAGCCAAGGTCACTGGAGACGGCACAATGAATTAAACCTGTCACTCCATCGCTCTGTGGCCACCAGCCGCAGGGATAACAATGCTTTTAATTTTGGACTTCCCTCTATTCTGTGGTTATGTATAGGAGCCGTGGCAGCACTCTGGCTGCCTGCCCGCAGCGGCTGCAGCCTGAAAGCCTTTTCCATAACGAGAGAAAAAGAAGGAGGGAAGGGAAGTGTGGGAGTCGACGACGACGGTGTGAACTACAGTGTTGTGCTCTCACAGTCAACTGATAAGTGGACCTCCAATCAAAAGGGCTCTAACTGATGCTTTTCTCCCTCCAGTTTTCGATGCCACGCTCTCACGCTTCGGCTTATCTCTTTTTATGAACTGGAGAGCGATTTCTGCCGGCTCCAGTCTGAGGAGGAAGGTACAGAATAAAGTGAGGTGAAGTGTGAAAGCTGCAGCTTTGAAGTAGCTGGACAGATACATACAGCAAAAAATACAGACGGGCAACTGAAGCCGAAGCCACATAAGCTCCGCTTTAACGCGTCCTACTTCTTGAAAGTCATTCATTAAAAATTTTCTTTCACATCTCTCAGCGTTTACGGCAAACTTACAGTGTGATCACAGTGGATCTGTGGATGTGCTGGGCCATATAAAAAGCTGGTTACATCAGTGATTTCGTTGCATCAAAGCCAAGACTCGATGTGATCTCAGAGAGTTTAGTTCCATTTCAAGTTGTGTAAAGCCAACTTTCCTCGGCCCTGCCCTTCCACAGCGACCCAGGGGACGCGCCCGCACAGAAGGCGTCCAGTTCTCCTTTGATGTTGTTTTACCCTTTGATGGAAATCAGCAAACAGTCCCTGATAGCGGCCCGGGCTGTGCTCGTGCTGTATCCATGTGTTTCCTGCACTTGTGCTGATGAGATCCTGACCGGGCTGAGACTGTGGCTGTGACTCAGGAGTAAGGCTTTACCTCTGGGGGCTACGGACGCCATTTTGGTGACCTTGCAATGCTGCTTGGCACCAAACATGGAAGACTGAGGCTTTATTGTGCAAATGGGAAGCTGATTACTGATTACGACTGAACAATTCTGTTATGAAACCTTTTTTTTTTTTCTTTTTTTTGTCAGCGGGAGGGTTAAAAGCCAGAGCTGAAGACTCAAGCACAAGAGAGACTCTGGGGCTCTGATAACTTAATTGTGCAGCCAGGATACACACAACAAGTGATTGATTACAGGTATTGATTCAGTGCAACAACAGGCTGGAATTAAATGCAAGCAGCGAGAAGTACAAAGCAGGAAAAAGCTTCCTGGTAGACTTCTAACCCTTCTATCCAGAAAGACGCACGGCCGTAATGCTGAGTCACTGTCACCGTCAGCTGTGGCCCTAGAAGGTAAAGGCTGGCAGGATGAATTGCTGATGCTGCGTCATGAAGGCTGGCGGAGGATGTGCGTGTTATCAATCAGCACCATCTCTCCCCTCGGGTCCTGCCCCTGGTTACAGCAACGCACCAGACATTAACAGGACATTAGGCTCCCAGCATGCACTTCAGTCTGACCAGAACGGCAGAGAGGGAAGACGTCTCCCTCCCAGCTTGAGCCAGCCACCATGACGTCTCACATGGTTACATAACAGTGTGTGTGTGTGTGTACTGTTGCACTGAGCATGTGTGTATGAAAAAGACAAAGTCAACATGATGTTGGATAATTAAAGACACGTCGATGAGTTTAAATGTGCAGAACAGTCAGTGAATCACAGTGAGGTCAGGGGCCACTTCAGGATCCTACTGTATGGCGTCCAAAGGCAGAAAAAAGTATCTCATACTTAATCTTAATCACAGTGTTATTTCCTAAGAGTTTGGGTACTATTTTGACCAAAAAAGGAAAAAAAAAAATCTAAATCATAAGACCCACAACAACAAATGGCCGGCGTCAGTGCGATTACTGACGCTGGCGCAAATTGCGCGAGATTTGGACGGACCAGGAAGAGGAGCTTCCGCTACAAACAAGCTTGAAATATAGACGTATTTAATTTTTTTCTGAACAATTTCGCATTTCGGGGCTTCAATACAAGACGGACATTACATACAAGCAGCATGGAGGTATTTAGATGTTTTTTGGTGTGTCTTTTTGTTACGACATGCACATGCACTGCTACGCCGAGACCCCCTGGAACTCAGAGAAGCCACGGAGGACTCTGAAACTTCTCCCAGCCCTTAGTAGACATGAGGATGAGTAGATAATGAGTGCAATTTGGGTGAACTATCCCTTTAAGTGCTAAAGTCTCCTGGTTCCAGACCTCAGACCTGAATTAACTTTTTACCAGCACTGCAAATATCATCTGATATTATTGTCTATGTCAACTGAAACAGGTGTCCTCTGTGGAATAGTTTGCCCATGCCTGCTCTAACCAGTCAAATGCACAAAGAGCTGTGTCGCTGCAGGTTTTTGTTCCAACCAAGCAGCAGCACACCAGACCTTACACATTTATTAATAGTCTGGGGCCGTTGACTCGCTGTTTTGGTAAGCAACCGGAACCAGGGCGAGAGAGACAGGCCTTTCCGTCAAAATAAAAGCACAAAGCTAATAAAATGTGGTGAAACTTTTTTAATTTAGTTCAACATTTTGGCAAATTGGCCCATTGCCATAATCCCTATAGTCATAGCAGTAAATTTGTTACCTTTAATCCACATTAATTATTTTTAGAACGGCTCAGACCTACGCTACGGAAACTAATGGGATTTCTTGGTTGCCCTCATCCGACTCATCAAATACACAATCCAAAAACTCCCAAACGCTCTGGTGGACAAGTTGTGACCTGCACTTTCACCACGATATGAGATAATAACAGAACGTTACGAGACAGAGCCGTTTTAGAGGTAAATTCATGCAAAACCGCTGATGCACGTTGCCTTCAGGGGCAGTTTCTTCAGCAAGCAGTCCCTGCATTCACCTCTAAAACGGCTCTGTCTCGTAACGTTCTGTTATTATCTCATAGCATCCACGAGAGCGTTTTGGAGTTGTTGGATTGTGTATTTGATGAGTTTGATGAGGGAAACCAAGAAATCCCATTAGCCTCCGTAGCTTAGCTCTGAGCAGCTCACGACTCTGCTCCACCGTTCTAAAAATAGCTTGCACCGATAAATAAAGGTAATGAACCTACTGCTACGACTATAGCGATTATGGCAATGGGCCAATTTACCAAAATGTTTAACTATCCCTTTAAGGAATATAATTTACAAGAACATCCCTGCCATAACCTTTTTCTTTTATTGTATTTAATTGTATAGTTATTGTCTATTTTATAAGTTTTATGTTGGTGAACACTTTTATTTTGGTGAATTTGGTGATTTCTGGATCCGCTCTCAAGACCAGAACCAGAATGCAGACAAAATTCGGAGTAAACTGAAACCAGGCTCCTCTCCTCTCTGAAGAGCCTGGTGACACGAGGATACTCATTTAATCAATTGATCTCAGTCATCAGACAGTTGATTGGTCAAACTGTGTGCTCTTGATTGGTTGGGAACAAAAACCTGCAGCTGCACGGCCCATTGTGGAACAGTTTGCCCATGCCTGGGTTAGAGCATCAACCTCTTCTGAACAGAAAACATGGACACATGTCGAGTAAAGAGGTGAAACATAAAAAAAACCTACAATCCAGCTTCGCTATGACGCTTCAAGTCTCATATCTACTGTACAGTATTTGCACTATGAAGCATCTAAAGACAAGTCTCTGGCTATGAAACAGTTAACAGTGTCTGTGCTGCTGTATCATGCTTATACTTTCAGATTTTATGTGCTCAGTGAACAAGCTGTCAGCTCACATCCATGTCTTGGCAACAGTTCCAAGGTTAACATATTGTACATGTTGGTACAGAGGAAGCAGAACAGTGTAGCATTAAAGATGATACACCTGTCAATGGTCATTAATGTTAAAGGCAGTGAACGCAGCACCAGAGCCTAAAGGAACCTACCGAGTGTTCGACTCTGTTATCTGTTGTCAGACATATTTTTTAGTGTGTGTTTTCAGCTTCCTCCACACACACACACACACACACACACACACACACACACACCCCAAAATACAATATTTCTGCTTCACACTCACGTCACGTTAACAATGAAGAGGCCTGCAGTGGCTCAGAGGATGAATGAATTTCTAACTCGTTGAGAGGAGGACTCCCACTCAGCAGGAGCAGAGCAGCACCTGTGCTCAGGGGCAGCTGAGGAGGAGGAGGAGAGCAGCATCACCGGCCTCTTCATTACTCAGCACGCACACACCCAGCCACAACCAGTGACTAAGGCAATTTATCAGAGGGAATCGTGGCTAAAGCCTCTGTTTTCTGTGGGTGTGTGAGCACATGTGAGACACAGAACGGTGGCCGGATAGAATTCCTGCTGATTTCTGCAGCCACCGCAGAGTCCATTTTATAAGCAGGAAGTTTTACAGCACGAGTTTCCTTTGCACTTACTGTAAGAGCTGTTTTCTGGAGCAGGTCCAAGTCTCAACAAGACTGAAGTCAGGTTTCAAGTCCTCAAGAAGATTTTTTACTCAAAGTCTTTTAGGCTGAAGGAAGTCAAGCCTCACATCAGTCCAGATCAGACCGTGGGTTCAATTTTTGTGCTCAATTTGAAGTCCTTCAAGTACGTATTTCAAGTACGACAAGTCAAGCCCATAGACGCCATGTTGACTACAGCTCACAGTAGGTTTAGTTTAACAACCAGAAATCAGTGAACAGAGACAAAGAAAGAGAGAGTGATTAGTGGATTGCTGAAAACGTTTTTGGTCGGTCATTTTCTAAGTAACGCTCTACAGCTCTAGGTGCCCGAGTGCAACCATAGGAAAAAATCTGAGAAAAATCTATGCAGACCGGACCTAGCTCTCCTCCTGCTAGCTGTGCTGCACTGCAGATAAACAGCAAAGTAATGGGGGCAGTTCTTCTAACCGTGACTTTGGCCTCTATATAATGCTCAAAATATCACAACACATGCTTTGCAACATCCACCAGTTCCTTACCACACAATACTGAGTGTGCATAACTCTGTTAACAGAGCAGTCAACGTGTGTTTTTATCACATAGCTCTGTTTACTCTAGCTTCCAGGGTAGACCTTAGTGGTCGAATGTCGAGCTCCAAGACGATAGCTGGAGGTCTGTGGTCTAATATAGCCTATGTCAGTTATGGGTCCCTGGTATGAACCCCTGGTCTATACCACTATAAATGTGATGTATAATTTCAGTCTATTTACTGCTTAATTTCACTGCAGCAAACTCTCAAGTCCAAACTTTGTTCAGCGAAAACACTCAAAACTCTTCAGTCTCCAATGTGTCAAGTTTCAGGTTCAAGCCCAATACCTGCATCTCTGTGCTTTTTTTTTCACTGCATCACGCCGGTCAGTCATTAAGACCAAAGCAAGGCCAGGCGGTCTGACAGATTCAGCGGGCGATTGAATCGGCCGCGGCAGCTTCGGCTGTACGCCAGGTAACACAAACCTGAGGTCGGGTTGGGAACAAAGAGCGAGGCCGGTAACAGAGCCCCGGGGAGAAACCTGTGACAGACTTGTTACATCACTGGGAAGAGGACACCACAATCTGGATACACGGCACTTGAGGCGATTGAAAGAGAAGCGGCTGTCAATGGAAGGATTTGATTAGTGTTGAAGTCAGAGCTGACAGCCCGGCGCTGACGTCCCCTGTGGGTCTGTCTGTGTCCCGACAACGCCAGAGATTATCATTTTGCACTAAAGTTCAACTCTCACCCACTGAGGAATAAACAGAAAATAAATCATCAATAAACAAAAGCCTTATTTGACAGAGAGAGTGGGTGATAAGAGGAAAAGAAGAGAATGAGCCCAGCAAAAAACTACAACTAAATCCAGGGGTGTTTCTAGACACCCTGGAAGCCCCAGGCAAGAGGTAACTTGGAGGGCCCCCACCCCCAACCGGGACCACAAACATTAACTGTTAATGAATCCAAAAATCCCAAACCATTGATGATTCAGTCCTGCATACTATGCCAACCCAGTCTCATATAAAACTTACCTTGGCTATGTTGGTCCAACGTGCAAAAACATAGAGGGTTTACAATAACGACTCTTAAATTGTATGATTGTTACATTTTTTTCCCTATTTTTTTGCGTCCAAGTCACGCAACTTTCAAGTTTCTGGCCATGATAACAAAAACATAGCAAATATTTCTATCATTTTTAGTGGAAAAATCAATATTTTGAGGTAGTTTCTGCATAAAAATGTCCTTTGATTATATTTCTACTAGCGAGAAATATATTTTTTATGTTTAAAATATTCGCTCAGTGAATGTACATAATCACTCACTTGCTTGTTGTTGCTATGTCGCTAGGGTGGTTACATTTTTATATATGATACTGGGTTGATTATGCACAACATTCGATACACAGCTGGTGACAACATCAGGTTGTCACCGATATGGACCAATGCCAGCCGTCCCTGGGGGCCCCCTTACAGCATAGGGCAATTGCCTGGGCTGCTGCCCTGTTGCAACGCCTCCGACTAAATCGCTTTATCACAAAATACCTCAATGTACTGAACAACACAAGCGTCTAACATTATATCCAATGTAATGGATTTCACCTGTAAGGCCTCCCCAGTGTGTGATTCTCTAATATTGCCGGTTCACGGACACCAACCACCTGGAGACCGACCTGGCTGTGATACCTGCAAATTCTCAGCACGAGCGTGTTCGTCCTCTCCTGAGAGTTATGGAGTCGGGCAGTAAAGGAGCAGACATTGGGATGCAGCTCACCCCCCGCCACTGTCTGAGTTGTAAATATCCTCCTCTCCATCTCTGTCCCCCATCTCGCACTCTCCCAATTTCTTCTTACCGTCCTTATGTGACCCCCCCCACCCCCACCCCTCCTCCTCCTCCTCCTCCTCCTCGCCTCCTTCCTTGACTGACTGACTGACTGACTGGCTGATGAAGAAGAGTAACATGAAACCACACTGTGTCAAGTCGTACTATGCTTATCACAACCGGGAAACACAATCAAAAAATAACATTGCTGTAAAAAAAAAAAAAAGGGGTGGGGTGGGGTGGGGGCTTCAGGATGACAGTTCAACTCACTGCACTCACTGAATACATAACGAACTTACAGGAGTCTGATGCATCAGTCTGAACCCGATCCAGACAGATGCACGTTTTAATGCACCCCGGCTCTGCAGAGTTCATGTCGCAGCAAATGTACAGCCTGTCCTCACTGCCATCCTGATAATAATGTAGTGCTTTCAACACTAATGTGGCTGCTTGTGTATTAATGTGAGATAATTTGACTGATCTGATTGAGATTTGTGTGAAGTATTACATTAAAAAGCTGAATAATGAAGTGCGTTCTAACAACTGTGCATCTGTGCCGTTTTGTTCCTTTCCTCCGATGTGACTCTGCTCCAGTGAGGTGAAATGAGCTGCCGTGTCGTCAAAGTGCTGCTTATTCGCTTGTTTTCGACAAAAACAGAACAAGACGGGAGAGGGAACAGGTCAAAAGGCAGGATGAATAATATAAAAATATCTTTTACAACTTTCACATCAGCAGACATGAATAATTAGTCTGGATATGGAGATCTGTTGCCTCACCCAGCATCTCAAAAATAAAAAACAAATCAGTTTACAAGAATGAAAGCAAACCTTTCTTTACCCTTTTTTCCTCTTTTAGATCTACAACAACACACCAGGAAGAAAACATTTGATCAAAGCCTCAACTTGAGCTCCTGCCTCTCAGAGCGGTGCATCGTGCGGTGCGGCAGGAAACTTGTCAGGCCCCAGAGACAGATTTATTTGTAAAGTCTGCCTCTCTCGCCTGGCTGCATTGATTATCGGACCGGTGGCGCTCAGCAGCGAGTGAGGCCACAATAACGAATAACACGCGCATAATCCTCCACGTAATAGCTGTCAAAGATCTAAATTTACACCAGGAAAATAGGCTGGAAGACCTTTGATGAAGTACTTAACCTCATCGATCAATGCTGGATAGATGTGTGTCTCTAGTGTAGACGCTCCTTCTCTGACTTGTGAAGCATTATTTTTACATGTAGAAAGACTATTTTTGGAATTGATTTTAGAGCCAACTAATGCGCTTTTAACTGCAGTTCCTGATTTAGCATCCAAGAAACCCCCGACAACTGGTTTTAACTGAGTGTCTGTTTGGTGATAATATTCACTGCTGTTCTCCGGGCATGGCTGGGAATGATAGACTCAATCTGCACAAGAGCATGGCTGTCTAAGTCCCTGAAGCTGGGAGATGTCAGAAGGAGAGGCTGTTGCTCCTCTGTAAAGGGATCTCCAAGTTCGATTATACTACGAGGCTTGATGTTGGAGAATAGCCCGGAGCTGCAGACTCCTTTTTCCTCCTTCATCCCCCATCTCTCTCTGCTCCCCATTTCTTTAATGTCACATCATACTTTCATCTGTATAAGTATCCTCTGTTCTCTCATCTTTACTTCGGGCTCATGCTCTGAGTCCCTTCAACCAAAAAGGCTATCTTAAAGCTGCAAGAGTCTGAAAGCTGATTTTTTTTTTTTTTTACACACAGGGATGAGAAATAATTTCAAGGCTTCCACTCAATAATCACAGGGAATGCCAACATTAATTATGACTTATTATTTTATCATACAGTACATGTCCTTGTGTAAGTCTAACAGTCTCTGCTGCTGCTCTGCTCTTTTGTTTTGCACGGGAAATTACACCGAGCAAGTCCTGATTGAAATGAATGAATCTGTGACTTTCACCAGTTATTTCATATTTCAAAGCAAATGGCTGCTAGAAAATGGATTCACAAATAGTTATTAGTTTTTTCATCAATGGAGCTGTTGCAGTACATCATTTAAAGTTGCACTAATTAGCAATGGAACAAATTACTATATTTGAGCATTTAGTGTCTTAGGTGTTATGGCCCACAACTTTAATTGATTTTGTCTCACAATGACAAACACAACACACACAGTGCTTCCTCCTGAACCCCACAGCAGATAAAATTAGCTAGTGCAACAGTTAGCCATTAAACTGTCCAAAATGTCTTTTTTTTTTTTTTTTAAAAAGGCACAGTGAAAATTAAATTGAAAGGTTTAAATGACTGTTCATGTTTTGCGTAGAGAGCAACTGTTGGCTAACAATTTGATGATAATTGTGAAATAATCATATGACGGTGTCTTTATTGTGCTTCCATCTTTTTCTGCTAACTCCAGGGGGCGGGAGGAAAAGCTAACCCTTCATTCAGCTTCTGTGTGAACGCACTTACAACAGAGCGAGTGCTGGGATTTTGACGCAGCTCGGCTCCAGAGTTTGATATTTGCTGCAACACCCAGAGACACTTAACAGTTTGTCATCCTGCAAATGTCAGTTTCAAAATGGAAGCAAGCAAAAGCTCTTATTACGCCTGTAAGACAGACAGAAAAACTGTCAAAATGTAAGAGGTACTTCAGCACCGGGAACAACTCTAATTGATAACATTTTGGCAGACAGACAGTAGATTGACACCACAGGCAGTTGAGAAATTCAAGGTTTTCTGTTTGCGTAGCAGCAAAGTGACTGAACAGCATTGACATGGTAAGGAAACGTCCACTCTCCCCCCGGGTGCCACTGATCCTCAAGGGCACCTGGAAAAGCTGCTTCAGCATCAAATGCATAGAGAATTTATCTGAGGAAACACCTGCTCTGCCTTGCCTCCTGCCTACATTCAGCCCACTGAGACATTTTCAAGCATTATAAAGCATTTTGTGTTTTATGTAGAGACAGGTAGAAAAACTGAGAATGCCACTGCTGCAGATAAAAAATAATTAAAAAAAAGAAATAAAGGTGCCATTTGGTGTGGAAAGTCACCAATTCAGTGTATGTGATGTCCATAAACTGCTGATGTTGTGTGAAGGAGTAGTGGTGGTCAACACCATACATCAGATTTCCTGTAATGCAGGTGACGTGGGTGTGGACCATCTGACAAGTCCGTCTGCAGCAGGTCCAACATCTGTCACAGCTCACTGTCTGCCGGGTGGAAGTAATGGTCGACCTGCTGGTGGCCACGCCGCGCTGACAAGTTTGAGAACAGGCACCAGCAGAGAGAGGAAAACTCCACCACAGATGATCGACATGAGTCAAGAGACATTCATTCATTTATTAATAATTTGTTGAATTTTAATCTAATATCCAAATGGGATATAAATATGACTTTATTGAAACTGGACCAAAGCCAATTTCAGTGTAAATATAGCCACAACTCCAACCCTGCTCATGTGATTTATTTTGAACTTGGGCTGCATATATAGACTCATGATGATCATTTTTGCATTTCCCTTTATCAAAAAAAGCTAATTCTGTGATTTGAATATTGCTATACTACAATTTCATATATATTTTAATTACGTGTTCAGCTTTGTTTTAAAGTGGGTCTAAAACAAAACTGCACACAATGAAACTTGAGAAAGAAAGAGAAAAAGCTAGACAAGACTTTCTGCATCTCTTGATCCTCCCACAAAGGGATAAATATGCAAACTAATCTGTGACTGAAGACTTATAGAATATAGATTATTAAAAAAGAAAGCAAAAGGAATTTGTCACTGAAGTGTGTGTGTACTTTATGCAACTTAAAATTCAGACATCGATAAATCAATGTGAATTTTTCCTGTTTAAGATGCATCAAGAAACTGGTTAGCAACCTCTGTGGACCAATCCATCCTATCACATCTCACTCTCCAACCTGTTCTCTGCTGTGATTGGTGAGGCAGAAGGTATTTTTAGCCACAGATGTTCAATAAAAGCAGACACTCCTCGAGAGATTTTAAATTGAGACAAACAGACAAGGCAAAACCACAGCAAAATAGCATGACACAGCAGTAGCGCTCCAACGCCAAGGGTGCTGTCAGCCACCATCTATCCTCCTGACTCCCGACGGGCATCAGCGTTAACACAAGGCCTCCATGAACGCACCTCGCCTCCTGATGCCGAGCAGGTAAACCGTTACAGGAAGCCAGTGATACGTCATCACAGAGAGCTGGAGCACAAACACACGCTCTGATACACCAAGTCAAAACTTTGGGTCCAGTGAGAGTGGAGGAACTATTACTGCACTGCAGGACAACTGCTGCAACATTACATTGAGAAGGACCATTTGTCAAAGTGCTCCCCAACAGAAGTCCCTACATGTGAGGCTGTTTCTGAGAGGAAGGGGGGTCTTTAAGTGGTCTTAAAGACTCGTCCGACGGCCTCAGAAGAGACGCTGACTCATACGTCGATGGAGGTTAACCGAGCTGCACTCAAATCCAGACGTGCTTTGATGAAAGGATGGATATTAAAAAAAAAGTTCACACATGAAAGAAGGACACAGTTTGCAGTCGAGCTGCGAGACTAAATGATTCATGTCATCTAACAAAGTATAAGTAGCAATTATATTCGCCTTGAGGGTGAGAGATTAAAAATATAGTGGCGCAAAATGACAAAACCAAGGGTTTGCCAGCCGAGCCCTGCTCTGCTCGGTTTTATTTAATGCAAAATAAGATGCCTGTGGTTTCCTCCGACACAGAGGGCATAATACCATAAACAAGCTTAATCCCTTCAAATCAACATGACAGATGTAACAGGGCGGGACAGTTTGCTTCTTTCAACACGCTGAAGGGGCGAGGGAGAAAACAAACTATGTTGTGTTTTGTTGTTATGGGACTCAAGTTTATCATTGCTGTACTTCTAAGAAAGACATTTCACAATCTAATGCAACACAACAGTGTTTCCCAATCTTATATTTGAGACCCCCACTGTGAAACACTGTATATTGGATAACAAAATCAACTCAAGATCAGCTTCAGATCAGGAGTTTAAAAGTGCTGAGTCTTTAGTGCAACCGAGACCTGAATGCAACCGAGGACACTGAAGTAGCTGTAGTAGGAAATAACTACCAAAGGAAATCCTCTTGTTCTAGGACAATGGTATGAATTTCAAGATGTAAGGCAATGAGAATGTGACAATAGACGGTGGAATTTACTCTTTCCTGTGAACGTAAGAGCTGATAATCCAACTAAAAGAGTACGGTAAGTATATATGAACCACGCGAGAGATATGTCTACAGCAGGAAGGAAACAAGGCCCTTTGGCGCATGCAGGAATGTCCATGAGGTAGACACAGCGCTGCTTCACACAAGAATTTGCATTACCAAGGAGGAAATCCATATTGTTTCCAGTGTGTTTCTACACTTCCCATGTCAGTCAGGCTGCTGCAAACAGACCGTTTTCCACAGCTTTCTACAGACACAGTCAGTAAAACGCACAACTCAGTGAGGCACAAGTGAAAAACTCCAGGAAGTTCCACACTCCTCACACACATATCCCTAATTTTACCTCTTGACGCAACCTCTTGTGCTGTGACAATGGCAGGAACGAAAGTCAGTGGGGAGGGATGTTTGTCGGAGCTGGGGGGGAGCGTATTGTACCTCGTTTCCTTTGAGTGGTGCAGCAGAAACCTCAGAGAGCCAACTGAGACCAGTGAACAAGAGGAGCAACATCCGCAGAGATCGTCCAAGGTCCAGACGCTTTCCCGCCGGGCACCGACCACGTGTCAAGAGACGGAGGGAGAGATGTTGTATTGTTCTCCTCTCTCCTCCTCCTGCTCCCCCCTCTGCTCAAACCCCCACTATTAGTGGGACGGATTAACTCCGAGAGCTGCTAGTCTGTGTCTGACTCGTATACACACACACACACACACACACACACACACACACACACACACACACACACACACACACACACACACACACACACACACTCACTCACAGCATCAATTAGGGCCGTCTCCATGTGATTCAGGCTGACAGATGAAGGCAGATGCACACCACAAAAAATGACAATGACAATTGGCCTTAAACTGGATAACTGACTCATGGATGAGCAGCCCAGTTGTCCAATTCTCCAAAAAGACTAAAGGCCTAATAAGGCAATTACATAGAGTCTAAATTGCATGTGGTGCAACACACACACACACAATTGCTTGAGGGTTTGCGAGTGATGGGAGCCTGGAGTCTTCTATCCGGACAGAGGTGACCTTACTCCCTCAGCCTCCACGGGATAGAGCAATGATTAAAGAAGTAATATTTGGTCAGGAGGCGGGAGAGTAAAACTTGGTGGAAAAAAGAAGCAGTGGCAACTGCAGCTGTAATGAGTTTATCTGGCGCTCCCCGCGGCTCAGGGATTGATGTTTACCTGGAGATGACAGAAGATATGACGGTGTGGGGACCTGACAGGTTGACATTTTAAAGTGAGATCCCACCGACGCCAGTCCAGTGGGTGTCCAGTAATAGTGGAGGAGGCGATGGAAGGGCAGAGCTCTGACACATTGTATGAATTATATTACACAGCAGACGGCACCATGTGGTGCAGATATTGTTGACAGAGAAGTAGCAAATAACAAATGGGATTTATTAGAGCTGGCAGAAATGGAAGAATCCAGTTTGTCTGCTGACAGAAGGGGGGAAAGTATCAAGCGGACAAGAGTGTATCTCTGACGGAGCCAAAAGAAATCTGACATATTGTTGATCACTTGACTTCACTTCATTGTCAGTGTCAATGTGTAGGATTTTTATTCTGTCACTGTCAAAATTTATGATCTGACAAATGCAAATGCAAAAATATCTCTGTCACAGATAGGCTAACAATTCCTATTTGCATACTATTTTCACTATTGGATATATTTAGCCTCGCGCCACCAAAGAGCCTGGTGTCTGTTAACTCTGAATTTTGTTTGCATTCTGGTTCCCGTCTGTAGCGGAGACGGATATCACCAAATTCACCAAAATAAAAGTGTTCACCAACATAAAACTTATAAAATAGACATTAACTTGTAATACAATAAAAGCAAAAGGTTAATTTAATGGCTCGGGGACTTTCTTGTAAATTATACAGTATTCCCTAAATTAAGGAGTTTCACCGCATTTCATTAGCTTGGTGCTTTTATTTTGACGGAAAGGCCTGTCTCTCGCCCTGGATCTGGTTGCTTACCAAAACAGCGAGTCAACGGCCCCAGACTAGGATATATTCATAAAAAAGTTCAATGTTTATAAAACTTCAAAACTCAAATTAATTCATATTAAACTGAGCAAAGACACAAGTCCAGAGGCTAAAACAAGTAAATGTATGCAGATCACTGGGTAGTGTGCTAACATTTAGCATGTTTATCCATTTGTTTAGCCAACTCATCCATGGGCAACTTAACATATCAGCGTGTTAGCTTGCTAAACACTTCTGCTGTGCTAATGTTGCTGAAAAACATCAAAGCCAGACTCTGCTGACACATTGAATCTGTAATAAATATTAGCACAGAATTCAACACACTGAGCTTACACAACTTGTGAGTGGATACAATAAAAGCCCTTCAGAAACACCCAGAAAGTTTCAAAGACACTGATTAAACGTCCTCATCTGTGACTGGAACCCATGCTGAGAAATGGCCGCTAATTTCTTTTAGCTTACAAAATATAATCCTTTTCTGTGAAACTGGGCCACGCTGGGCTGATAAACGCCGTCTGGCTCGCAGCACCAGGCTGAACCGCTGTGAGTGAGAAAAACAAACCAATTACTCCGACTCATTCAAACAGACCAGGATCTCTGAGCCCCGCTGATGATGAACATTTGGAAACAAACCTCTCTTACACAAACTTCACACTCCCGAACGGGACTCGCGTGTTTACGGCGCGTTAACTACACAATGGGTTAACTGCATTGAGCTTTGGTTGCATCGAGAAAATATGACGCAAGAGGATCAGGATCAGGTGTAAGCTCTTTAGAGGTGTGAAGTAGCCGCAAAGTTTGAAGAGCATGATGCGCGTATAAATAGCTTTAGCATGGATTACTGTCAAACACGCAACATCCATCAAACATCTCGTAGGGACGCCTATCGGAGAAATAATGAAGCAATCAGTGCAACCACTCAGCACCCTAATTACCAACAGTAGCCCAGGATGCCCACCAGCAGCATCTCACAGAGAGTGTGTGTTGTGTGTGTGTGTGTGGGTATTAGTTTTTAAAATGCTTTCAAGGGGGAAAATGTCTCACCACCAGACGTTTAATTACCACAGGATGGAGAGCTTTGGTTTGCCTGTGCCATCACTCATGGCTGAATTAATGAATAGGTAAACAGCAGAGGAACAAGCCAGACTCAGCATGATCTGGATGAGCTCCGTGACACCGTACACACTCACACAGAGAGGACAGAGGAGAGAGAAGGAGAGTCAGTAGCATTTAATATTATGGATGAAGAGGTGGTTCATGCCATGGTAGGGTGGAGATGGAGCTCAGAAGAAGAGCTGCATGGGCTTCTGGGTGATTTGTTTGGCGAGCCTTACAGAGCCTATGATGAAGTGATAATACACAGATGATGCACGCCCTCTTGTTCTGGCTTGCCATGGGGAACGTAATGAACAACATGAGAAAAAAAGATTAGTGTGTTTCATCACAGGAGTCCATGATGTTATCATAAATCCTGGTCTCCACTAAACAACAGTAATAACACAACACAAAGTGTCTTAGTAATGTGTTTTTCCAACAACGGCTTGGCATCAATCCTACAGCAGTAACCACAACAATACAATACCATACTTCCTCATAGTGTTGTTGTGATGATGGTGGCGCCGCCCAGTGCTGCTTAACATGTCAGACTAAAATCTCACATGGGGCTCAATTAGGCTAAGATCCAGTGACTGTGAACATCCTAACATGTGTCTCTATTCAATTTCATATTCAACAACAACAGGCAAGCTTCCCTGAGACTTTAATTGCTGCACAAGTTAATCTTTTCAGTTGGATTTGGTCAAAAATAAATAACTAATGTGGCAAGGTGAAGAGGGCCCGGGCGGGGATTGAACCCACACCTCCCGGGTAAGAGTCATGCGCGCTTGCCAGTCACCCAAAGGGACATCCCTTTGGCCAAGTAGCCAGGGCACATGATCAATTGGAGGCATAGTGACAGGAACCTCAACTGTCACACTAAATTGATGGTGCACACTGGTTATGACTGGATAACGAATATGATGAAAAATTGAGACACAGCTGTATTTAGATGATCAGAAACAGAGATACACTCATGAATATGTGCAGAATAACCAGGTTTATTGTGCTCTATTCAAATGGAAACGAATGTGCATGTAAACATTAAGATAACTGACAGTTAATAGAGAATCAAATGTTCTTGTTCGAGTACAAATTGCTTTTAACACCTTTGGTCAACTTTGTTTAAAAGTATCTGATTCTTTTCTGAGAGGGAGTCACACAACATTACTGTGTTACTGCTTTTTCACAGTTTCACCAATGCTTTCCATAAAATTTCAAAAGGTATTAAGCTTTTATTGTTGTGTTAAGCCCTAGTATTAAAATGTCCATCATTATTTCCCAGATCTCAAGGTGATGGCTTTAAATTGTCAGTTTTGTGCAACCACTACCCAGCAATGCTGAACTTATTTAACAATTAACTCAACTCAAATTCTCAATGTTTGAGAGGCAAAAAATTGAATGTTTAACATTTTTTTCATGATAAATGACTCAAAAGTCAAATATTATAATGACCGTCAGTCATTATTTTAGTAATTTAACAGTTGTTAAAACATAAAACCTGCCCACTAACACAAATTCTTTTACATTTCACTTTTGGCTGGAGAGAAATGTCCTCACATTCAGACAGCGGCACTGAACAGAGCGACAGCGAGACAAAACCGAGCCAGTGAAAAAAACAATATACCAGACAAAATGAATGTCAATGGCATTCCAGCGGCCTGTTTACAGCTATCGTAGTTAAATGTCAAATGGTTGGCCCCGCGGGGAGACAGAGCAGACTGGGAGAGAATTTGCAGGTGTCTCTCCCTCCATCACTTTACCGCCTCTCCTCCGTGTGATGTGGTGTGTGGGGATGGGACGATACAGCGGGATGAGCAGCAGTGTCTATTATTAGTGAAAGAGTGAGGGATGGAGCGAGCGCCAAGGAGAGAGCAGAGGAGCCAGCCAGACCTCACTGACATTATTTTAAGAGTTGCTGTGGTGACAACTTCTGCAAGAGATTACTTGTGTACCGCAGACGACAAAGCTGTGTGTGCACTGAAATGTAAAGGAGCATTCCAGCGTTTTTTTTTTGCGAGTTTTTATTTTAGACATATTTTGTTAAGATTACATCCATTGGTTTTCATCCATTTTATGAAAAGACAGTGCCTTGTACATTTTTTGCACTTTATCTTTCCATTCAGTGTACATCATACCTAGGTTTACACATTATTTATAAAGTGCATGTTGGATGATGGACGATGATCATCAGAACAATCACTGACATGTGATTTGTTTTCCATTAATGTAGTAACTTATAATTTATAGTATTGAATTAATATTCAATTTAATTTGGTTATATAATGTTTCTTGTATATGACGATGGGACTATGGTTAAGATGATGAAACGTCATCAGTGAAGTAGGCAGAATTAGACTTTAACTTGGGGCTGCTGCTAATAATGCAGGTGCTGCCCTGTGGCCCCTGTTGTTCTAGTTTATAATCTGTATTAATGGAGCTGAAAATAAACAAACTTGCAATCAAATAAATTAACACAAACTAATTACAACATGGTGAACAAAGGTCCTGGAGCATTTCTCCCCATTTTGCCCAGTTACCAATTCAGCCTTGATTAATTGGTAACAGCAAATTAATTTTAACAAAAATGAATGGAACCTAATACATATGTGCAGGAAAGTACTGTAAAATAAATGCAAAAGGTCAGTAGAGTCATTTCTACAGAACTTATGGAATACCTTTCCTGACACTCCCTACAATATTAAAACATTTAAATACTATTCCAGGTATTTTTTCCAGCAATAGACATTCAATATTGCCTTTCCATGTTATCCTTCCATATAGTATAGCTACTGTGTCATTGTTATCTACCTTCTAACACACACAGGAGGCTGACAGAGCAGCATACGAGGCAGCACTGTAAATATTGCATTTCATTTTTGATTTTTAAGTCTCTTTATGAGAGCAGCATGAATTAATGAATCCAGTGAGCCTACAGTTTGTTTGGCTGCACTGTAACAGCTGCTGTAAGACACTCGGTTTTCTTCTGTTACATTTCTGATGGACAGCTGTTCGGTCTCTGGAGGGGAAGATACACATGCCACTTTGAGAGGAACTCTGGGACATGCATGTTTAATTTCGTATTATTATCATTATCATTATTATTAACCCACTTAGTGTCAGTAACCACTTCCCCAAATCACCCAGGGCAGAAATCTTCACATTGTGGGGGTAAAATTCACTGAAACTGAGTCTGCACAGCAAACAGGTAAGACACTACGACACATAATTCCAGTGGCACCAGATGCATCAACTCTCATTGCACTGTTGAGAGAGGGGAGAAGAAAAAAAAAATCATTGCAGTTGCTCCGGAGTGTTTGACATATGGTGTGTAGCACAGCGAGCTGCAGTGTTTTTACAGCACAAACAGCCTGCGCAGCGACTACTGTGTCCAATTTATTTGCAGCTTCTGACAAACCCAAAACGTCAAGTCATCTCTTCTCTCCAAAGGACGGTCTCCTCTTCAGGGAGGAGGAGGATGAGGGGGGAGAAAAGGGGGTGGGGGGGGTCATACCAACAGCTTCAGCAGCAGTTTCATTTGGCTCCTGCTGCCTGTCGCTCGCGGCGCTGCCCTTCTCAGTTCATGTGAGATAATCTGCTGGTGGAACATGGATGTGGTGCATTCGGTGGGACCGGGCCAGAACCAAGTGCAGGTAGAAATGTGAAAGACTCTGGATGACACTTAGAGGAGGAAACACGTCCAAGTGCCTTGTTTGTCGCGACGCCAAACATCTGTCCAGCTGCTGTCCACTGTGATTTAGTTGTTGCCATGTTGCTCCTTTCTCCTGCCAATCCTGAACGCACTCCAGCATCAACATCCCCCCCCTGTACAATGATGCCACTGTCTCCATGGTGATGTAGCTGCCACAAAACACCACAACCAGCACCACCGCACACTGGGTTTTGCACAAACAAACAAACACATAGATACAAACATGCCAGGCGAAATCTAACCCTATCAGTCCCACATCCCCCTCCCGACATGCTGCTCTGTGTATGAAAATTAATTTGCGGTGCCGACGCCTCGCTCCATCTTATCCAGTATTAATGCTGTCTCAGATTACTAGACAGCTTTCCAGCCCCCGGGGGCCGCGGATCTCTTCGACCGGAGAGTGAGACTGAGGAGGAGAATGAAAGCAAAACCATATAAAACGGCTGCGTAATAGGGGCTGACAAGCGGCAATAGTTTTATATTTGCGGAGTTCTCTGAGAGGTGGTTAATGCAATGATTACAATGAAATGTCAGCTCCCATGACACCTTTTGGAGGGGGAGACACCAGAAACACACTGAGATTATCCGGCTCCTGGTTTGCACAGTAGCTGTCATGTAGAGTTCAGTGGAAAACCGCCTTTTCCTGTGCTTTTGTTTTGAAGAGCATTTTGGCACAAGGTGCAACTCTGTCACCGTCTGATGAATCCCCCCCCCCCCCTGCCTTCTTCCATCTCCTATATATTTCCTCTCTTACCTCATGTGACCCCGCTGAGGACTTGGCTCTCGCCTCGCCAAGCGCTGTACATGAGGAGCATCAGCACCCGCCGCTTTTCTACCCATCAATCAGAGTCTCCAGCTGCCATGAAATGAGCCATATGCAGCACGGGCAGGGCTCAGAGAGAAAACAATGGTTTTATACACTCAAGGGCTCCAGGTTTCTTTTCCTGGCTGCCTAACCTGCTACTCACAGTTTAAACAAGTCCCAGAATCAAATGTTGGCTTTGGCATTTAGGTGATAACAAATACCAAGTGTATGTTTTTTTGGAAAAGCAAACACTTTGATTTAGCGAGCAGGGAAAAGTAAAGATGACCGAGCATTTAGGACAAGATAGGGGAGTTGTTCTCTCAATCCTCCACAACAATTAGTTGCTGACAATGACATAGAAGCCCAATAATAAGCCACGACCACGGGGAGGGGACTACAGCATATGGTGCCACTTTAATCTGCAGCTTCTATCAGACAAGTCTGGCTGGTAGACAAGGTTTGATTTGAACCGACTACATCCTCCAAAGCTTCAACATAACAACAACAACCTAAAAATAAAACGCTTAAATGCGACTATATTGTGTCTTTCCAAACTGTAGCACTGACAAGTATTCATTCACACGTTGAAATTGAAAAGATCTTCGGTCGTTCACTGCTGATCTAACAAATATCCAGCTTTGAGGAAGTTGCCAAGGAAACCGCAGACCAGAGGATCTCGCAGTCCTTTTTCTTTTGTGATTTGATAGACTAGCACTTTTCTGGGTGAGAGGGTGGTGATTTGCTTCCTTGTTATCCGGGGTCACAACCTGTTGTCCATTAGAGGCTCGGAGTAATCCTCATAGGTGAACCCGGCTCCCAGACCCCGTAATCATCAGACTGACACCTGCTGGTATTGTCCCCTTTCATCACATGACCCCCATGGGCCGGCCCAGGGTGACGTGCAGCTCCTGGCCACGACTTCTCCTCCCTCCAGACCTTCTGATAATCCTATTAGACCCAGTCATCTGCACTGCATTAAAACAAATGTGCCGATTGATCCTAAAACACAAACCCTCTGTGTCCCCTGAAGCTGCCTACAGAGAAGACCTCATCTCACCTGTGTTTCACTTTTCATTCCTCGATCCTACACACAACTGTAACTGTAATGAAACAACTTTTATCAACATCTCCTGTGTGAATAAACGGTTAGATTAAAGAGACTCAGATGAAAACACTTCTCAAACAGAGGAGGGGGAAATAACTGTTGAGAAACTACTAACTGTCAAGCTCAAAGGCCTAGCCTGCGGAAAGAAAGAAAGAAAAAACGTTTCATAGACTGAGGGGATAAAGACTAGAGCTAAGCCCAGCCTTATGACTTCCAAACACAAAAGGCACCAGAGAGAAGGCTTAAGAACATTTAGTAACAAACTTCATATATATATATCCACACATTTAAGTTGATTGATTACCCGATTAGAAAATATTACTGCATGAGTCCTCATCATCAGTATAGACATGTGAGTGGGAGCTGTGTAACCCTTCAAAACACTGAACTGGGAATTACGCTGCAGTAGTGAGGGATCATCCTGTAGTTTGACATAAGCAGGTTAAATATTTGACCACACAGCAGCTCTTTGTTCAGTTTAAAGCTGAAATACACACAGTTTTCTTATCAAAAAGCTTTAATATATAAGTCTGTAGGAAAATATTGGAGAAAGTCTACAACCTCAGGTTAGTAGCCTACTGTCACGGTGATGCTAAATGGTAATGTGAACATACCATGCTCCAAATGTTTAGCATGTAAAATGTTTTCCATGTTCACTTTTTTGATTGAATGTGTTCATAATTATGCTAACACTTATGACACAGGCTGACAGTAATATAGTTTGCAGCAGGCCAAATTTAATTTTGTAGCCCTGATGATGGCGCTCACCCACAAATGGAAAATTACGGGATGACTAAGCTTTTACATTTCACTCGGGAACCTGGGAGTCTGAACCATGGCAATCCATTAAAATAGTGTTTGGTGTGAATGTGAACCTTATAGCAGCACTAGAGTTAAAGCCAGGGGATCGCCAAAGGCTGGGAAACATGAATAACCTATCTGTATTTCTTTCCTACTCAGCTTTTTCCAGCACTAAAGTGATGGACCAACTAAATGATCAGTGACTTTCCCTGCTAGCCTGACTGGAAATAACACATTTAAAATACTCGGCCATCAAGAAATGTTCACCATTCTTGCATTGGACTTGTTCAGTTCAACAACACCAGCTAACCCTAACCCTAACACAAACAACACTTAATTGAAACTCATGTTAAAAGCTCCATCGTTTTGCTGTTGACTGAATGTGTGGAAAACTACAGGACTCAGGCTTTAACTGAAAATCTCCTTTGTTCCCATTCAAAGCTGAAAACAAGCCTTTGCGTGGATTTTAGCTCCCCGGGGATCTACAGCAGTAAGTATTAGCTCAGCGTGTCGCATTAGCTCTATCAAATACACCTAAAAACCTCTGCAGCAACGCTCTGAGAAAACAATCGCCTTACATAATACATTTACCACTGCTTTTTTTTTTTTTTTGTATTGCGAAGGAACTGGTTGGGCCCTTTCCGCCCCTTGGGTCCCTCTTGGCACAGAGAGTGACCGTCAGTGGGTGGAGGTGCAGATTGGAGTGGCATGGCTGCAGCTGAGGAATGTGAGGAATTCCCCCTGTAAACACCTCATGCTCGGACGGTCACCACACTCTTATCTCCCCATGCCCATCGCCCCCTTTAATCTTCATAATGGTTAGTTATTCATTACCAGTGCTCTCCCTCCTCCTCCTCCTCCTCCTTCCATGTGCCTCTGCTCCATCAGGTGGCAGGTGAGGCTTGGCTGCCACCAAGGACTCAAGTTTTTGTTTATTTTAGACTGAGGCATCACATGCTTAAATTATTCACTCTGATACCCCCCAATGGTCAAACAAAGGCTGCTCTGATACTACTGTATACAGTATAATAATGGCTTTCAAATGTCAACACCTTGAAAGAAAGACGCTTTTTCTTTTGGAGCCAAGCGGTTCTGCACGGCTACCCCAGGCAGGCTCCTTCTGGTCCTATGGGAACCCTTTTAGCTGATAGGATCACAAGTGGCTGATGGGGGGAAAAAATTATTTTTCTTCTTGGTTGAATAGAGCGACTTTCACTTGTTCTCCAGCGCTGCACCTCCCCCTGTGGTTCCTGTGTACTCTATGAGTCCCCCCCCCTCTCAGCTTAAATGAAAGTCATATCGAAAGCAGCTGAAGGCCTTCGTTAATACTACTTGGCATTTAGAAAACACAGGAAAAAGAAATGCTGAGGCAAATTCCTGTTTTGCCAACCTGCTCTTTTGTCATGCTGGAGGAAGGTACAAAGTCCATCCTGAGCACACACACTGTGTAGCATGAAGGGGCCCGGGGGGGCTGCATTCCTCCTCACGTACCACTCTCTACCAGTCATGACGGATGCTTATGTACAAGTACAAAACCCCGCTCACGCCGTCGTAGCCACATTCCCCAAAAACTTTCCCATCAGCTCGGACCTTCGGCTGCTCCAAGAGTCAGAAACCAGATTTTCCTTTTTTCCCTGGAACTTCCCTGATAAGTTTGTTTAAGGGAGGTCTGTCCCTGTGGATGGGAAAGCTGATATTTTCCAACTGTTTTTTCATTGTTAACATAGGCTTTTCCTGACAGTGCAGATAAAGAGAGCATCTGTGGAGATTGTTCTACCGCTGTCCTCTCAACACTCCCCCCAACACTAGATATCGCACCAAATAGGAAGGAATTGGAAAGACTGACAGGCACTTTGCCCTCCATCTCAGTGGAGTGCAGTATTATTAGACTTAATGTCCTGAAAATCATATCCTCTGTATATTATTCATTCAGTCTCCTTCAGTGTTTAGAGTTTCTAACACTTATCATATGACTCAGGGACAATAAAGTTGGTCTGTCAGTAAGAAATACCCCAACAATGAGGTTGTTTGCCATTTAATTCTATATATCTATTAATGGTCCCCAGAGGATACATCCTAAAGACTTTGTTGATGCGGTTGAGGTTGATTATTGTGGTTTTAGGTGAGATACCACAACAACATTTGGATGGTTTGCAATGAAATTTGGTTTGGACATTCAGGGCCCTCAGAGGATGAATCCTAAGAACTTTGGAGATCCCCTGACTTTTCCTCCAGAGCAACCTGCAGGTTCACATTTGCCTATTTTATGTTTAAAAAAATGCCTCCACAACATACAGATGGATTGTCATTGTAATTTGTACGAACATTTATGTTCCTCTCAGGGTGAATTGTGATGACTCTGCCAAGTTCTTCTATGGAAATAAACATGATTTGATGTAAAGGAACCGAACAAACCAATTCAATCCAGTCAAATATAGCTAAATAACAAAATTATTTGAAGCCAATACCTTCTATTTATATTGCAATGGGGGGGAATATGTTCTGGTTTTTTCAGTCAATAAAAAATGCTTGATATCTCTCTGGACATGTGACTGGTCTTAGATCATGTTTACACAAATCATAAATGTTCTCATTATCATTAAGTGCTTTTCTCATATGTTCCCTAATACCCATTCATAGTATCACAGCATGTCAGCTCGCCCCGAGGACGCTGTCAGCTACAGATGTCAATACCCCCACTGACCCCGCTCCCTCCCCCTCCCCCCGCCACTGCACACATGGCACTGGAGGATTGTCCCCCCAGAACAAAGGAGCGGGGGGTTTCTGTGGAGAGCATGCAACCAAACATTCCTGTCACAATGGGGAGAGTGGCCGGCAGGTTCAATTAGTACACACTTTAGACTGTGCCTCCATACAATCCTAGTTGGGCTTGAAAACAAAGCTGGAGCTCCACATTCAAAGGGGGGTATTTGGTGATGCCCGTCTGTTCGTGGTGGTCTTGCGTTTTAAGAGACTTTCCTCTATTATCTGCTTTGTTGCTGCCATGTTGCCTGAGAAATAAAGCACTTGAAGCGTACTCAGGGCAGAGATCTTCAAGTTGAAGGATTGATGGTTTTCTCTCCCTCTCTTCACAAACTTTAACGTGGCTATTTCATGTTTGGAAGTAAACAAACCTACTACAGCTGTAAATAAACCGAGACAGAGCCTGCAAATCTATAGGCTGCCATCGATTTCCCCAAGGGTAGTGCCACCCAAAGTCCAATGAAACAGTTTACAGAGCATTTTCTTAATTGATCATGATTCTCCATTTCTCAGCTTCCTGAAGAAACAAATCATCTCCAGACCGAAAATCTCAAATGTTTCTTAGTGAAATAATTGTGACTTTCCAGGAATCTCACAGCAGCAGCAGCAGCAGCTCAACTTCAGATGTCAATTTCCACGTCTCATATGAAGGAAAGCAAATCACGAGGGGACATTATTGATGCTCTCAGCTGATAGTGTGAATTAATGTTGCAGTGTTGGCTGAATGCAGCACTGACAATGATGTGATGCTTTTGTCTGTGACTCTCTGCTGCCCATGACTGCCTGGAAACCCTCAACCAGGCTTTCAACAAATCAGATGCTGGATATATCATCCATATAGAAGAAAATGCAGCAGAGGCACAGAGCTGTTAGATGTAAAGTAGGAGGAATCAGCTGATGGACTTACCTATTCCACAAGGTGCGCCGTAACGTCGGGTCGCCCCACTTGGCGTATCCGAGAGAGATGCAACCTCGAAGCCGCTGTGTCACACTTCACACACCCCGGGCGCACATGTTGCAAGTCCCCGCCGAGAAATGTCACAATCATGAGCTGCAGCCAGAGAAGCCAGTGAAGCCAGTGAAGCCCCAGCGGCGGACTGCAGGGAGCGGACTGTCTGTCCCCCCTCCCTCCTCACCGGCCACTGGGAAGCGACACGGTGTGGTGTGTGTGGTGGTGGGAGTGTGTGCTGTCCAAGCGCGGGATGAGATGTGCGAGGAGGCGCCTCCCTCCCCCCGGACTCACCTTTCCTCCCTCAGCCTGGGAGCTGGAGATGTGAGGTGGACGTGAAGCGCACACACACACGCAGCGTGATCCGCGGCCACTGAACGCTGCACAACCCGACCGCTCGTTAATGCGTGGTGCGCAATTAAAGAGGCGCGCGCAGGACGCTGGTGCCACCCACTACAGGAGGGATTGTGTGTGTGTGGTGAGTGTGTACGGACAGGGAATTTTAATGAGGACTGCTGCAGAGTTTCCTCCCCCGGGGGAGAGAGAGTCGGGATCCGTCTGCGCCTGAAAATCCACCGACCGACCACCGTCCCGACAGGACAGACCTTATAGCACGCGGGAAAGGAGAGCGAGGAGCCCGGCGTCAGTGGAGCACGCGGCCGCCTCCTGGCCACCTGCCAGTCAGAGCAGAGGGACACTACTGGCCCACCTCTCTGAGACACCTGTTGATTCAGAGATCATCTACACCAGTGGTTCTCAAACTTTTTTTTTTTTACATCAAGGACCCCAAAATTGACACAAATTAGACCACGGACCCCCATTGGACAAAATTTTGAAGCAAACAAAAGAAATACACAAATATTTGTTCTGAGTTTTGCACATTCAAATTAGGGCCAATGGCGTGATTTTTTTTTAGAAATATTATAGAGAAATTCTCTGGAAAAAAGTGGTACAATTTCTCCAAAAACATTCAAACATTTCTAGGAAGAAGTGGTAAAAAAAAAAGTTAAAAAAAAAAACAAATTCTAGAAAAAAAGTGGTACAATTTCTCAAAAAAAAAAAACTTTTGCAAAAATCTAGAAAAAGTGGTCAAATAAAAAATGAAAAAAATAATTCTCAAAAAAAAAACCCACTTTGAGAACCACTGATCTACACATCCCGATCCAAAGAAAGGACACCACAGTGCAATGAGATTGGTTGATATTTCTCTTATTGCCTGTTGTGCTGCTGCAGAAACAAAGAGCTGACATCAGCTGCAGCGTCTCTGACACACAAGCATCATGACAGTCTGTAAACTGATCAGTCGGTTAATCGATGATTTTGTAAAGTCATTACCTCAGTAAATATTTTTCATAGTTTCTACCTACTTAGCAGGTGAAATGATTTTTATTAACTTTTGGCTCTAGATCAGACATACTTTGGCCTATCTTGGTATATAATATTATTTTACATTTTTGATTGATGCATCAAAACAAAAGAAAACTAAGCAGTTAATAAAATATAGAAGATAATAGTTAGATGAATGGCAAGAATGGCACATTGCTTCTTCTGAGTCACGGACTGTGAAGGTTGGAGAACAGAATAAAGAGGCCGGCTGTCCTAGTTAGTCACGAGCATCACTTGAAGACAATAATAGATGTGTGAAATAATAAACCTGCTGCATAGTTTTGCCTCCTCTGGCCTTATAATTAACAACTTTTTTTCATATTTGAACAAGCATCCTGAGCAAATATTGCTCCACTTTGCTCCTCTATTTAAAAAAAGTTGAGAACCACTGGTGTAACTGAAGAAGTGATAGCACTGTTGGTGGTTTGCAGGGAAATGTTCTTTTTGTGCAGACATCTACAAGTGACCTTTTGCTACTCCCTGTTTCAGTGGAGGCCCCTGGAGTCTGAGTCATGTTTCCCCTGTCAGCACAGCTCTCCCTCCTCTAATCCCACACCTCTCAAACAGCAGCTCAACCCTGAGTCCGTCAGATGGTCCATCTATTCTGAGCTTAAACCACTTATCCGTCCATATGGGAGGGGCCCGGGGCCTCTAACCTCATCTGGCACCCTGGTATGAAATAGCACATCAGTGTAGTGAACCAGCCTAAACCAAGACCAGGGTAAACAAAATCTGGTGTTTTCAGCATGTGGAGATAAACGGCCGATACAAGAGCCTCATGATCGCTGGGTGGGGACGAGCATGTTTGTTTCATCCAGGTTTAAAAGAGTTGAAATGAATTTCTATGTCATTTCAGCTGCTGGGCGACTTATTATTGACAAATGAGTCAGCACCACCAAAAAACACCAGAGTTCCTGGTATAGATTATAACAGATCATTTTATTTTGAAAAACTATTTTTAAAAAAATAGTATTCACTCTTTCAAAGTAAAAAATTGCAGGAGGTCAATCCTGAGCATTTAATGAGCCTAGATTTTCAAATAAATAACGTTATAGATCAAATTACTAATTCACTCTGTTGAGGTGATCATCTTTAAAACCAGCTTCAGTCACATGGTGACAAACTACTGCCCCCTACAGGTCAGAAAATACCATTGCACCCAATTACAAAACGTGACTCAACATTTTCTGCAGACCTTCATTGAGTCATCCATCACGGCTCCAGTCTCCCCATGCAGGCGGCAGCAACTGCAGTGCTCTTATATAAAAATGACAGGATGACAAAGCCAGTGCTACATTTATTTTATTTTCATACAGGAAACAAAAAAGTAATCTAATATACACTCATTTTCACAGGCAGGAGGAGGGGGAGGTTTACAAGGACAATGTATTGAAGAGTTACATTTTATGCCAGACGGCTCTTTTTCAGTCTGGAGGTGTCGGCTGCTGCTTTACGTTTACGTGACGGAGTGCCAGGGGTTTCCTCAGGGGGAGCTTCACTCAGGTAGTACGCTTCAACAGATGGAGTTGGCTCCTGCAGCAAAGAAAAACAAGGATAGGACAAAAAAAAGCCCATTTTAGCATTTAATCTGATATTAAAACTGACCTAATCACATGGAGGGAATCTGACTTCTTTCAAGATTAGTTATTGTGACATAAACTGACTTCAAAGCTCAAACGCAATTAGTTTTCAGCGACGTTACAATGGCCAGAATGCATAAACAAAACAGATGTTAGCATCCATTTTTTCACGCTTTGTTTCTTTGTTGAACTTTGGCGTGTAGTTATAGTTGAACAAAAATAACATTAGGCCAGTGTTGATCTGTGTGAAGGGCTCTGTTCACCTGCATGAGGTAGTCTGCGATGTACTCTGGCTTCAGGCACATGACTCCTTGGGCGGTGGCCTCCGATACATCAACTCTAAAGTCTCCAGGCTTCAGCCGACTGAAGTCTGCAAACAGGTGAGTGGCCTCTTTGTACAAGGACGGAGAGGGGCCGGATAAAACCTGGAGGAAACACAGGGGAGAACCAGAGCGTCACTACTGTACCACAAAAACACTACAGTCACAACATTGAGGTAGTTGAGGTAGTGTTGGGGCAAATGCAGAGACTGCTTGCCGAAAAACGGCCCCTGACAGTAATGTGCATCAGCGGTTTTGCATGAATTTACCTCGAAAACAACTTTGTCTCGTAACGTTACGTTATTATCTCATAGTGTGGTGAATGTGCAGGTCACAACTTGTCCACCAGAGAGTTTTGGAGTTATTGGATTGTGTATTTGATGAGTTTGATGAGGGAAACCAAGAAATCCCATTAGCCTCCGTAGCGTAGCTCTGAGCAGCCCAGAGCAGGGATTATGGCAATGGGCCAATTTGCCAAAATGTTGAACTATCCCTTTAACACTGTTTCAGGATTCCCACAGTGTTTCTAATAGAGGTGAACCATATGACACAAATCCACATTTACTAAGGTCACAAAAATGTAAATGTAAAAATAAACCTTTGAGCATTTGCAGCTTGTTGGACAGAGATTTTCTCCGTTGCTGCCATCTAAAACCTTTCCCTCTCTTTGCTCTCTAAATGATCTCGCCAGGCGAGGACACGTGATTTTTCAACTTAGGTCAAGACAACAAATAAACAAGCTCCAACCTTTGCTCCACCAGACTGCAGTAACCGCCTGAAGCCTGATTCTCTGTTCTGGTCAATGTTCAGCATGACCGTCCATCCACTGAAGGCCCCCTGCAAAACACAAAGACTTGGTTAAGACTGGAGGGAAGAAAGGTTTCACACTCAGTCTGGTTAAATGTCCAGTAAGTGCGTAGTAGTACCCCTTGTTCAGAGCGCCCTTGCAGGGATTTCCTCCAGCGCATGGCAGCCAAGGCCAGTCTCTTCTGCTGGGAGGTGGTGGAGGGCAACGCATCTAGGATGGAGCTACTGCCCCACTCATACTCATCCTCCTGGAACAGAAACATAGTCCAGTGAGGATTAGCTAGTGAAAATATTAACATTTTTTAGGGCGGAACCAATCAAAACATGCAATTTCAAGGGAAAGAAGAGATGCAGTTTGTTATTGCAAACTGCTGCAGATAATTGGGACATTTTAGAAAAACAAGCATACAACTCCTGGACCAATTAAGTAACTTCAGCCAAAGTGAAAAAATGCACAATAAGACATCTGTTATCATCAACCTTTTAGTCTAAATTTACTGAACATATCTCAGGAAAATCCTGAATATCAAAATGGGTGGTATCAGTCAGGGCATTAAATGACCTGGATGAAGCGGTCCACAGATCGACAGGCCTCCAGATACGAGCGGTGCAGGATCCACTTGCCGGCCGCCATCGCTGCCAGGTACTTCTCGTTGCGCAGCGGACTCCCTACGATGATGTGGGAGCAGCTGGAGTCAAAAGACTGCGTGTCCAGGACTACGCCGCCTAATACACCGAACAGAAACAGACACAGAAGACACAAACATACATTAAGATGTACGGTATCTAAACAGCAGCTAGAGCCAGATGCTCTAAACAGCTGATCCAGCTCGTCCACATGTCCTTGAGCAGAACTCGCTGAGTCCTGTGAGCTGCTCTGAGTGAACTCTTTCACCTTTCACCACACACACACACAAATCAAACTTTTCCTTGATGTTTCTCATTGTGAAAGATGCATTCTGGGATTTCTGGGGGAGTAGACTCTGCAACATTCAATAACTACCCAACTTGTGTTGAGCAGTGAAAACCTGACTCATGTGATGATGCTGATCTTCGGCTGGAGGAAATCTTCCCAGACGCCAGAGGCAGATCCTGCTGTTTAGTCATCAGGGATTAGCTCCTCTGACTCCAGGCCTGTGATTTGTTGCCTGTTTTTTGCTGCAGCATGATGAAACACTGTTAGAGCCCTAATTAGCTGGGAGACTCACCAAGCTCCTCTATGAGGTGGCTGTAATCAATGCGTTCCTGAGGGCTGAGGGAGGAGAGCTGAAATCTGGGTGGCTGCTTCACTTCCTCTTGCACCTCCAGAGAGAGAAACAACTTTTTTTTAGCACCAGCTTCTTCTTTGAAAGAGACACATTATAAATAATGTACTGTCCAAACACATCATATATAATTTGCACTTAAACTCTGGCTGCAAGTTCATTTTCATCAAACTAATTCATATAAAAATGGTTTCTTACCTGTGGCTCTGGAGCTACTGGAGGGTTGGCGAGGGGGAAGGCGATGCTGGGGGCTTTGGGAGTGAGGATGTCACTTTCTGGCTCTTTGGCTGGAGGGGTCGCGAACCTCTGGCCAATATGCTGGTCAATGACATCACAAGCAGCTGAGAGAGGAGAGAGTGATTCATTAGTTACAGCTGAAGCCATGTTCGGACACATTTACAGCCTCATTACTCTCTTTGCAAGTCATGCAAGTCCGGTCTGCTGTTTTGTTTACAACAAGCCAGTGTGAAATTAAACAATAGAGTGGTACATAACGTTATATATGACATACGATGTTAGGACGTGTATATTTGTGTAGTCTTATCTGTCATAAACAAGAGATTACGGGTTACGGGTCGCGTTTGTGTCGTGGTGCCACTGAGACAAGAGCTGGGACACCGGGCGGCGGCGCTAGGGATGTCACGATTACTTGTTTTCACAATTAATCGTGGTATTAAACGTCACAATTAATTAATCTCAAAGATTCTTAAATACCGTCACTTCCCAAAAAAGATTATGTCGGAACCATATCAGCAGATGTGCGCCAAAATAAGGGTAAATGCTCAGATACTGGTCCATTTTACTAACGTAACATTGAATTGGTATGAATTTAAATGTTAGTGTGTCATTTGTATTAAAAAACAAAACAAAACAAAAAACGATTAAAATAAATGTAAACATTTGGTATAGATG
The DNA here is from genome assembly GCF_045865225.1 of Trachurus japonicus. Lineage (NCBI taxonomy): Eukaryota > Metazoa > Chordata > Actinopteri > Carangiformes > Carangidae > Trachurus > Trachurus japonicus. The sequence continues at coordinate 22,943,788 of NC_140926.1, forward strand.
ACAATTTATGACCTGAATATTTCAAACACTTCCCCTGGGGGATTAAAAAATTGTCATATATTAATAGATGCTTGAAATATTTTGTGTAAACAATGAGTAATGCAATTATATTTTGCCTATATTTGATTTTACATATTCATAGTGTTGTGAAATTAATTAATGCATAATAATCGTGATAATCCTAACACCGTGATTATTTCTCTGACAATAATCGTGCTACGTGGAAGGCAGAGAGCCTCTATTCTCCCTGTAACAAGTTAAGCCATTTATTAAACCAACACAATTACTCCATAGCTGTTTAAGTAAAAATGTAGCATAGTTAAGCTAAAAATCCTGCATAGTTCCTCTTTAAATGCAGGTACATAAATAGGCCAAGTGTACATGAACAGTTGGTGCAGAAGCTGATCTCTTACCCATCTCCACCAGCTCAGAGTCTGTCATGGAGTCTCTCATGTGGGAGCCGTCCTCTGCCGCAGAAGGAGGTGGTGGTGCCAGGGGCTCTGAATACTGAGAGGGGCTACCAGGCCACTGTAAATTGTCAGCCAGCTTTGCCCTCTCCTCCCTGGCAGTGGGGTCATCCCAAACTATCTGCTCACTCTGGGACGGCTCGGTGTTCAGGTCCATGGCTGCCTCTCTGGTTACCCTGGAGACAGGACAGAGGAGTCGCCGTTACAGCAGGAGGTCTGACGCCGGGCTGAGACGTTTGGCTTTGAGGCTTCCTCACCTCAGAGCTTCCAGGGTCCGTCTGCTCCCGCTACGTCCGGCTCGGCTCCCGTCGGGCGTGTGCGGCCTCGAGTCGGCGCCTCCGGACCCCATCCTGGTGAGTCTGACCGAGGTGCGCTTCCCTGTCGTCAGCTTGGTTGCAGACATGATCTCCTGGAGCTGTCTCTGCAGGTTCTCTCTCATCTCCAGTTTCTCTGACATATCTGGGAAAAGATAATCGACCAAATAAATCGCCACGTTTAGAGAATACAAACTACTGCTTCTGTCACCAACACCCACCTGCGGTGTCGTTCATCTGATTTCGATCTACGCTGCCATCGCTTACACGACGAGCTGTAGCTTCTTCAGCGTCAGACTGAGAGACACACAATCAAACAAGTTATCAATTGGGACACAGATAATTCATATAAAACATTCTCTGTTTCTTGTTTCTCGTGATGTTGATGATGATGTATATATGGAGGATACGCACTGATGCACTTTTTCGGTCATTTATTGGGCTCTTTTAGTCGTGCCACTGTTGTTGTTTCAGCACACTGTATTTTACCCCCCCTTTTTTTTTTAATTGTGTGTCTGTATCTGTGTTCTTTTTACTTGTTGCAACAATAATTGCCCTACGGGAACACAAATAAAAACCTTGAACCTTGAACCTTGAGAGACTGTCTTTACACTACAAGGTTCAAGTGGCCAGATTCAGATTTTTTCCTCTCAAGTGGCACAGATCGGATCTGTAACATGAACGGGGAAAAAACACATAATATCGGATATTGTCAGATCAGATTCAGGCCCCGTTATATGTGGAAATAAGCCACATATATAATATATGTATATATATATATATATATATATATATATATAATATAGCCGTTTTCCCACTAAAATTAGCGGGTCGAGTATGGTCAGCCAGCAGACTCTCTGGCTGGCTGACCTGGAGCACCAGGACCGCGGAGGACAGAGAGTCTGCTGCGGCCGGATTACGGACGTCCGCGGCACAACACGTCAGTTAAACAGACTGTCGCTTCTTTTCTTTTCGTTTTTTCTATCGTTTTCGGTCAGTGTTGTTTGCTCTTTTGATCCCAGTCTCGGATGAGAGCAGAGCAGAGCTTTGTTTTGGTACGTGATATGAGATGCGACCGGCGCGATGACGTAGCGTCACGAAACGTTCAGTGTCATCACGTAAATTAGCGGGTTGACGCGGGTCTGGCGTTCCCACTGCAAGCCGTTCGGAGCCGAGCCGATTAAAGGCGATTTTAACCCGCGTTGCTTGCAGAGTCGTTTGACCCGCGTCGACGCGGGTCGGTGCACCTCTCCCACTGCCACCAAAAGCCGATTGTTAGCGGGTTTAAACGGGTTTTTTGGCCAGTGGGAAAGGGGTATCAAGCCATTTTCCCACTAAAATTAGCGGGTCGACGCGGGTTTTTTAAACGCGGGTCGACGGCACAACACGTCAGTTAAACAGACTGTCGCTTCTTTTCTTTTCTTTTTTTGTATCGTTTTTGGTCAGTGTTCTCTGATCTTTTGATCCCAGTCTCGGATGAGAGCAGAGCGGAGCAGAGCTTTGTTTTGGTACGTGATGTGAGACGCGACCGGCGCGATGACGTAGCGTCACGTAACGTTCAGTGTCATCACGTAAATTAGCGGGTTTACGCGGGTCTGGCGTTCCCACTGCAAGCCGTTCGGAGCCGAGCCGATTAAAGGCGATTTTAACCCGCGTTGCTTGCCGAGTCGTTTGACCCGCGTCGCTCGGTGCACCTTTCCCACTGCCACCAAAAGCCGATTGTTAGCGGGTTTAAACGGGTTTTTTGGCCAGTGGGAAAGGGGTATCAGATACAAGTTGGATATCCGCCAATGCGTCTGCAGTCCAAACAGATAGATCGGATATTCCCTGGCAATGCGAGTCGTATGTCATCAATAACGCGTCGATAGCGCATATTGATGACAGTGTGTGTTGTTTAGCTGCAGCTGGGCCAGCTGACTTCCTCTTCCACTTTGGTAGCCAACCGTGTCTACGCATGCAGGTCGTTTCGCACGAGCAAAGCAGGTGTAAATGCAGATATCAGATATGGGTCACTTCAATAGAACATGTAAACAGACGGATGAAAAGATCATAT